>NC_142873.1:8635394-8949210 GCF_051225735.1 Oryctolagus cuniculus | reverse complement strand
CTTCCTGGGCCACAGCAGAGAGCTGGACTGGAAGAGGAGCAACCAGGACTAGAACCCGACACCCATATGGGATGCTGGCGCCCCAGGCAGAGGACTAACCAAGTGAACCACAGCGTCGGCCCCTCTCATGGGCTTTTTAGCCAGATCTGAATGCCTTAAGGGCTGATTCTGAGGCCAGAGTGCTGTTTAGGGCATTTGCCATTCTATGAGTCTGCTGTGTGTCCCACTTCCCATGTTGGATGGTTCTCTCCTTTTAAATTCCATCAATTATTATTAGCAGACACTGGTCTTATTAATGTGATCCCTTTGACACTTAATCCAATCTTTATGATCAATTATGAACTTAAACTGATCACTTTAACTAGTAAAACGGCATTGGTACCTGCCAACTTAATGCAATTTGGAGTACCATAGCATGTTTCTGGCTCTAACATTAGGGGTAAGTCCAAGTGAGCATGTACCAAAGTGTATGTCTCCTCTCTTATTCTCACTCTTCTTTTTAACAGGGATTACTTTACAGTTAAATTTAGATGCCTAAGAATTATTGTGTGTTAATTAAAGAGTATTAAGTAGAAAAAGGAAATATTAAAAATAATAAAAGAGTAAGATGTTCCTCAACGGTCAGGACAAGGGCTGATCAGGTCATCGTTTCTCACAGTGTCAGTTTCGCTTCTACAGGTTTCCTTTTAGGTGCTCAGTTAGCTGTCACAGATCAGGGAGAACATGATATTTGTCCCTTTGGGACTGGCTTATTTCACTCAGCATATGTTTTTCAGATTCCTCCATTTTGTTGCAAATGACCGGATTTCATTTTTTTAACCACTGTGTAATATTCTATAGAGTACATATCCCATAATTTCTTTATCCAGTCTTCTGTTGATGGCCATTTAGATTGATTCCATGTCTTGGCTATTGTGAATTGAGCCACAATAAACATTGAGGTGCAGATAGCTCTTTGATTTGCCAATTAATTTCCCTTGGGTAAATTCTGAGGAGAGGGATGGCTGGATCATGTGGTAGGGCTATATTCAGGATTCTGAGGAATTTCCAAACTGTCTTCCATAGTGGATTTACCAGTTTGCATTCCCACCAACAGTGGGTTAGTGTCCCTTTTTCCCCAGATTCTCACCAGCATCTGTTGTTAGTTGATTTCTGTATGGAAGCCATTCTAACCGGGTGAAGTGAAACCTCATTGTGGTTTTGATTAGCATTTCCCTGATGGCTAGTGATCCTGAACATTTTTTCATGTGACTGTTAGCCGTTTGGATTTCCTCTTTTGAAAAATGTCTATTTTGGCCGGCACCGTGGCTCACTAGGCTAATCCTCCACCTAGCAGCGCCGGCACACCAGGTTCTAGTCCCGGTTGGGGCGCCGGATTCTGTCCCGGTTGCACCTCTTCCAGGCCAGCTCTCTGCTGTGGCCTGGGAAGGCAGTGGAGGATGGCCCAAGTGCTTGGGCCCTGCACCCCATGGGAGACCAGGAGAAGTACCTGGCTCCTGCCATCGGATCAGCGCGGTGCACCGGCCGCAGCGCGCTGGCTGTGGCGGCCATTGTAGGGTGAACCAACGGCAAAGGAAGATCTTTCTCTCTGTCTCTCTCTCTCTCACTATCCACTCTGCCTGCCAAAAAAAAAAAAATGTCTATTTAGGTCCTTGGCCCATCTTTTAAGTGAGTTGTTTGTTTTGTAGATTCTGGTTATTTACCCTTTATCTGTTGCATAATTTGCAAATACTTTCTCCTATTCTATTGGTTGCCTCTTCACTTTCCTGACTGTTTCTTTTTCAGTACAGAACTTCTCAATTTGATGTAATCCCAGTTGTTAATTTTGGCTTTGTCTACCTGTGCCTCTGGGGTCTTTTCCAAGAAGTCTTTTCTTATGCCTATATATTGCAGGATTTCTCCAATGTTCTCTAACAATTTGACAGTGTCAGGTCATAGATTTAGATCTTTAATCCATGTTGAGTGCATTTTTGTGTAAGGTGTAAGGGTGGGGTTGTGCTTCATGCTTCTGCATGTGAAAATTCAGTTTTCCCAGCCCATTTAATGAATAGACTGTCCTTACTCCAGGGATTGGTTTTGGATCCTTAATCAAATATAAGTTGGCTGTAGATGTTTGGATTGATTTCTGGTGTTTCTATTCTGTTCCACTGGTCTATCCATCTGTTTCTGTACCAGTACCAGGCTGTTTTGATTATAACCGCCCTGTAGTATGCCCTGAAATCTGGTATTGTGATGCCTCTGGCTTTGTTTTTGTTGTGACAAGATTGCTTTAGCTATTCGAGGCCTTCTGTGCCTCCATATGAATTTCAGCATCATTTTTTCCAGATCTGAGAAAAATGTCTTTGGTATTTTGACTAGTATCGCATTCAATCTATAAATTGCTTTTGGGAGAATGAACATTTTGATGATATTGATTCTTCCAACCCATGAGCATGGAAGATTTTTACATTTTTTGGTATCCTCTTCTATTTCTTTCTTTAGGATTTTGTAATTCTCATTGTAGAGATCTTTAACTTCCTTGGTTTATTTATGCCAAGGTATTTGATTGTTTTTGTGGCTATTGAGAATGGGATTGATCTTAGAAGTTCTTTCTCAGCCATGGCATTGCCTGTGTATACAAAGGCTGTTGATTTTTGTGCACTGATTTTTATATCCTGCTACTTTGCCAAACTCTTCCATGAGTTCCAATAGTCTCTTAGTAGAGTTCTTTGGATCCCCTAAATAAAGAATCATATCATCTGCAAAGAGGGATAGTTTGAGTTTTTCCTTCCCAATTTGTATCCCTTTAATTTCTTTTTCTTGCCTAATAGCTCTGGCTAAAACTTCCAGAACTATATTGAAGCAATCATGAGAGTGGACATCCCTGTCTGGGACCAGATCTCAGTGGAAATGCTTCCAACTTCTCTCCATTCAATAGGATGTTGGCCATGGGTTTTTCATAAATTGCTTTGACTGTATTGTGGAATGTTCCTCTATACCCAGTTTGCTTAGGGTTTTCTTCATGAAAGGGTGTTGTATTTTATCAAATGCTTTCTCTCCGTCTATTGAGATAATCATATGTTTTTTTCTTCTGCAGTCTGTTAATGTGATTTATTTGTGAACATTGAACCATCCCTGCATACCAGGGATAAATCCCACTTGGTCTGGGTAGATGATCTTTCTGATGTGTTGCTGCATTCTACTGGCCAGTATTTTATTGAGGATTTTTGCATCTATGTTCATCACGGATATTGGTCTGTAATTTTCTTTCAATGCTGCATCTTTCTCTGGCTTATGGATTAAGGTGATGCTGGCTTCATAGAAATAATTTGGGAGGATTCCCTCTTTTTCGATTGTTCTGAATAGTTTGAGAAGAATTGGAGTTAGTTCTTCTTTAAATGTCTGGTAGAATTCAGCAGTGCATTCATCTGGTCCTGGGCTTTTCTTTGTTGGGAGGGCCTTTATTACTGATTCAATTTCTGTCTCAGTTATGGGTCTTTTCAGGTTTTCTATGTCTTCATGGTTTAATTTAGATAGGTTGCATGTGTCCAGGAATCTATCCATTTGTTAGATTTCCCTGTTTGCTGGTATACAGTCCTTGTAGTAATTTCTGATGATTCTTTTTATTTCTGTGGTGTCTGTTGTTACGTTTCCTTTTTCATCTCTGATTTTATTGATTTGGGTCTTTTCTCCTCTTTTTTTAGTTAGTTGGGCCAATGGGGTGTCAATTTTGTTTATTTTTTCAAAAAACCAGCTCTTAATTTTGCTGATCTTTTGTAATTTTTTTTGGATTCAATTCTGTTGATTTCCTCTCTAATTTTAATTATTTCTCTTCTCCTACTAGATTTGGGTCTGGTTTGCTGCAGTTTTTCTAGATCCTTGTGATGCACTGGTAGCTCATTTACTTGGTGCCTTTCCAATTTCTTGATGTAGGCACCTATTGCTATAAACTTTCCTCTTATCACTGCTTTTCCTGTATCCCATAAGTTTTGATTTGTTGTGTTGTTACCTTCTTTTGCTTCCAGAAAGCTTTTGATTTCTCTTTTGATTTCTCCTATGACCCACTGTTCATTCAGGAGCATGTTGTTCAATCTCCATGTGTTTGCATATGCTCTAGGGATTCCTGAGTTGCTAATTTCCAACTTCATTCCACTGTGGTCCAAGAAGCTGCATCGTATGATTCTAATTCTTTTGAATTTACTGAGACTTGCTTTATGGCCTAGAATGTGATCAATCCTAGAGTAGGTTCCATGTATTGCTGAGAAGAATGTAAATTCTTTAAGTGTAGGATGAAAAGTTCTGTAGATATCTGTTAGATCCATTGGGGCTATAGTGTCATTTAAATCTACTGTCTCCTTGCTGATCTTCTGTCTGGTTGATCTATTTCTGACAGTGGAGTATTGAAGTCCCCCAGTACTATTGTATTGTATTGTATTGTATTGTATTGTATTGTATTGTATTGTATTGTATTAAGTCTCCCTTTAAGTCCCTTAACATATCTTTTAAATAAACCAGTGCCCTGTAATTAGGTGGATATGCATTGATAATCATTATATCTTCCTGTAGGATTGATCCCTTAATCATTATATAGTGCCCCTCTTTCTCTTTTAACAGTTTTTGTGTTCAAGTTTATTTTGTCTGATATTAAGATGGCTACACCAGATCTTTTTTCATTTCTGTTGGCATGGAATATCTTTTTCCAGCCTTTCACTTTCAGTCTGCATGCATCTTTGTTGGAAAGAGGTGTTTCTTGTAAGCAGCAAATAGATGGGTTTTGCTTTTAATCCATTCAGCCAATCTGTGTCTTTTAACTGGAGAGTTGAGGCCATTAACGTTCAATGTGACTATTGATAAGTAGTAACTTTGCCCTGCCATTTTCCCAAAGATATTTTTTAATATATGCTTTGAACTTCGTGTGATCTTTTTACTGTGAGGTTTTCTTCCTTTACCTTCTTTCATATTGATGGCCATGTTTCTGTGTTTCTGTGTGTAACACATCTTTAAGCATCTTTTGCAGAGCTAGATGGCAGTGGAGGATGGCCCAAGTGCTTGGGCCCTGCACCCCATGGGAGACCAGGATAAGTACCTGGCTCCTGCCATCGGATCGGTGACAAATTCTTTCAATTTCTGTTTGCTATGAAAGGTCTTTATTTCACTTTCATTCACAAATGAGAGCTTTGCAGGATAAAATATTCTGGGCTGACAGTTTTTCTCTCTTAGTACCTGTGCTATGTCTCGCCATTCCCTCCTAGCCTGTAGGGTTTCTGATGAGAAGTCTGCTGTGAGTCTAATTGGAGATCCTCTGAGAGTAATCTGACATTTCTCTCTTGCACATTTTAAAATCTTTTCTTTATGTTTCACTGTGGTGAGTTTGATTACGACGTGTTGTGGTGAGGATCTCTTTTGGTCATGTTTACTAGCGGTTCTTTTTTTTTTTTTTTTTTTTTAATTTTTTGACAGGCAGAGTGGACAGTGAGAGAGAGAGACAGAAAGGTCTTCCTTTGCCGTTGGTTCACCCTCCAATGGCCGCCGCGGCCGGCGCACTGCAGCCGGCGCACCGCGCTGATCCGATGGCAGGAGCCAGGAGCCAAGTGCTTTTCCTGGTCTCCCATGGGGTGCAGGGCCCAAGCACCTGGGCCATCCTCCACTGCACTCCCTGGCCACAGCAGAGGGCTGGCCTGGAAGAGGGGCAACCGGGACAGAATCCGGCGCCCCAACCGGGACTAGAACCCGGTGTGCCGGCGCCGCTTGGCGGAGGATTAGCCTAGTGAGCCGCGGCGCTGGCCTTACTAGCGGTTCTATGAGCTTTCTGTACTAGGATGTCTCTGTCCTCCAAACCTGGGAAGTTCTCTGCTAGTATCTCACTAAAAAGGCCTTCTAATCCTTTCTCTCTGTCTTCAGGAACTCCTAGAACTTGAATGTTGGGTTTTTTAATAGTATCCTGTAGATTCCCAACAATATTTTTTAGATTTCTAATTTCCTCCTTTCTTTGGTTTCACTGTATACTTTCCTGTGCTCTGTCTTCTAAGTCCAATATTCTCTTCTGCTTCACTGACTCTGTTTTTAAGGCTCTCTAATGTGTATGTCATTTGATCTATTGAATTCTTCATTTTGATTTCTCTTTACTGTCACCATTTCATATTCTACTAGTTTCTGCATTTTGATTCCTCCTTAAGATTTCATTTTCATGAGAGAGATTTTCTATCCTGTCCAGTAACGATTTCTGTAGTTCAAGAATTTGTGTTTGAAAACTTCTAAATATTCTTATCATAAATCTTTTTAAATCTGTATCTGGCATTTCTTCTATCTGATCATCTTCATAATCTTGGATTGGGGTGTCTTGTTCATTTGGGGGCTACATAATGTCTTCCTTGTTCTTGTTTCCTCAATTTCTGCATTTGTTGATTGGCATTGAATCTCCACTTTTATTAAACTATCTTCTCCTGGACTAGATCAGTAAGCTCCCTCCTTATTCTGCCTTCTTGGAACTGCCCCAGGGTTGTCTCTTTCTGATGCTGTTAATGCTTATGTACAAACGTTTGTACATATATGTTTTCAGTTCCTTTGGGTACCTAACTAGGAGGGGATTGCTGGCCATGATGGTAATTACGTGTATAAATTTTTCAGGACTTGCCAAAATGTTTTTCAAAGGGGCTGTACTATTTTACTTTCCCACCAACAATGTATGACACTTGTGATTTTCCAACTTTTTTTTTTTTTAAGATTTATTCATTTGAAAGGTAGAGTGATGAGAGAGAGGGTGAGACAGAGACAGAGAGATCTTGCATCTGCTGGTTCACTTCCCAAATGGTTCTAACAGCTGGTGCTAGCCTAGGATGAAAGCCAGGAGCCAGGAACTCCATCCAGGTCTCACTTGTGGGTGGTAGAGGCCCAAGTACTTCAGCCATCCTCTTCTGCTTTCCCAAGCACATTAGCAGGAAACTGAGTTAGAAGTGGAGTAGCTGGGACTTGAATTGGTGCTCTGATATGGGATGCTGGCATTTCACGTGGCAGCTTAACCCAGTGTACCACAACCACAGCTGCTTCACCTACATAGCGAATGCTCATGCTTTTCTATTTTGGCCATAATAGTGGGTGTGGAAAAACAGTCCATGGTTTTGCTTTGCATTTCCTTATTGGAGAGTGACATTGATCATCTCATGTGCTTACTGGCCATTTTTATGTTCTTTGGACAAATGTCTACTCCAGAGGGCTCACTCTGCTCAGAGCTCTTTGGGGTAGCAGCTTCCCTGGAGGGCCAATCATACCCTTTTCTGGGACTTTTCTCACAAGCACTGCTTCACACCAGCTCCTTTAGCCATTCCAATAATTCTGTAAATACCCTTCTTAAAATATGAAGAGTGATTTATTTATTTATTTGAAAGGCAGAGTTATAGACAGAGAGAGGGTGAAACAGAGAGAGGTCTTCTATCCCATGGGTTACTCCCCAAATGGCCATAATGGTTGGAGCTGGGCCAATCCAAAGCCAGGAGCCAGGAGCTTCTTCTGGGTCTCCCACATAGGTGCAGGAGCCCAAGCACTTGAGCCATCTTCTGCTGCCTTCCCAGGCCATTAGCAGAGAACTGGATCAGAAGAGACACAGCTGGGACATGAACCACTGCCCATGAATGCCAGAGCCACAGGTGGAGACTTAACCTACTACATCACAGTGCAGCCCATGAGTGATTTTTTAATTTAACGCTGGCTGATAGAGCTATGGAAAAATATGACTTGGGGCATGCTGACTTCGTTGTGTGTGTGTGTGTGTGTGTGTGTGTTTTGACAGGCAGAGTGGATAGTGAGAGAGAGAGAGAGAGAGAAAGGTCTTCCTTTTGCCGTTGGTTTACCCTCCAATGGCCGCCACGGCTGGCGCACTGTGACCGGCATACCACGCTGATCCGAAGACAGGAGCCAGGTGCTTCTCCTGGTCTCCCATGGGGTGCAGGGCCCAAGCACTTGGGCCATCCTCCACTGCACTCCCTGGCCACAGCAGAGGGCTGGCCTGGAAGAGGGGCAACCAGGACAGAATCCGGAGCCCCGACCGGGACTAGAACCCGGTATGCCGGCGCCGCTAAGTGGAGGATTAGCCTAGTGAGCCGCGGCACCGGCCAATTGTTTTTTATTTTATTGTTGTGCTCTGGCTATCCGAGTTTGCTGAACTAGTTACTTTTTTGCAATAAATAAAATTCGTTGTACATTTGTGTATTTGTGTAGATAGTACAAATGTATTATCTTACAGTTCTGTCGGTCGGAAGTCCAAGCCAGGTCTCACAAGGCAAGAGCTGAGGTGCGCTGCTGGGGCCATGTTTCTGCCTGCTGCAGGGGAGCATCCACTGCTGGGTCACCTGGGCTGGCAGAACTCAGCTCCTCGCAGTTGGCGAGCTGAGACTGTCAGCTAAGCTGCCGTGGGAAGTCTGGTTTTGCCAGCAGCCAGCTTCATTTCTTGGCTCGTGTCACCCTTCTCCCATCTTCAGAGCCAGCAGCAGCGGGTTCAGATCCTCACACACTTCCCTCTTCTGTCTCAGCCCCAGAGCCACTCAACTACCCTCCATGTCCACTTCCACACATCGGGCCATCGGGCCCAGTCTGATTTCAGAGCCACTGCTCCAGCTCCTTAATCTTTATCACGTGGGTGAAGACCGCTGTGCAGTGGCAGGTGTCTGTCCCCGTGTTCTAGGGCACGGTGAGGACACTTGGGGTGGCGGAGGACACCTCCCTGTCTGCCTGGTCTTCGGTTTCCAACTCAGAAGCCATCTGATGTGAAAACTTTAAGGTCAGCTTATCGCCCTGTTCAGATGCAGCTGATTAGTTTTTCAAAACTGCAAACATCTCGTAACCACTAATAACAGTAATCGTGATCTGAGGGACTTGCTGACGCGAATGCTCCCAGACACAAAGGCTAAGAGGCCAAGTGTCCACTGCCCTTTGCAGCCCTGTAATTGACGCCTGCTGGTATTTCCTGGACTCCTGGATGCACTCTCTCCTTTGTGCTTTGCAGTTATTTCCGGGAGGCGCACGAAATGCAGCAAGCCCGTCGTTTCTTCTGCACAGATGAGAAAACTGGACTTCAGAAAAGCTAACTGATCTGCCCACCGAGGGTAGGCTTCAACGCTGCTTCCAGATGAGGCCAGGGGCTTACAGGGGGTCGATGGACAGGTGAAGAATACTCACAGAACGGGCAGGCCACAGTTGTCACGGGCAAATGCTGACACAGGTGACAATGTTAGGGATGACGTAAACAACAAATAACATTCGCTGACCTGCTCCACACAGTGCAGAGGTGAGGGGTTCCTTCGAGGAAGGCAACCAATTAATAAGCATTCATTCCTCCAGGTCTCCCAGCTCCCTTGCTCTCTCCTCCAGGATGTAGTAAAAGATACGCACACAGATCCAAGGGACATGAAACACACTCTACCTGCACTGCCTTGCCTTCTCAGTAGGCAGCGACAAGCAGTGTGACAGCACAGGGACCAAGGCACAAAGCCACACAACCAAATTTAAACGCACAAAGGTATGTACAGCCAGCATTCACCACCATCCTACTGATGAGCAGACCCAAAGTAGTGGTCATATGCCCTTCTGGACTGTGCTCTTACTCACCAAAGATACTGCAAGTTGCAGGGCCGGCACTGTGGCATTAGTGGGTTAAGCCACTGCCTGCAGTATCAGCATCCTGTACGGGCACTGGTGTGAGTCCCGGCTGCTCCACTTTCGAGCCAGCTCTCTGCTTATGTGCCTGGGGAAGCAGCAGAGGACAGTCCAAGTGCTTGGGCCTCTGCACCCACATGGGAGAATAGGAAGAAGCTCCTGGCTCCTGGATTTGGCCTGACCCAGCTCCCACTGTTGGGGCCATTTGGGGAGTGAACCAGTGGATGAAAGACCCTTCTCTCACTCTCTCTAAATCTGCCTTTCAGAATAAATAAACCTTAAAAATATATATAAATATATACTGCAAGTTTCATAATGTATGAATCAATCACTTTCCCCATCCTAACCCTCCCATGGAACTCCTATGAGATAAGAAAACGACTCTTTATCTCCATATAATCTGCCATCTTCCCTCTTTACCTTCCAGCTCCTGTTAGGGAGACAGGATGGTCAATCAGGTATTTGAATTTATTCCTTCGAACAGGGTGATGCCAGACATGGTCCACAGGGCGAGGAAGGGTACCCTGGGGAAAAGCAAAAACACATGAATGCCCAGCAGAGGGCGCTCCAGCCAAATAAATCGACTCAGTTCTGCATATCTACATTAAGGGCATTTGGATACTCTGGAAAAAATTAGAGTGGAATTCTTATTTATTTACTAATTGGAGAAAGATTGAAACTAGAACAATTCTATAGTAAACAAAAAATACTAAGAGTAATAATGATCATTTTGGTAAATATACATAAAAACAAGTTAATGCAGAGATTCGTCTTAAAAACATTCTACCAAAGATCTGAGTTTTCGATCTAGGAAATTAAAATTTTTTTAAAGGGAGCGGGCAGTTAGACAAGCAACCAAGATGCCCACGCTCCACAGTGGAGCGCCCGGGGTTCAATTCCTGGCGCCAGGTTCTTCCGACTCCAGCTTCCTGCCAGAGCAGACTCAAGTCAACTGGGTTCCTGCCACTCCCAGGACAGACCTGGGTTGAGTTCCCAGCTCCTGACCTTGGCCCCACTCCAGCCCAAGCTGTTCTGGGCACTTGGTGAGTGGATCAGCAGATGGGAGCTCTCGCTTGCTCTCTCTCACTCCCTGATTCTCAAAGATAGAACAAAAAGATTGGAAGGCCACCTGTAATATCTACCACCCCTCGACAAACAGCTAGTGAGCTGGATAACAAAAAGATAACAACCCCAGGGACTCTCTTGGCGCACGTATGCACGCACCTTTGGGGTTTTACTTTTCCTAAGGGGCAGTAAGTGTTCGGGACAGGGCCCAGCGTGGGCTGCGTAGGTCAGAGAGAGAAGAACTTCCTCAGGAATCGACTCGTCCCTCAGTGACACGGGAAGGGGTCTGGAATGATCCAGCATGTTTTTTTTCTCCTTTAGCTCAGGAAGACCTAAGAAAATACATAAGGGAAAGAAAAGCTAGTTTTTCAGAGAGCTGAACAGAGCCTTCTAGAACCACCTCGCCAGCCCCATCCGTGTGTCTCTAACACAGCCACTGGCTTCTGGTCCAGGAGAACAGCAGCGATATTCAAAACGCTGAACGCCAGCCAGCCAAGAGAAACACCGTCAGAGCCCATTAAGCCACCTGGGCCGGCCAGAACCTGTTAGGTCACTGGGCCTGAACCCCCAGGCCTGAGAGGGCCGGGCGCAGACGGATCAATCTCTGCCGCGAGCCTGGGGCAGTCCAAGCTGCAGGGACGATACACTGCAAACTCCAGCAAGGAGGCTCTCTGGGCATCCACGCCCCCTCCTCAGGTGCAGGTGGCGCTCTGCACCTGCCCAGCAAGCAGCTTAAGAAGGGGCTCTGTGGGGCCACCGCTGGTTAATGCCCTGGCCTGAAGCGCGCCGGCATCCCATATGGCCGCCGGTTCGAGTCCCCGCTGCTCCATTTCTGATCCAGCTCTCAGCTAACAGCCTGGGAAAGCAGTAGAAAATGGCCCAAGCAGCTGGGCCCCCGCCACCCACGCGAGAGCAGATCCGCGCGGGGCTCTCAGCTCCTGGCTTCGTCTGCCCGGGCCGGCCGCTGTGGGCATTGGGGCGGGAATCGGCAGATGGGTGGTCTCTGCCTTTCAAACAGACAACACAAAAAACAAAGCCGGCCGGAACCGGGGCTGCGGGACCCTTGGAGTCACCTCCCGGCTCTTCCTTGGCCAGGGCCGCTTTGAACGGTTTGTCCTCTAACGGCGGCGTCTTCGGGAGCGACATCACCGGCCGCGGCTGCAAACACGCCTCCGGACAGAGAACTCAGAAACCAATGGCTTCGTCCTGAGAAAAAAGCCAAAACCCACGCGAGGCCCGTCAGGCGCGCCGCTTCAGACGCGCGGTTTCGGCTCACCGCCGCCCCGGCTGCCCGCTGCGGGGCGCCCCGCGTTCTCGCGGGGTGCGGGGACTGAGACACCCGCAGCGCGTCGGGCTCTGGGCGCCCCGTCCCCCGCAGGCGTCCCCCTCACGCGCGCCTCAGGAAACGGACGCCGGCGACCCGCCCTCGCCAGCCGCGCACGCGCCGGCGCCCGGCGGCCGCGCCGTTTCCCGGGACGCCTGCGTCGTCATGGAAACGCAGGACCCCGCGCCTTAGCAACCGCGGCGTGGGCTGCCCTCGGCGGTGCCTGCGGACGACGCTCCAGCAGGCCCCAGCCGGCATCGCTCGCTGGGCGTCACCGCCTGCGTTCCGACAAACGCTTCCTGGGGGTGCAGTCGCCGCCTACCAGCGGGTCTCGGGCCCGGCCAGTGCCCCGGGGAGACCCTGCGCCCCGGCGCCCCGAGTGTCCGTCTCACTGGTGCCCGGGCCCTCGGTGTATCTGGAGATGAGTCGCATCGTTGCGCTTTGTGTCTCCAGATTTAAGCCCCTGGTCCCGTGTGTGCAGGTGAGCATCGGTGAGAAACAGGGCGGAGTTCAGAACAGCAGGCTCTCCGGACGTGGGGAGTCCCTCTCCCACAGTGCCGGCCAGCTCACCGGTGCGGGACCACCTGCTGGGAGTGGGCACGGACGACCAGGCTGGAGGAGGGCTCTGGAGAAGAGGCCATTTAGGACCTAGGGGCACACCGTTTGCAGTGCCAGTAAGACATCTGTGAGGCCGGCGCTGTGGGGTAGCGGGTAAAGCCGCCATCTGCAGTGCCGGCATCCCATATGGGCGCCAGTTCGAGTCCCGGCTGCTCCTCTTCCGATCCAGCTCTCTGCTGTGGCCTGGGAAAGCAGTGGAGGATGGCCCAAGTGCTTGGGCCCCTGCACCCGCGTGGGAGACCAGGAAGAAGCTCCTGGCTCCTGGCTTTGGATCAGCCCAGCTCCGGCCGTTGCGGTCATCTGGGGAGCGAGCCTGCGGATGGAAGACCTCTCTCTGTGTCTCTACCTCTCCCTGTAACTCTTTGATATAAATAAAATAAAAATCTTTAAAAAATTACATCTGTGGTGTGCGCCGCGGCTCACTAGGCTAATCCTCCGCCTAGCGGCGCCGGCACACCAGGTTCTAGTCCCAGTCGGGGCGCCGGATTCTGTCCCGGTTGCCCCTCTTCCAGGCCAGCTCTCTGCTGTGGCCCGGGAGTGCAGTGGAGGATGGCCCAGGTGCTTGGGTCCTGCACCCCATGGGAGACCAGGAGAAGCACCTGGCTCCTGGCTTCGGATCGGTGCAGCACCGGCCACAGCGCGCTGGTTGTAGCGGCCACTTGGGAGGGGGGTGAACCAACAGAAAAAGGAAGACCTTTCTCTCTCTCTCTCTCTCTCAACAACTCTGCCTGTCAAAAAAAAAAAAAAAATGACATCTGTATGGAAATGGGAGGTAACTCCTTGATTCTACATGAAAGTACTTCAAAAAGTCTGTGGAAAATTAAAAGCTTATTTTGGTCCAATTTGTTTTTTTAAATCCACACATGGTGTTTCATTATACACTTCCGTGAACTTTTTCGTGTATGTGGCTCTGAAGCCCTTAGTGATAGGGCTAAAGTTAAATAGATGAGAACATCAACAAGAAATATGACAAGACAAACTGTTGAAGAATAGAATTGCTACTCCTGGGGAATAATTCTGAATTGCACTAAGGAAACCCTAAAATGGCATAAGGTAAAATATCGAGGTCTTCGATGGAAAATGCCATAGCAAAATGTAAGATGACCAGTTAAGAGTTTTCCTAGAATGCACCAAGACAGGCAAAGTAATGGTTAGTCATTTTTTTTTTTTTTATTTGAAAGAGTTACACAGAGAGAGAAGGAGAGGCAGAGAGAGAGAGAGAGAGAGGTCTTCCATCTACTGGTTCACTCCCCTGATGGCCGCAACGGCCAGAGCTGCGCCGATCCAAAGCCAAGAGCCAGGAGCTTCTTCCCAGTCTCCCACGTGGGTGCAGGGGCCCAGGAACTTGGGCCATCTTCCACTGCTTTCCCAGGCCACAGCAGAAAGCTGGATTGGAAGTGGAGCAGCCAGGACTTGAACCAGCGCCCACATGGGTACCAGCACTGCAGGCAGCAGATTTACCCACTATGCCACAGCGCCGGCCCCATGGTTAGTCATTAGCAGGGCCAATTATACCTATCGGTGTTCGTGACTTTTGTCCCAGCTTAACACCAGGTAGCAGTAGGCCCTTCTTCGGAGAAAATACCTCATTAGCCAGCGTGGTCACCAAACATACCCTCAGCTGGGGGGTGGGGGGTTGGGTGTGCTTTTGCATCACAGCTCTTTTACCAACCCATTTTCTCAACATGTGGGCAGGAATTTATATGCGTGTCTGCAGGCACTCACAAACAGCACGCAGAGTTCCCTGGAGTCAGAGTGGGAAGGAGGCCAGCGTTTGTATCTAACGTATCTTTAAAGCAGAGGTATCAGAAACTTCTTTTAAAAGGAGACAGACATTAGGCACTGCTCAGCCAAACACTTCCCAAGGGGAAGAGTAACTTCTAGAACTGCCTCCACACAAGGCGGGTATCCCTGAAACGGAAATGATGCCTAGATTGTCATTGCATGCCACTATTCCTCCCACACATGGGTGTGCCTACAGGAAGAAATGTGTGTGCACAGGCCAGCCACGTGGTACTGGTGCACTCGGCAAGAACCAAATCCTCCTTCTCATCACAAAGTGGGGTTTCTACAGAGAGCAAACTCAGGGGTCATGTCAGCCTTCTCACAGTGAATCCACAGACAGGCACACACATTTTCCCAAGAAGACGCATGAGCCTGGTGAGCTGGGGTCCACACGTGTGCAAGCCATCTGAGCCTGCAAGGTCAGTTGCCACGCTGTGGCTTTGCTCCTGGTGGCAGGGAGTCACTGGGTCCAGGAAACAGGACACAGCTGATTTCCAGAAGGACTTTCCCTTTGCCTGCCCCTCTGGCACTGCAGGGGCTGCTGGGGAGGGCTGGGCCATCCAGAACTAGACTTGGCTGCTGCTACGATCGGAGCTTCTGCAGAAGCAAAGTCCTAACAATGTCACGTACTGATCACGATGGTCCCCACTCTGCGACTGTTGGCAGGAGGGCTTCCTAGTCCACGGGTGCTGCTTTGATGAATGCCTGAGACTGCGTCATTGATAAAGAGCCCATTTATGTCCCACAGTTGTTCAGATCGGGGAGTGGGAGATCAAGGCGTGCTCAGCTGTGCCCTCTGGTGGCCGAAGGAGGAAGCACAAGAGCCAAAGCGGCAGGACAAGGTGACCAAGGTGACCACAGGGACAACAGCTGAATTTGAGGACTCCCTCAAGCCTAAGGGGAGGCATCATTATCTTGCTCAAAACTGGTTTGCCCTGGTCTTAAAGGGCATGCATCCACGCCAACGATCGTCACCTTTTCAATGGAACCCTAAAGTCCATTTCTAGCTGTTGCAGGCAGGGCCTTCTTAGAAATACAGGGGTTTTACAAGCAAGTAAAAGGATCAAGTAACCAGGCCCACAGCAGGGAGAAGCCCGCTCAAGTCAGCTAGGGTCACTGCTCTTGTTGTTTTAATGTAATGTAAGCCTACAACAGGGCCACTCTCCAGTTCTTTTGTCATTTGTTCCATTGCTGGGAGGAGAATGGCCCTGTTACCTCCCTCCTCCGGGATACTTTCAGCATCTAAAGCTGATGGAGATTAAGATGAAAAGTGGTTCTGCATCTACTTAAGATACTTTATCTTGTGAGACAGAGGGCTCCCGTCCACTGGTACTCTCCCAAATGCCAGGAGGCAGGAGCTCAATCAGGGTCTCCTGTGAGCGTCAGGGAGCTGCCTCCCAGGGTGCACCTTAGCAGGAAGGTGGCTCGGAGGCTGAGCCAGGGCTCCAGCCCAGTACTCTGATATGGTGCACGGGCACCCCCACTGCTGTGTCCACTGCCCCCGAACATCCTTTTATTTTGATTTAAATATTTATTTTTTTGAAAGTCAGTTACACAGAGAGAAGGAGAGGCAGAGAGAGGTCTTCCATCCGCTGGTTCACTCCCCAATTGGCTGCAACGGCTGGAGCTGTGCTGATCCAAAGCCAGGAGCTTCCTCTGGGTCTCACACATGGGTGCAGGGCCCAAGGCCTTGGGCCATCTTCCACTGCTTTCCCAGGCCACAGCAGAGAGCTGGACTGCAAGTGGGGCAGCCAGGTCTTGAACCAGCACCCATATGGGATGCTGGCACTGCAGGTGGTGGCTTTATCTACTACACCACAGCACCGCCCCTCCCCCCGAAAACATACTTTAAAAACAGACATCAGGAGCCAGTGCTGTGGCAGAGCAGGTAAAGCCGCCACCCGTGGTGCCACCATCCCACATGGATGCCACTTTCTATCCTGATGCTCCATTTCTGACGCAGCTCCCTAACAGTCTGGGAAAAGCAGCGGAAGATGGCCCCAGCGTGTGGGTCCCTGCTGCTCACGTGGGAGACCTGGAAAAATCCACTGGCTTTGGCCTGGCCTAGCTCTGGCCGTTGTGGCCATCTGGGGAGTGAACCAGTAGATGGAAGCTGGCGTTCACTCACTTGCTATCTCCACCCCCACCCTTTGTCTTTCAAACAAATACATTTAAAAAAAAAAAGACATTATGTTTTTTCCAAATATATTTATTTGCCATATTCACATATGCAATATTTTTCCATTTTAAGTTTAAAATGAATGCTAATACAATGCATACGACACAGAGTCATAGTACCAGTGATTTCCAGGGGCAGGGGAAACAGGGAAACCAGAAGTGAGAATGAGTCACCTACGATATCGTTACAGAAACACCTTGTAGAAGCCACCTCAGGCTGACATGACCTCGGCTGCTCCCGGACGCCATGCATGAATGTGCAAAATGGAGGACAGGCAGAACTGCGGTCCTGCCCACAGGCGGAGCCTCCGCCGGGCCTCCACTCTTTCCTTGGGAAAGCGGATTGGCACCTTAGCACAGGGGACTGCAAAGTGTGTTTCTACACGATGGGGTGGGGCGGGAACGGCCTGTCTCACGGGTCTCTGAAACCGACTGCAGCCACCCCTTCATCCACACACACGGTCACGGGGAAGGGAGCCAGCAGTGTGCCGGACCGCACAGTGTGGACGGAGTAACGCGGGAGGAGGGAGCCGCATCGGAGGCGGGCAGAGGCAGCCTCGGATCCTCCAGAAACCATTCCACTTCCGAGGTTGACTCGGACTCCCTCTCAAGCCCACATTAGCTATCAGAAAGCATGTCACTGGAGGAAGGACACAGATGACCCAACTATCCTACGAAGTGCAAGCATCTGCAGGTTGTGTCCGCCACTGTCACCTGGATTGCGTTCGGGGCGGGTGGGGGGGGGCAGGAAAGGCCCCACCCCGTCTCCACCGGGCCAGCCACGCGTTAACCTGCTCCAGAGACCAGGCCTCTGTGGTATTCTGTCACAGAAGGGTTCCAACACTACTACCCGACACAAGCTTGGCTGATGTGAACAGCCAATCAAATCCCTGTCAGTCATCCATTCTGGAGTCGTGAACGTGAAACCTAGAGATAAGACACATGACGTACCACCGGGACACATCTTTGTCAGCGTGTGCGCGTGTTGCACGTAGATGACATGAGTCACGCCATCTTCTGTGCAGAAAGTGTGTTCCAAGACTCAGCTGTCAGAGCTCAGGCCTCGTCCGCCTCCATCCTCTGCCCAGCCTCTAAACCTGACTGTAGGGTGCACCCACCAGTCCTTAACCAGCTGACACCTTGGTGACAGCAGCAACGCCATCTCTTCTGAGAAGACTGCCGCCTGCTCTAGCGTGAAAGCAGAAGAAGCGTCAGCGAAGCTGGGGAAGGTGCAAGCCTGACCCGAGGGAGGAGGTGCGTGTGGGACAGTGTCCTGTCCCACCTGCACGATGCCGAGTCATGCTGAGCCACCCGTCCTCACCCCGGTCTACTGAAAAGCACTGCGCGTGCTCCTGGGAGTGTGCAGCATCTGCAGTCCAAGTACACACACTTTCTGAAGGCAGCAGGAAGGGTCTGGGTGTCAGAAGATGAAGGGAAGACAGTACGGAGGCCGTGCTCTGCCAGGGCTACTGCTTTGCAGCAACCGCGTGAGGTAGTTGTCACCTTCCTCCACAGACCAGGGAGACTCGGCTCGGGCACCCAGGGCGACTCTGCCGTGGTCACAGGGCTGGGATGCACAAGGCTCTCCCAGCCACGAGCCCACGCTCTTCCCCACCCACCCACTGTGGTTTCCCAACAGGGTGTTCTGGGGCAGGACGGAAAGGATGTACCAACGAGAGCTCAGGCCCACAGTTCCTCTCCAGGTCAGAAGTAGCTACACTGTATCTGTTTCACAAGTTGGCTTAAGTGCAATGATTTTTTTTTAAATGACTATAAATCAAAACTTTAAACTCTGACACTGCTAACAGGCCACCTCATGATTATAATCACATTAGTTTACCTTTATCATCCACCACCTCCTGCACACAAATAACTGAACTGTGCACACAATTACTTACAACCAAACAAAACAAAGACACTCTTTGTGCCAAAGGCCTCTCAACAACTAATAAATTACATCTTTTAAAGGCAATGCAGACCAAATGAGCCAATTTTAAACACATGATGCTGTTTTCTTATAAAGACTTCAAAATTCAATTTCTCAGGCAACATCTTACGATTAATGAAAACTGAAAACATGACATGAATTGTGCAACATAATGTATGCCTGCCAAAATAGATTGTTAATACACTGTACTTTGTTAATCTGCCCATTTTTACCTTGCAAATACTGAAAAAGGACAAAACACTTCCCCCAATCCTTTTGCTTCCAACTGTTAAGAGTTACTGACGTGTTAAGCACAGCCTCAATGTTCAAGTTAAATTCTAATGAGGCAAGCAACCTTATCAAGGCAACTGCGGTACATTAATTCAACAACAAACAGAACTGTTTTACTTCCTAATCCAGGATTGAGAATAACAGTATCTTAACAAATTTAATCCTACTCACGAGGGTCATGGGAGACCAATTAGCAATCTACTGAGAAAGGGAAATACTGTACATACTACTCAGCTTTCTCTTGGATAACATGTCCCCCAGAACGGTCACAATCATTAGGTCTTATAGGAAACAGAGTCTAAACTCATTTCTTTTCAGAAGGAAAAGCGTTACTCACCATCATTCTGTAATCAAAAGTACCTTTCACCCCTGTTAGTGAGTAGGGAAAGTAAGAGAATCTTCCTGAACACATTACAGAAGTTCTAGTTTGTATTCATTTAAAACAAATAGTGTAGGTGGCAGTCTAAAGAACAGACGTTTGCTCAAAGCAGCCTGCATGAAGATCATGGCTGTAAACCAGTCTCTTTCACCCAAGTGGGCATTCCTTTATGTTACGTGTTTTTGGAAGTTTCTTAGGACACACTTAGCATTCTGAACAGTCTACAATGCTTATACATGTCCACTGTTACTGCTGAAAATCCTGGGCAGAAAAATCACTTATAAACAATATAAAGATGACAGTTTTTATTAAAAAAAAATTTAAAACAAAACCTTGACTAGGCCTACAAACCAAGTGTTGAGACTAGCAAACAACAAAGGTCTCTCCTAGTGTGCATTTACACTTCTTAACAGAAATGCAGACCTAAGCATTCCATTCTGCTGCTCCGACAGACTGCCTTGTCCATAACCTAACCTTGGAGCAGACCATTCTCTTGTGATGTCAAAAACACGGCTATCAATTACAACACCACTGTGCAGATCAATGCCTGGTAACACACGTGCGCTTGTGTCCATCAAGGCTGGAACCCATGTCTGAAAACCGCTTAACCTCCACTGGATCAGAGGTATGGTGAATCAAACAGATGACTAAGCAAGGGCCTCGTGCTCCAATTTAAGCTGCGACTAGGAACATACTCTACGTTTTGTGAGACTCAAACTGACCTTAAAACAACTCCTTCAGAACGACTTCTCAAAACATCTTGGACAGCAGTAGGGCTGGCTGAACTGTGAGAGAACCTCTCAAGGTGGCTGCTCCGCGTACCAACAATCATTTGAGTAACTCGTAAGGCTCACTTGTTTGGGTGGAAGGTTGAAGTACTTGGTCCCTGATGTCCCTAATGCTCAATCTAACATAATCACATACGAAGTAATTCCTACGCACCACTTCTTACTGAAGAAGGGCACGTATCACCCGGAAACTCACATCACATTTTAATCTGTTCCACCTAAAAATATACTACCGTTCAAAGTACGAGAGAACTGAGAAATGCAGAAGCCAGCTTCTGGATCCTTAATGATCACTTCAGTGTTAATGAAGCTAATTAATACTTAGGTCACAGACTGACTCACTAATCTGCAAAATAATTCAAGATAAGTATTTATTAGAGAATAATTATACCAAAGGATACTTCAAAACATCAAAGAGGTGCTGAGAATACTTCCAAAAATTCATGGAAAATCCAATTAAGTTTACTTTGGTGCAAAAAACTTTGAAATCTACACCCAGTTCTTTAATAATACACATTTCCCATGAACGGTCTTGGAAGACCTCTCATATGCACGGATTTCTGTTTTACACCAAAATAAACTTACCTTTCATTTTTTATTAGCTCTCTGAAGTACCCTCATATTTCCTTAAAGTTAAAAAACTATCTTCCATGTAAATTTCATGATAAGCAAAATAATTTAAAAATATGATTGAATCTGCAAATCTTTCCTTAAAACTACTACGGAATCTCTGAGAATATTTTTTGTTTTTCCCTTCCAACTTCTGGTCCTCTAAATATGTATTATTATTATTATTGATGCAAGAATTTATAGTGGAAGACATCTTTTTCCTGCACAAAAATCATGACCTAGCTGGTATGAAGAATGTAAAACTTGAGTAGAACTGAACTTTTTTCCAAACAAAATATAAAAGGTAATATATAACAAGATTATCTTTTGAAAATAGATTTTTTTTGTCTTTCTACTAGAAATAGCAAAAAATCATTCTACATTATATTCTTTGCATTTTTAATTAACATTCCTTCAACAGTATATATGAAAGAAATTCTAAGCCAGAAATACTTAAATGATTTTTTCGTAAGTGCTTTGGATAATTCTGTGGCTGAGAAAATCTGATTTTAGTCTCTGATTGGATGGAGTCAAGAAACAAAACAATTGCAATTACTGAGGCTTAAGCTGATATGACCCAGAAAAAAATCTGTCATTACCCCAGCTTTCAGTCTCCCTTCTACCAAAAAGGAAAAAATAAAAAAAATTCCTGCTTAGGTATGCAAGATTCCAAGGAATTCTGAACAGCTCAGCTTCCAGTGACCTACTCCGGTGAACCACTGAAGCCTGGCGTGATCCAAGTAACACAGAGAACTTCAGTAGCGGTGGAGACAGGGCCCCACACCAGGCAGAATGTTCAATCTTCAGTGACAAGGAAGGAACACCATCCAAGCTCCTAAAACACATAGCGACAAGTCCAAGAACGTGGTCGGACGTAATCCAGAAATGTGGGCTACAATGGGAAAAAGAACGGGAGAGTAACTTATATGTGTACTCAGTGTGTAAGACGTGGAGGCAGGTAGGGAGTGTTAATGGTCTAACTTTAAAATGCCTCCCGGCGTTTCATCAAACTTTGTAAGAAGCTCACTAATCCAAAGCAAGTTCAGTTCTTTCCTCTACAACACACAGTTCTTCAATTTAGAAGCTTCACATGGAGTGTTAAGTCCAGTAAACTCCACACAACTGCACGGACTTCTGACCAGTTCTAAATAGGGATCATTCCTTCTGGTCATCCTGCCTTTTTATTTTAGCACAACCCAACATTCAGTAGCCTAACATCTAAATAGGGGCAGGACAAGGATGGTGTATGCACACACACACACACACACACACACAAATGTCTGTAACACAGATTTAAAGTGACCAAACTACTTTAAGGAGGAATAGATGAAATACTATTAAGGTTCAGAAACAGTAAGGGCACAAGAGTAAGAACTTGAAAAAGTTCCATGGAAAATATACATCCAAACTGGATTTTGATAAGAGAATAAAATCCGATGTGTGGAATCTGAGTATGAAGAGCGCATGAGCAGGACAGAGCTGAGTCCAGAGCACAGAGGGGATTAATAGGGCGGGGGTGGGGGTGGGGGGGTAGTTAGAGCGGCACAGCTGGGGGAGGTAGCTAATCTGAGCGTTAGAAGAGTCTATGAGAAAGATCTAGACAGACTGATCAAGGAGGTAAATCTCCCCTCCTCCCCAAAAATACCTGGGGAGTTACTGATACAGTTAATAACCAAAGCCTCAAGAATAAGTGAAACCTGCACACGATTATGAAAAACCAAGCATCGCAGCAGTGAAGTCCTAGGCACGCCAGCATTATCTGACAGTTTTACAGGAGTTCACTACTTTGGGAAGAGAGAAGTAAAGCGTCAAAATGTATGTGTGGGTGGTGGTGGCAGGGACACACACGGCAAAGGGAAAACGCCGGAGAGAACTAGAAAAGGCTGAAGAAAGAGCAGTGGAAAAAGAAAGGCAACTAGAAACGAGGAGAGGTCAATGGAGAGAAAATCAGAGGAGGGATTTTAGGACAGAAGCGCACAGTAGGGCTGGCTAATAAACTATTTCCCTCCCTCTCGCATTCATCCATCCTAACCTCAACTACCGTTACTCACGTTTTTCAGAGGGCAGTGCTGGCGTGCATACCACTCCTGAGAATAAAGGCACAGGATGACCCCGTGGCCCAGGAAAAGGGAAGCCCACACCAGAATGTTCCAAATTGGCCTTTTCCGACTATCATTGACAATGAAGTTGAAAGCCACTAAAGTTAGGAAGAGAACAAAAATATGTACATATGTATGTGTGTAGTTATCAAAACATCAGGAGACGAGGGGTCTCAGCCCTATGCTCATCTTATTTATGTTTTTTTCAAATAAAATAATTTTACGACTGCCTTTAACAATCACAGTATCAACTGTTCATGTACACGTTTTAATCTGGTCTCTGGTCTTACAAATAAAAACGCAGCTTCACTGTTGAAAGTTATTAATCAATAATTAATAGAAAATCAATAGTACTGAGAATCAGCGGAAATGTATTCCATGGAATTATTCATACTTTAGTGACATGGCCAGTTTTCCCAGGGTTCTCAGGGTGTACGATGACAGTGCTTATGAATGGGGCAGCTGTTGACAGACAGGTTCCATGCTGTACAAATCAATGTTGTCACTGAGATTCAAAAGGTTACCTGGTTCGCTTCCTTATGTCCAAGCGTAAGCGAACACCCTGGGACAGCGTTGTGTAACTACTCAGTCAGTATCCCGACCTCCGGACAAACAGCACTGTGACACGGCCTTCCTACTATCTCAGCTGCCTACACCGACTTCCTAGTTCCTTTTCTGTCTCATTTTCTCTTGTAGCAGACTCACAGCATGCCACGATACTTACTTCCAAAGAACATGAAGAGCACAAAAAGTACTGGATAGAAATAGCTCAAACAAACAGCCAAGGCATACTCGTGCACGACTGCAGACATGGCAAAGACCGCCAACATGGCAGCAGACTTGAACCTCTTAGAGAAAAACTGAGGCAAATGGAAAATAGTAAAAAGTTAATTTTAAAAAGTGTAAGTAATGGAGCATAAACTAAAAACATAATTATCATATGCTAAAGACATCGATTATATGTTTTACTTTTCTAGTCTATTCCATAGACTGACCCAAATCTATTAAAATACTTACAAAAATATATGCTCATAAACTTTTATATTAAATGAAGGTTTTAAATCATTCTTCAAAAATTTGAGCATATTTCACACACATTGATAGCTTATATCTATAATTACTATAGTTGACAAAACATAGTTTTCAAATAAAAACACAACACAGAATATTTTTTTTTTTTTTGACAGGCAGAGTTAGACAGTGAGAGATAGAGAGACAGAGAGAAAGGTCTTCCTTCCATTGGTTCACCCCTCAAATGGCTGCTATGGCCGGTGTGCTGCACCGATCTGAAGCCAGGAACCAGGTGCTTCCTCCTGGTCTCCCATGGGGTGCAGGGCCCAAGCACTTGGGCCATCCTCCACTGCACTCCCGGGCCACAGCAGAGAGCTGGACTGGAAGAGGAGCAGCCGGGACAGAATCTGGCACCCCAACCGGGGCTGGAACCCAGGGTGCCGGCACCGCAGGTAGAGGATTAGCCTAGTGAGCCGTGGCGCCGGCCACAACACAGAATTTTAACCCTTTTTAAAAATAAGATTCATTTATTTATTTGAAAGACAGAGTTACACACAGAGAGGAAGAGACAGAGAGAGAGAATCTTCCATCTTCTGGTTCACTCCCCAAATGGCCACAAAGGCTGAGCTGTGCCGATCTGAAGTCAGGAGACAGGAGCTTTTTCCTAGTCTCCCACATGGGTGCAGGGGCCCAAGCCCTTGGGCCATTTTCCACTGCTTTCCCAGGCTATAGCAGAGAGCTCAATCGGAAGTGGAGCAGCCGGGACTTGAACTGGCGCCCATGTGGGATGCTGGCACTGCAGGCAGTGGCTTTACCTGCTACGCCACAGTGCCAACCCCAGAATTTTAATCTTTAGAGTGACTCTGTAAGGTGTCCTCTCTAAAACTAAGACTTAGAAGGAGGGGCTCGCCTTATCTGGACACGAAACTACCTTTATAAATGACAGAACCAGTACTCAAATACACTGTTTCCACAAGATGCTGTCACTCAGCCTAGTGACGCCCTTACTGAGCGATGAAGACACTAACACTAGTGTGGGCCAGGGGATTCAAGGCTGTATTTCACAGGCTCGGCGTTCAGCCCAGCGGTGAACACGCCGGTTCAGCTGCTCGTGGCCCACACCAGAGTTACTGAGTTCAATACCCAGCTCTGCCTCCAGCTTCCCACTAACACAGACCTAGGGAGGCAACAGCAGTGACTTAAGTAACTGGCTTCCTGCCACCACCTTGGCTGCCGTGGGCATTTGAGAATGAACCAGCAAATGGGCCATTTCCCTCCCTTTCTCTCCCTCTTCTCTCTCTCTCTCTTTCTCTCTCCCTCCTTTCTTTCTTCCTCTCCCAAATAAAAGAAAATTTTTAAAGGCTACATCTCATCAGTCTAAATATATTCCACTTTTTAAAGTATTTCAAACATGAGTCACTGATTGGAGACATGTAAATCCACAAGTATTTCTGTTCGTTTAACAAGGAAAATAAAACAAATGGAAAAAAACGCTATAGGGGATTATATGTTGGCAATGAGATCCAAGAGAAATGGCCCATCATTGGTGGATCATTCCAAGGCCTCCATGTATTCTTACTTGGTAATTAGGTAAAAGAAAATCCAGACCAAAAACACAGTATTCAACCATGTACCTACCTACTGGTTTTTTGTTTTTTTTTTTAATTTATTTATTTATTTGAAAGACAGAATTACAGAGAGGCAGAGGCAGAGAGAGAGAGGTCCTCCATCCTCTGCTTCACTCCCCAGATGGCTGCAATGACTGGAGCAGAGAGCTGGATCAGAAGTGGAGCAGTGAGGACTTGAACCGGCGTTCATATGGGATGCTGGCACTGCCGGTGTCGGCTTTACCTGATACATCACAGTGCTGGCGTCCTTACTGGCTTCTAAGCAATACTCTACTGGAACCAGAAGGGTTCTTAGATCTAACTGTCTCCTAAGAGAACTGAAGACAAGACATATCACCTTTTCTTCACGAGCAATTAAGTAAAACCTTCCAACTGTACAATACTCATCCTTTCAGGAAAACAATCTCTATTTCTTAAATAACATCAACTAAATCCTGCTGCTTACCCAGAGCAAGTCCTTGTAGGCATAGTAATACAGCCAGTCATGGACCACCACGTTCCAGGTCCTATAATAGTTAGCATATGACGTGGAGTTCCACCAGTCCTGAGGATAAAAGTAAAGGTATAAAATGACATGCACACAAACACATTTACACAAAGATCCAAAGCAAAATGCCTGAATATTCCCAAAGAACATACACATGTAACATACAACCCAGAATGTACTGTGAACAGTTAGTTCACACACTAATGTCAAAACAATCTTAAAAGGCATCATGGGAGCTGGCATCGTGGAGCAGCAGACTAAGCAGTCACCAGCAGAGCTGGCATCCCATACAAGCCAGTTCAGGTCCCAGCTGCTCCACCTCTGATCCAGCTCCCTGCTAACGCACATGACAAAACAGCAGAAGAGGGCCCAAGTACTCAGACCCCTGACACCCAGGTAGAAGACCTGGCTGGAGTTCCAGGCTCCTGGCTTTGGTCTGGCCCAGTCCAAACCATTGTGGTCATTCGAGGATTGAACCAGCAGACAGAAGATCTCTCTCCGGTTTTCCTCCTCTGACTTTCAAATAAATAAATCCATTGTTTTAAAAAAGGCACTCTGGTTTTTTTTACAGTTCAATACATTATTCTAGTGATACATGTTTAAGTGCTTGGTTTATTTTGTCTTTTGATGAAACAAGTCATTACAGAAAACAGAACACACAGAATCATTTAAATGTAATGTTTGTCTAAACAGTCATCAGTGACCCTCCACCCTTTACTCTGCTACTACACGATGAAAGAGTTTCTAGTGTTTTTTTTTTAAAGATTTATTTATTTATTTATTTGAAAGTCAGAGTTACACACAGAGAGGAGGGGACGCAGCGGGGGAGGGGGTGTCTTCCATTCAATGGTTTACTCCCCAATTGGCCTCGATGGCTAGAGCTATGCCGATCCAAAGCCAGGAGCCAGAAGCTTCTTCCGGGTCTCCCACACGGGTGCAGGGGCCCAAGGACTCGGGCCATCTTCTACTGCTTTCCCAGGCCATAGCAGAGAGCTGGATCGGAAGAGGAGCAGCCAGGACTCAAACTGGTGCCCATATGGGATGCCGGCAGTGCAGGTGGTGGCTTTATCCACTATGCCACAATGCAGGCCCCAATTAAAGAGTTTTTTAAGGTCACAAAGGCTGGATGAATTGCCATCACCAAGTCGCTGCTTGGTGCCATCGTTAATGGCAACATTCAAGCTATACAAGGAATGAGATGGTGGCTACCCCGAAGTCCTAATGTCCCTTTAAATATTTCTTGTTACCAATTTTAAGATCAAACTAGTAGAATCAGATGTCTACAATCTGCAACCTGTACCTACTGTTTCTTTGTGAAAGGCATGAAACACTTGACATGTTGCCAAAACAACAAATAAAACTCCAGAGAGCTTGAGGTAGTATTATAGAACACTACGAACCATCTGTTCAAGTCTAGAGTTTAACCTCAACTTCAGAAGCATAGAATAGTATTTTCAGCAGAATTAAATACCTTTCAAAACAAAGCAGTGAAGAGTTATTTCTCTCATGAGTGTCTCAGTAGTTGTGAGATAACTTATGAGGTCATTCACATAGAACTGGACAGCCAATCTCAAATGAACAACCAGTATAAGCAAAGTCTCCTAATACCCCCGAGACAAACGCCACCCCTCTGAAATCAGCAATATGTGCTCACAGGATCCAGCAGAAACCAGACGAGGTAAAAGAAAATATGAGACTATGACAATAATCTCGATTTCAGAATTTCAGACTTAATGGAAAAGAAAATTACAAAAAGCATGTAATATAAGCCAACAATGTTTAAATGCTTCCCAATGAGTAAATAAATAAATGAAAGCAACAAGGAAGATGAGTTCAAGTGTACACTACCTTATAAAACATCCTGTCACCAAAGCGTAGCATCTCAGCAAAGGCATTGAGCCAGCAGTGCAAAAATGCAAAAAAGGTAAGGAACAGAATCAGCACACCTGAAAGTAAGATTCGCAACAGTAAGAGTCTTGCCAAACGGCTCATACACCAGGCAGTTACTTATCTGTCGTCATGTGATCAGCTGGGACTATTTTGTATGTAATATAAATCAATATTCCCACTTATCCACTCCAGAGATGACAAAGCACACTTCTCAAAGTTCACTGTCTTAATTTTAAAATGCAATATATATTTTACATATATAATATATATGTATATTTATATATTAAAATGCATATATACTATATGCCATATAAATGTCTTGAAATAATCACACTTTACCCCGTAATTATTACATATTAATAAAAATGTAAAAATATTTGGGGCCAGAGCTGACACAGCAAGTTAAGCTGCCATCTACAGTGCCAGCATCCCACATGGGTGCCAGTTTGAGCCCTGGCTGCTCTACTTCTGATCCAGCTCCCTGCTAATGCGCCTGGGAAGGCAGTGGAGCATGGCCCAAGTGCTTGGGCCCCTGTAGCTCTGTGAGAGTTCCAAAAGAAGCTCCTGGCTCCAGATCAGTCCAGCTCCAGCCACTGCAGCCATCTGGGGACTGAGCCAACAGGTGGAAGACTCTCTCTGTCTCTCCCTCTGTCTGTCTGTAACTCTGTCTCTCAAATAAATAAATCTTAAAAAAAGAAAGAAATGCCCTGATGTATGGCTTAATTTGGCATTCAAAGCCCTTCAAAATACAGTCCACATGCATCTTTAAACAAACTGTTGAAAACTAGGAGAGATCTTGTCCTTCTCCCCTGCATGGGCATCTGGGGACTCCGGAGATACCTCTGCTTGTCAGAACAGCAAGGGGGTGGCTAACTTATGTGTTAGAGGCCAGGATGCTGCTGAATATCGCGCAATGCGCAAGCACCACCCCCAATTTAGCCTAAGTGTGAATAGTGACAAGGTGAACATATTCTTATCAAACTTATCTCTAACGAGTCCACCTGCAGGGCTGTAAACACCACCCACAACTGGACTTCATTCCAAAATACTCCATGCTTTTTATCCATGCCACTCCTGAAAGCACTTTTCCACCATTTTTCTGGCAAGGCAAACGCTGACCTATTTTTCTTTTTTTTTTAAATTGACAGGCAGAGTTAGACAGTGAGAGAGAGAGACAGAGAGAAAGGCCTTCCTTCCGTTGGCTCAACCCCTCAAATGACCGCCACAGCCAGAACCGCGCTGATCCGAAGCCAGGAGCCAGGTGCTTCCTCCTGGTCTCCCATGCAGGTGCAGGGCCCAAGCACTTGGGCCATCCTCCACTGCACTCCCGGGCCACAGCAGAGAGCTGGACTGGAAGAGGAGCAACTGGGACAGAATCCAGCGCCCCAACCAGGACTAGAACCCAGGGTGCCGGCGCCGCAGGTGGAGGATTAGCCTAGTGAGATACAGCGCTGGCCCCTGACCTATTTTCAATACCCAATGTTAGAGATCATCTCTAACAATAAATGAACCATGTTCACCCTGCTTATTTAGTGTGCATTACATTATGTTGTAAAATACCCACTTACACATCCATCGTTTTCATTTACTCATCCAACAAGTATTTATAGAACATCTATTATGTTCCAGACAATATGAGCTGGACTATGACCAGCGTGACACAACCCTTGATCTCAAGGAACTTGTGGCTCATTGAGGAATATACCCAGGTATTTAACACATATCCTACTAAGGGCAGACTATCAGAAGTCCGCAAAAGAGGGAAAGGACGAGAGAAGGAGATGACAGAAAACCCTACCAACGCTTAACGAGTGTCGTGGAAGACTAAGGAATGGAAGCTATAGCTGAAATGCGAGTTCCCAGGGGTAAAGGTTACCTATGTCTTATTCCCTGCTGGGTCCTCAGCACCTGGCACGTAGTAGGTACTCACAGAACAAGAGAAGCTAAGAGACTGAAAGACAGGAGAACAGGAAGTGGTGGCAAGAGCGACTTCAAATGTCAGCCACACGCAGTGCTACACAGACGCCCATCAGGAGGTTACCAGTGTTTTTAACAAAGGCCACTTCAGTGGCCTAGCCAGAGTCCAAGTAAACTGACAGCGAATTGAATAGTGAACAGAAAGATAAAGCATAAATATAAAATGTTCACCCTCAGGGAAAACAAAATTCAACTGAAAAAAGATGAATGGAAAGACTGGCCTGAGACTGGAAGAAGGGTGCTTCACTTCTGAGATGGATGGGAGAGATTGAGATGGGTGCAGATGTGTAGATGAGTAGAGAGAGAAGGACAACCACAGGCGTTAGCTTCCCGTTTCCTTGTGCATTTATGAATGACCAAAGTACCCATGTTACCTGGCAAGATGGAGTTAAATATACACAGGACGAGGACACGAGCGCTGAAGGGCTCCTGTTTGATATTCCGAAACAACGGGGCACAGAGCCGCTCAAAGATATAGTACACATAAAAAAGGCAGCCAAAGACCTGGAACAAAACAAAATATATGATAGTGATGGCTTCATAAGGAAAGAGGGAGAGTGTTTTTTTTTCCCTCTCTAACAGATCATATGGAAGCCTTTCATTAATGTTGACACATAAAGAAGTATGTAGAATTGCTAGAGGTGTGGCTGGTCTGTGTGATTAAGCCACCACTTGGAGGGCTAGCATTGTGATGCAGCAGATTAAGCCACTACCTGCAACGCCAGCATCCCATATGGGCGCCGGTTCAAGTCCTGGCTGTTGCACTTCCAATCCAGCTCCCTGCTAATGTGCCTAGGAAAGCAGCAGAAGATGGCCCAAGTGCTTCGGTCCCTGTAGCCATGTGGGAAACCAGGATGAAGCTCCTGGCTCCTAGCTTCAGCTTGGCCCAGCCCCAGCCACTATGGCCATGTCGGGAGTGAACCAGCAGATGGAAGACCCCTCTCTCTCTGTAACTCTGCCTTTCAAATCAATAAAATAAATCTTTTAAAAAAAATTTACCTGTGCAAACTGCATAGCAACATAACCCCATCTTACAGTGGGAGTCCTAAAAAAGGAAGAACCAAAACAAGTTTTCTAAATAAAGTCAACAACTGAACTTACAGACCCTCCCAATTAATATTCTTCCACAGAGAACATCATTTATGGCCACATAATTGTGTCAAGAATTATGATAATCAAACTGGACTGCTGGAATTGCCATCTGAGGCTTCCCAGGCCAGAGAGAAAATCAGAGCCCATTCTGCAACCTGAACTGAGCCCACCTACCTACCCCCCTCCCTCGCATCCCTCCAGCGCTCACCACACGTCCACTTCACCATGCCCTCACCTGGGATAGCTGTCCCGGTAGATCAGGGTAGGAGCAAACAAGAAGTACAAGTACTGGTTGACTGTGGGTATTGGAACAGTGCCTAAAAAAGGAAAATCATTCGATCAGAGGCTCTGTGAAACCTCTCAGCAAAACCAAAAGGGGGGGAAGGAAGCCCAGAACAGGGAAAAATAAAGTGTTTCCTCCTCATCTCCTTGGACGACTTCTTACTCTCGGAACTGAGTATTACCCATCTCTCCAAACTAAATTATTCCCACGACTGAGATACTTCTACAGTAAGAAGCAACAACTTGCAAAGAGTAAGCAGGCACAGGTGTAAAGAGACTATTAACATTCCAGGAACATAAGGCAAAGTTGCAAGAGTCTAATGATTAATGACAAAACAGGAATAGCTTCTCGACCTTTTGGCTAAGATCAAGTGTAGTAAGACAAAACAAGGATAATCAGGAAAGAGTGAATAGTCTTCCAAATCCATGTGGAGCCTATGTATTTAAACTCAAACACACTTTCTACAGGACGCCATGTAACATCCCCATCAACGCCACAAGCTGGAATATCCTGTTAACAATCCTTTAGCCTAATAAATTACATACTTGATTTCTCCTTAGCTGAATTTAGTACCCGAGGCACGTTCTCTCTGACAAATGAATGGGCCTTCATTATCAAACGAATCTACAAAAAAAAGGGGGGGAAGATGAATTTTCCAACATTTGTATCCAATCTCCCCATAAGTAGCCCCTAAACAGCACAAGATTATAATCACACAAAAAAGCTTCTTAATTTTGCATAAACTAACCCAAGTTCACTTTTATGCTATAAAGAAAATAAAGAGGAAAAAAACCCAAAGGACATATAATTATTTGTTTTTTCTATTGAATAGCATTACCTATTTATTAACATTAAGAAATTAAAAATCTGTTCAAAGAAAACCTCTTGAAATGGTCCTTTCCGTTACGTCAGAAAACCCTGGAGGCCCGCATTGCAGAGCAGCGGGCTACGCCACCCCTTGCAGCACAGGCATTAGATACTGGAGTGCCAGTTCAAGTCTCAGCTGCTACACTTCCGATTCAACTCCCTGATAACATGCCTGTAAAGACGGCCCAAGTGCTTGGGCCCCTGCCACCCACACGGGAGGCCCAGATAGAGTTCTGGGATCTTGTTTTTCACCTGGCCCGGCCCAGCCCAGCCACTGTGGCCATTTGGGGAATGAACCAGCAGATAGAACATATCTCACTCTCGCCCTACCTTTCAAATAAACAAATAGATAAATAAAAGTTAAAAGAAAAATTCTGAAAGGTATAGAAATTAAAATAAGTCCTTCATTTAAATAGGAATAGATATGACAAAACAATGAATCTGACACTTAAAAAGTAAAGTCTTTAGTTAGAAAAATATTTTACAATCTAGATGACTTCAACAAAAAGTATTCTGGAAAAAAACAATCTGTCCAGTATAGCTCAATTTAATTTATTTCAATCATCCTGACTCAGAGAACACTGAAGCTAAATGAATCTTAAAAGCTGAGATAATCCTGTTTAACATTTTAATTCTACAGGAAATAGTGGCACATGCACAAAAAAAAAATACAAAAATTTATCCAAATTCATACAGCTAACAGCAACAGTATTACATGACCATCATCATCACTATTTTAACAAAGCATAGCAGTCCATTGGATAGTATGCACAACCTTACCTGCTCGAGTATAACAATGAAACGGGAAGCTGGTGGCAGTGTATATGCTAATACAATATACGTTGGCCCAAAACCTAGAATTCCAAGCTGGAAGACCATAAAAAGTAAGCCATGGAAGAGAGAATACATCAGTGGATGAGAACTCTTGCTGTAGCCATTGGCCCAATGTTGAAACAGGAAATAGGGAATTGAAAGTGTAGACAGGAACATGGTCCACCAGGTCCAAACAACAGTAGGAAATTTGCCAAAAGCGTAAGACAGGAGATTGAACTCAAGCACCAGCCTGGGGAGAGGAAGCACAGAAAACGGAGTTTGTAACACACACCAAATTCACAGAATGCAAACTTCCAAGCCCCAGACTTTGAACTTTAGGAAACACTGGAACATAAGTACATTTAAACCACAGATCTAATAGTTTTGCTAGATAGAGATCTGCTTCTAACCCTGTTTGACAATACAGCTCAACAACAAATTTCCTAAAAGCTCTAAGATACTATGGTCCCTGAACTGAAGATACCTAAGATAATAAAGTAATGAACTTCAGAAAGATAAGATTCTCACACTAATCTTTTAAAACACTAAAGTCAACTATTACAAAATGAAATATTCAAGTATCAATCACTTTGACATTCAATAGATGACTTTTCAGAAAGAAAGTTAAAATTTGGAAATTTTAACTATTATACCATTATCTCAAGTTTTAATTTTCCCAAGAAATACATAATTCAGTCATGATTACCAAATTGTCACTTTTTAAGTTACAATTTGATTTTTACATCAAAAAGAAACATCACTTTTTTTCAACCTAAAGTTCCAATGTTACCATTTGGAAAAAACACCTAGAAAATAATGATTATATTAAATGGACTATTTCAAAAATGAAAGTACTGAAACTCCTAATTATCTCTAAACTTTTTAGAAAAGAAAATTACGCTCAAATCAGCACCTCTGGGATATTCTGAGCAAATCTGGCCGAACTATTCTTGACCAAAATTCAGTGAACACTCTCAAGTGCCCCTACAAAGCAGCCAGTCATTCTTGGCACTGTCTTACCTTCCTTCATCGATGTAATCTACCACAAGAGTGCTGAGGATAAAGAGAATGAGGAGGGCGATGAACATGTGATATATTGTCCTGATGTGGTCCACTTCAAACAGCTCACTGTAATTGTAGTTCAAAAAAACCAAATTGGTAATCCATACTCGAATTTTAAAACATTATGCAGACTTTTCTTTAGAGTAATTTAGAAGATCCTTAATACACCACTGGAAAAAAAATCTCTAAAAGTAACAGTAAATACACAATTTTAAACATGAAGTACAAGCATATTAAATATTAAGATCAAGGGGCCGGCACACACAATGGCTTCAAACCCTGGCCTGCAGTACCAGCATCCCATGAGGCCAGTTCAAGTCCCAGCTGCTCCAATTCCAATCCAACTCCCTGCAAAAGGGCCTGGGAAAGCATCAGAGGATGGCCCAACTACTTGGGACCCTGTGCCCATAGGGGAGACCCAGATCATGACTTCAGCCTAGCCCAGCCTCAGCTGTTGTAGGCATTTGAGAAGTGAACCAGTAAATGGATGGAAGATCTGTCTCTGTCTCTCTGCCTTTCAAAACAATAAAACTTTTTAAAAATCCTGTTCTTACAGTCTACTCCCTACACTTCACTAGTACAGTACGTACTTCTATACTAATGATAACTATCATCCTATACGTCTATAAAACCTAAGTTATTGATAAGTGCTTTTACTTTCTCCTCATTGATTTTAACAGTGATCTGCTTTTCTTTTAAAATGTAGCAATCTCTTTCCTAAATTACTTCCCAATACCTTTTGTATCTATCTAAAACAAGTATTTTAACCTTGTTTTTGGCAAGAGTTATGTTAACTTTCTAAAAGACTTTTCTGAGAAATCTCAAATACTATGAAATCCCTAGAATAAGGCTCTTCAAATTCTAATAAAAACCCATTTGAGTCATAAAAAATGTGTTCCATTTCCTTGGTTAAATTTTTTAAAATTAAACTGTATTTTAATTTTGTTTCTTTTTCATAAATACCATTCTATCATTAAAATCGTCATTAAAATGTAATTATTTTATTTTTCCTTTTATGTGAAAAGCCTGCATTTTCCCCTGTATTTTCTCTTCAAAAAAATTATACCAAAACTAAAAAGGGATTTTATACATATTTATAACCTCATAGAGGCTAAACAGTGCAAATCAACTTGGCTCATGGAAGGTAAATGTTGGTAAGTATAAGATGCATTTTTAGGCCGGCGCCGCGGCTCACTAGGCTAATCCTCTGCCTGCGGCGCCGGCACACCGGGTTCTAGTCCCGGTCGGGGCACCGGATTCTGTCCCGGTTGCCCCTCTTCCAGGCCAGCTCTCTGCTGTGGCCCGGGAGTGCAGTGGAGGATGGCCCAAGTGCTTGGGCCCTGCACCCCATGGGAAACCAGGAGGAAGCACCTGGCTCCTGGCTTCAGATCAGCGCCGTGTGCCGGCCGCGGCGGCCCTTGGAGGGTGAACCAACGGCAAAGGAAGACCTTTCTCTCTGTCTCTCTCTCTCACTGTCCACTCTGCCTGTCAAAAATAATAATAATAATAATAATAATAATAATAATAATAAAAAGATGCATTTTTCACCATACCAACTATTCAGATGAAATGCAACAATGCAGGTTAAATTTCAGCTGTATTCTAATGAATAAATAATTGACCAAATGAATAATCAATCTACTCAAAGATCACTAAAGAAGAAATATTAATCACATATCCAAAATGAACCTTTAATTTTCAGTTTGCAAATAAAGTCACAATTAATTTACCTTGAATAATTTTATTTTTAAAATACTAAGTAATCAGTTTTTTGTTTAAAGATTTATTTATTTAATTTTAAGTCAGAGTTACAGAGAGGCAGAGGCAGAGTGAGAGACAAAGAAGAGAGAGAGGCCTTCCATCTGCTGGTTCACTCCCCAAATGACCACAATGGCCAGAGCTGAGCTGATCTGAAGCCAGGAGCCAGGAGCTTCTTCTGGGTCTCCCATGCAAATGCAGGGGCCCAAGCACTTGGGCCATCTTCCACTGCTTTCCTAGGCTGTAGGAAAAAGCTGGATCAGAAGTGGAGCAGCTGGGACTCGAATCAGCTCCCACATAGGATGCCCGCACCGCAGGGGGCAGCTTTACCCACTATACCACAGTGTCGGCCCTGCAATCAGTTTTTAAATGAGTAACTTGAAAATGAGATGAAAACATAATCTCATGTATTAAAAGAAGGCAGCATCTCCAAATCATGAGCTGGCTTACCAAGTCAGAAAACTTCAGCTCTAGCCCTTTGGGTAACCAGTTCTCTGAAGCAACACCATTTTTATCCCCAGCTCCTCTTTAACGCTAGATGCAGAACCAGAAGATCAGAAGGAAAGGGCACGACACGACAAATGCATTAAAAGAGATGCCAAAACTAATGATTTCTATCAACAGGGAAGACACTCATCACACAGTCTTAGACTAAGCAGTGACTCTTTATCAATCAGGCTAGGTGTTTTTTTTTTTTTTTCCTAAAATTCAAAATAAATGTTAACAAAATCAACTAAAAATACTCACTCCAAGAGAGATCGCCTTGCAACGAAAATCTTTCCCTGCTCTGGAGGTGCTCTCAGGTCTCTGGAAGGAACAAAAAAAATCAAAATGAAGTGCTTCCAGTAGTGTAAGAAATGTGATCCCGCAGACAAGAAACACACGACCCACGACCACAGTTAACACTAAGGAACCGCCTTCTCACTGTGATCCAGGTCCTGTGCTGGGGTTTTATGCATGTTATTGCATTTACTCCTCCTGAACAACACACACACAGCTATTTAGGTCGGCAGAGGTGTTAGACACAACCAACCGGAACAGCATACACTCGGTCCCCACACCCAGCCCCTGCGGAGAGGCACTGCATTCCACACTGGCAACCACATTTCCTTCTCCTAGAGTCCCTAGGTCATGGCCAAGACTCCAGCCATATGGTGCTCCAAGCCATCCAGATGACTGGCTTCCCCTCCAAACTTCCACTGAGATTATGATGTCAACAGACTTCCAGCAACTCCCAACAGCCCCTAATTTTTATTTTTAACATTTATCTATCTATCTATCTATTATTCATAAGACAGACTGACAAAATGGGAGCAACACAGAGACAGAGAGAGAAAGCAACCCCGAGATATCTTCCATCCACTGGTTCTCCTCCCAAATAGCCAAAACAGTCAGGGCTGGGCCAGGCCAAAGCTAGGAGCCAGGAACTGCATCCAGGTGCCCACATGGGTGGCAGGGACCCAAGTACTTGGGCCATCATCCATTCCCTCCCAGGCCCACTAAGAGGGAGCTGGATCAGAAGTGTAGAGGAGCTAGGCCTCAAACCAGACACTCTGATAAGCGATGCCGGTGTCCCGAGTGGCAGCTTAACCTGCTGAGCCACAGCACCTGCCCCTGGCTTCCTGATCTTAACGTTTTGCTCTAGTTACAAATCACTTGCATTTTGATACCTAGCATAAACATCTTCTTTAGGGCTTTCTGTAGCACCACCAGCACGTCTGTCAAGTATGACTGGTCAAAGCTATTCTCCAGGACAGGAGAGATGGATAGAGACTGCAGAGGCATGAAACTGAGGAAAGTGAAAAATGGAAAACTGAATCCACACACTAGGAGGAAATAACCCAGCTCTCACGTGGTTAAAGAACCTTCCCAATAGCACTCACAGCCTACAAGAAGTGCCAGGCTGGGACTCAGGCACTTCTACTGCAGTCCATGTTCTGACCAGTGACCTAGAGTAGATACCTGTGTTAAAAGAAAATCATGTCTATACTTACTTAGCTCTGTGATTGTTTTTCATTTCTTTAAGAATGGAAAAAGTTGTGAGAGCACATCCACCATTGTCTAATGATGCCGATTTTTCAATCAGATTGGTCACAAAATCATCAAAGTGACTGCCAACTTCCTTCAAAAAAAGTGGCTTTAATTCCTATAATTTTAAAACAAGTAAAGGAAAACAAAGAACACATGCATGTGGGTTATTAACATTTTTCTAAAGCACTCTCAAACAGAGCTGGTTCAAAAGAAAGCATATAGAGTAAATATTCAAGGGTAAAGGCAAAAATACATCTATAGCTGATTGTAGTTTCAGAAATGGTTATTGAAAAATCAATACATGGATGTTATACCCTATTAAAAATATGTATCTTTTCTAAGCACAAATTAAAAACACCAAAGTAATCACCGACTAAGTGAACTCCCTGACATAAAAAATCAAAATCACACAACGTTCAAAATGAGACTATTCCTCTCTTCATTTTTATTTAGAAACACACCCAAAAAGTCAGCATTATATCCCCATTAAATTTTAAGTCCCCCTTTTTTTAGGCAATTCCTTTGCTCTAATTACCCACTATTTATATTTTAGAGCATGTCATTTATTTATATCAAATGTTGACTTCTTTACAAAGAGCTCAAGAAATTCAACAACAAAACAAACAATCTAGTTAATAATTGGGCAAAGGACTTGAAAAAACACTTTTCAAAAGAGGAAATTCAAATGGCCAACAGACACCTGAGAAAATGCTAGCATCACTAGCCATCAGGGAAATGCAAATCCAAACCACAAAGAGGCTTCACTTCACTCCAGTTAGAATGGCTCACATACGAAAATCAACAAACAACAGATGTTGGAGAGGACATAGGGGAAAAGGTACTCTGGTCCACTGTTGGTTGGAATGTAAACTGGCCCAATCACTGTGGAAGACAGTGTGGAGAGACCTCAGAGATCTGAATACAGACCTCCATATGAGTCAGTCATCCCACTCCTGGGAATTTACCCAAACCAAAAGAAATCAGCACATGAAAGAGTTATCTGTACCCCCATGTTCACTGCACCACAATGCACAATTGCTAAGATATGGAATCAATCCAGAAGTTTATCAAATGTTCACTGGATAAAGAAATTAGGGTATAAATACACTATGAAGTACTATTCAGCTGTAAAAATAAATGAAATCTTGTCTTTTGCAACACGATGGACGCAACTGGAAACCATTATACTTAGTGAAATAAGTCAGTCCCAAAAAGACAGTTAGCATATGTTTTCCCTGATCCAAGGTAACTAATAGAGTACTTGAAATGTAATGTATTGGAGAGAAAGACATTTTGAGATTTGATGACTGTTTATAGCCCTTTTTTATTTTTTTCTCTTCACACTATCTGCTGAACTCTTTTACTTAGAGTAGGGTTAGCTATATGATCATTAAATATACTGACAACAGATCTTTGTAAAAATTAAGAGTGAGAAAGCAAGAGGGAGGGGGAAAAAGGGGTTGGAGTATGGGAAGGAGCGTAGGTGACGAAATGCCACTATGTTCCAGATCTGTGTATATGAAATACATGAAACATGTATAATTGAAATAAAATTTAAAAAAAAAAAACAACATACAAATTAGCTAAAAAAAAGTATCTTTCAAAATTTAGAAAAAAATGAATAAAACTTTTTGCGAGGCAGAGACACAGACAATAAAAAATAAATAAAATGTTGATTACTACCTTCATAACTATGTATTTGTCAAATGATAAAACATATGTGTTCCATAAAATTTCATAAAACTGCAGTACTTATGTGTGTAAATATACTTATCTTATGAAAATATGAGTATGCATATGTTTAACTGTGATACTTTTATTTAATGAATACAAATTTCATAGGTACAGCTTTAGGAATATAGCAGTTCACATCTTAAAACTGTCACAATTTTTGAAAAAAGTATGAGCAAAAATATTTCTTCAACTATAGATGCTCATTTTTGCAAATTTAGGTATTTTTTAATTGGCAGAATTTACCTACATACAGAAAAACTGTTAATTACCAATTCTTCAAGGGAAAAGATGCTTTTTTCCTCTGACTAAATTATTCATCCAAGTTGCACTTACGAGATCTGAAGCAGCATTTGTCTGGACTGTTATACCACAGGAGTGTGCCCAAGTCCTCCAAAGGAAAGCCTAAACACATCGCTGTATGTCATGCAATTACAGGAGGGCTTCTCATGCTGCTGGCTCCTACAGTTCACAAGTCACGAGTCCTGGCAGTGAGAATATGCCAGGCGCCTACTCTCACAGGACAGCTGGCAGGGCTGGAGAACACAAGACATCCACGTATAGATAGCACACGGTAGACCATACATGTGTCACCCGAGCTGGCATATCAACAAAGACTTAACAAGCATGCAAGCAGTTAGGAAACAGAGCAGGGAGGAGTTGAATGGAAATACCTTTTTTGAGCAGAAACCTTGACGATCTTAGGACCTGGATGAAGTGAAAAATGGCAGAAGGAAAGGGGAAAGATTATGGAAAAAAAGCAAACATACAGGAAAGTATGAAGAGTTTTAGCTACAACAGAAAAATGCAGAGAGGTAAGATTTAGGGACAAACTATTGAGAACCTATATTCCCTGGAAAAAAGAACAAACTTTTCTACAGACTTATTTTTTTTTTTTCACAATGAGCTTATCCAATAGTATTCCATTTTTGTTCCTTCGATCTATTTCAATTATATGATCATTTTCATTTTGAAATGTTTTCAACAGAAGTGCTCCAGCCAAAAAGAAACAAAACCAACATGAAGAAAACAGGTTCTCTTTGCTTTTACTCTCTAGAATTCAACTTACTAGTACAGGGTTTTTTCCTTCAGCTATAAAAACATTTTCCCACATAGAAATATACTGAAAGTGAAGAAGGGAAGGAATTTGTTCATTCTGCTATAAGGGCATGCACAGCTCTGGGCATACTCCTAGGCACAGGATATACAACAATGCCCCAAACCAACCCCCAATCCTCGTGGAATGTATACAGGACATGTAGGACGCCAGCAGGTGTCATGGAAAGGAATACGGCATGACCGTGGGGGCAGACATTTTCCATAAGGAGGTCAGGGAAAACCTCAATGATAAAATGACACTTGAGATGTGACAGTGAGAGAGCAGATGACATCTGAGATCTGAAGGTGGACTCTAGGAAGAAGGAAGCCTAAGTGTAAAACGTTCCTGGGGCAGGCACGCCCTCGGCAAATCTGGGAAACAGCCAGGATGGAGGGTTTCAGAGAGTTTAACCACGTCACATCCCAGCACTTCACTGCGCTCGTATCTCAGTCCACGAAAATTCTACTCAATCTGAAAGCAGAAACCTGGAATCTTGAGACGTGGCAAAGGGACCCAAGCCAGCTTTTGTAAAGCTAGAATTCCTCTTACTCTGGCACCAGTCCCAGGCAGCATCAGTTTAAGTAGACCTTAGAAGCTTTTAAAAAAGTAACAAATGTTATACAAATGTCAGTAAAAGCTACTAAAATCAAGTCCTAATCCACCAACTTTAATTGAAGAGAGTAGTTGACTTCCTCCGGCACAGCTCCCAGGCGCTCACTCACAGATGGGCCTTTGCTGCACACTCAACTTCCAACTGCCAGACTTGTGAAGGACTCTCACAGCTATCTCCTAACCTTCACCTCCTTAGGAAGTGCACCCTCTTCTTTTGCCCCGCCTATTCCTTTCCTTTTCTCCCCACGCGGCTGAACTCCTACCTTTCCGTCCTTCCCCGTCAGTCCACAAGGAAGGGTACTCCTTGTTATCCCAGCCTGCTAGCTGAACTGAGAGACCAAACACACTCGGATAACAAGCAGTACTAACTACTATTATTCAGCACCAGAGGTGGGGAACAAGACACACACACACACACACACACACAGGGCTGCTCTTAAGCGACTCACTGCCTATCCACGAGAGAGACATTACATGCATCACTAATGGTCTAGCAAATGCCACAGAGAAAGGAGACAGAGAAAGGACAACAGAGAAAGGAGACCGAGAATTTAAGAGCAGGAATCGCAGGCAAAGCAGTCCAGAAGCTGCTTGGGCCACCGAGTTCCCATCTCAGCGTGCCTCAGTTAGTCTCGGCTCAGTCCCGATCCCAGCTTCCTGCGAATGGATGCCAGGCCAAGTAGAGAGGTCCCTGCCACTCACTTGGGAGACCTGGACTGAGTCCCTGGCTCCAAGGAATAGGCTTCTCAAATAAAATAAATCTTAAAAACTTTTTAAAAAATGGATAAATTCACTTTGGTGCAAAAAACTTTCAAAATTCTTGGACAATATTCTCATAATATGCAGTTTCCACGAACTTTTTGACGACCCCTCATGAAATACTATTTTCAGTTTCTCAAACATTTAGTTTACTTGATCAGAATTTGTTCTTTTTTTCTTCTTTATTGGCTTTAAACAAAATGATATTCTGACTCCTCAGGGTCAGACTGCCAGTCTAGGAATCACTAGTTTCCCCGACTCGCTGCTGCCTTTGCACAGGGAACCCTTCAGCCTCACTCCGGCATGAAACCAGAAACGTGACCTTTCTGGGCACAACACCACAATGGAATACCTGGCAGGCATTCCAGGTGTCACACTAAAGTGACTTACCAGGGAGGTGGCCCTGACAACCCCCTCTGAACTTCTCATTCTCTCCTAAAGCATAGCATTTCTACTTCTTGGCATCTTCGTGTCTGCCTCCCCAGCTGACTTTAAACACCGTGTCTTTTAGTTAACGGTACAGCCAACACTTAGCAAAGCAGGTACCAAGGTACTTTGTAATTTCCACACAGCTTTTGAAAGGAACCTGGCACGAACATTCACACTACTGCTGTTTTAGTTCAGAGTCTATCACAAAGTACATAGAAAGCTGTTATTTTTAAAACTACCTAGTCTTGGCCAGTGCCGCGGCTCACTAGGCTAATCATTCGCCTGTGGCACTGGCACCCCGGGGTTCTAGTCCCAGTCAGGGCACCGGATTCTGTCCCGGTTGCTCCTCTTCCAGTCCAGCTCTCTGCTGTGGCCCAGGAAGGCAGTGGAGGATGGCCCACGTGCTTGGGCCCTGCACCCGCATGGGAGACCAGGAAGAAGAACCTAGCTTTTGGCTTTGGATTGGCACAGTGCTCCGGCCGTAGCGGCCATTTGGGGGGTGAACCAACGGAATGAAGACCTTTCTCTCTGTCTAACTCTGACTGTCAAAAAAACAAAACAAAACAAAACAAAACAAAACACTACCTAGTCTTGATTTCTTTCCAGAGGTTATTATTGGAAAGAGGCTGAAAATCACTATTGTTATTATTGTATCAGGTGTTATTTACTGAATAACTGCCATATACTTGACATTCTTAGGGACTATTATATACTATTTCTAGTCTTAAAACCATCTTTAGGGCCAGTGTTGTGGCATAGTGGGTAAAGCCGCCACCTATGATGCCGGTATCCCATGCAAGACCTGGTTCGAGTCCTGGATGTTCCACTTCCAATCCGGCTCCCCGCTAATGTGCCTGGGAAAGCAACAGAGGATGGCCCAAGTCCTTGGGCCCCTGCACCCATGTGGGAGACCTGGAAGAAGCTCCTGCTCCTGGCTTCGGCCTGGCCCATACTGGACATTGCTGCCATTGGGGAGTAAACCAGTGAATGGAAATCTCTCTCTCTCTCTCTCTCTCTCTCTCTTTCTCTCTCTCCCCCCCCTCTCCATCTCCCTCTGTCCCTCTCTCCCCCCTTCTCTCCCTCTCTTTCTCCCCCTCCCTGCCTCTCTCTCTCCATCTCCCTCTCTCCATGTCTCTCCTTCTCCTTCTTTTGCTGTAGTGCTGACTTTCAAATAAATAAGTAAATCTTTTTAGAAACCACTATATCTGGAGTAGGATTGTAATTCCTTTTTTAAATGAGAGACCTTGGCTTACACAAGTCAAGTGATGCACCCAAGGTCACAGAACTTATCAGCTGTGGAAATGGGATCAGAGCCCAGGTGTACGTGACCCCAGAGTTCACATTACAGTATACTGCTTCCCAGTGTACACTGTAAATTGAAATGTTTCTACATGATAAACAGCATAAGCCAAAAAAAAAAAAAATAAAATAAAAGCTAGAAAAAGAAACATGGCAATGATATATATGTAGCCTGAAGTGGCAGGTCATCTAATAAAAAGATCTTGTTTATTAGCACAGGTCTATTACAACCATTCCATTGAACATATCAACGCAGCAGAGGTTTATAGACCTAAAGAGTGCATTATAACAAATTCCACCTCCATATTAAAACAACAACAGCAAACTGCTGCTTGGAAAAAAAAATCTTCAGCACAACTATTATATAACCCTTTATATAAAAAACTAAAGATTTAGGAGAAGCCAACAATAACAGTACATCCCTAAATTATAATCCCTTTTTATTTAAAATAAATTTAACACTGTGCTGCTGCCCAATTTAGATTACAATATTCTTGATAAGGTAACATATTTTTCATCAGCCTAAACTGAGCCGAAATACATTCATTTCCCTCATCCTTATCTTCCAAATGGTACATCCTATGATTGATTATCATCTTCCCTACCTCCTTCACTTCTTTATCGGTCATTGTTAAATGCTAGAAAGCCAGAAAGGAGTAAAAATACACTCTTAGTAGTTAACAAATAATATAATCATACAAACAGATATTGTGAAATAATTTTTAAAGACACACTTTCAAAGAAAACATAACACACAAACACAAAATAATGTTAAGAAAAATACACAAACTGAACACATAAACTGATGCTGATTCTTGCTGACATACCAATGCATGCATGTGCCTGTATATGTCCACATGGAACTGTGTACTGACAGAAAAAAGGAAACAAATGGTATGGAAAAAATAAATCAAATGTTATTTTCTGGTGGTAGGCATAGGACTGTTTCCTATTTATGCTTTTTCTGTTATCAATTTGCAATGAGTACCATTACTATAATCAGGGAAAAAAAAAAACGCCTCACAAAAGATAATGTATTCTTCCTGTTCTTGCAATAATTTTACGTGGCAGCACAACATTAAAATCTTAACAAATCTCGAGTGCACTGTGTACACAATGTGTAAACTTAATTTAAGATGCCACAAAAAGGAAGAGGCACTAAGAAACGAAAAAGATGCCTAGTGAACTACACTGCTTGGTTCAGTGCTTTATCATAATGTACAATATACACACTGATGTCAGAAATGTTAAATAAATATTTTAAAGTGCTCCTCAACCAATGACATATAGATGATTAACATCTGCCTAGTTAGGAAGTTTGGGGTTTTTGTTAAAATCGGATTTTATAGTTAAAATAGAGTAACTATCACCTTTAATGTCTGCAATTAATAGGTCTAAAATTATGTAAATCCTTATGAATACAACTTACACAGATATCACTTTACAACTTTCAAAGAACAATCTGACGACACCTAACTCAGTCACCATTCCTCTTCTTATTCACTTTACGGAACACACAGGGCTCTTAACAAGCATGTCGATGCTCCAATTCTTTAGAGTCCCAGTTTCATGCTGTTTGACTGACAAGGGACCAATAGGTATTCATGAAACTGATCTGTTGAACGTGCCTAAGATGGCATTAAGGCAAATACTTTTCTACCTTTTGTAAACAAATGATGAAATTGTAAATAACAATGAACTGACTTTCCAAGAATTCTCCGCAGTAGACCAGAGATGAACACATCTATGCATTTAAGTAAAATGAGAAAAAAGGTAGAAAGGGAATGATTAGAAAAGTGTACTCAGACTTGCACAGCCAAAAGAAGGTTGATTTGACTAAAAGCTCAAAAGGAACAAAACAAAATGGACAACTGTGGTACAATCTGTTAACTCTCTTACCTTCTGCACCAAATGCCCACCCTAGAGACTATTAGCAGTCAATGCTATCATGCCTCCTTTCTTAGTCCAAGAATTCCTGGTTTTTAGCTGGGTACGTCACCACCCAAAATCAATAAACATATGTCCCAGTCTCTCTTTGTACCTTAGTTATCAGAGATATAGGCAGAACTGATTTGTCAAAATCTCTAGGAAAAGAAGTCCTTAGAAGGCAGCTAGCTGGTGTTGTTCCTTGCCCCTCTTCTTCCCCCACCTCAATTCTGCCGCTGGAACTCAGAAGAAATGACCGGAGCCACTAGAAAAGTGAGAAGATCACAACCTGATTTGGTAAGGCAGGGAGCTGGAAGGACACGGAATCACACTTCCAGTTCAGGGAATCCTTCCAGCAACGCGGGATGCAGTGCCTCAGTTGAGGACGGAAGAATCTGGAAATCTGCATCTCAGAGTCACTCCCCCACTGACGCAGCAGAGAACTACTGGCACGGATGTTGCTCTGTGTGAGGATTTCTCTCGCCCTCTCCGAAAGCCTGCCAGTGCTCCAGTTTGCAGGGACACCAGAAGCGATGCTCACTCCATTCAAAGGAGTTCAGACACTGCCTCAAGGTCACAAGCACCAGAATAAGTTTGTGAACAGGATATTAAGGCACAGAGATGCCACAGAATTGGGACACTGCTGCTGTCACTTGGTGCCCATTCTCTTCCATGATGGACTCAGGACTGTGTCCTCGTTCTGATCAAATACAAAAACTCAATGCTCATTTTGCCAATGTTTTTATCTGTAGAGGTCTACTGGGTGCCACGTTGAGATTCTTTATCTAATTAATATATATATATATATATTTTTTTTTTTTTTTTGACAGGCAGAGTGGACAGTGAGAGAAAGAGACAGAGAGAAAGGTCTTCCTTTGCCGTTGGTTCACCCTCCAATGGCCGCTGCGGCTGGCGCACCGCGCTGATCCGAAGCCAGGAGCCAGGTGCTTATCCTGGTCTCCCATGGGGTGCAGGGCCCAAGCACTTGGGCCATCCTCCACTGCACTCCCTGGCCACAGCAGAGAGCTGGCCCGGCAGAGGGGCAACCGGGACAGAATCCGGTGCCCCGACTGGGACTAGAACCCAGTGTGCCGGCGCCACAGGGCGGAGGATTAGCCCATTGAGCCACGGTGCCGGCCTTATCCAGTTAATATTAAAACGCACATAAATCTTGGGTAGGTGGGCAATGTTAGTCTTTTAACAAGATTTCAAAATAAAAGTCTGGCTAGAACAAGACAAGAAACAGAAATCTTTTCAGAGTTCCCCATCTGAATTACCAAAGGCCTTTCATCTCTTGGAGTACAATCAATGCGATTTATGAGTTCTTGTTAAAGGTTGTGTAAAAAAAAAATCATCAGTTAAGTGCCATTTATCAACTGAATAGCCTGAGGAAAAATGCAGTTTGGCCTTGTTCCTAACTGGCCCAAATACAAGTCGGTGAAGTCGAGGCCACCGTGAATTATGGAGGAAGCGGTTTTCCTCAAGCATCAACGGAAACAGAAAAGGTCTCCACAGGGCGAAAAAGCAAACGTGGAAGGAACCACACGGAATCCAAAACCCAAAGAGGAGGAGGAATGTGTGCATGCTGGGGGAAGGGGCAGGAGCAGCAATGAGTGAGGAGGAGGAGGAGGAGGAGGAGGGCTTCAAAGACCTAAGTCAAAAAAAGTTTTAAAGAAGAAATCTACGTATCTGCTGTATGCATCAATCAATCAGTAAAGATAAATAAAAGCATTAAAGCCTGTAGTTCAGTCAGTTAGAGGATGCAGAGAAGTAAATGAATGGAGAGCAAAGCAGCTGGAGGACGGGGGCCTGGTTCAGGCAGCAGGGCTTGCACTTGTTCTGGGGACCCTACAGGAGACACAAGAGCTGCAGAGCTGAGCCCTGTTCCCTGCTCTTAAGGCGTGGAGGAAGAACACGTACTCTGTGTCTTGGAAACGGCACCTGTAGGGTGTCACGCCCCTATCAGGCACAAGGTAAACCGAGATGGACAACTGCAGCTGGACTGGAAGGCATTTTCCCCTCTTTCATGGCTTTGCTCATGCAGTTCTACCTTAAATCTCCTTCAACTTCCTACCATTACCAACCAATATACTGCACTACACACAGCCTTCAAGCCCTAGCTCAAATCCTATTGCCTCCTGGTTTCTGAGCTTTGAAAACTTTCCCAATCTCTTCCATTGTTGCTGGTTATTTCTTCTGGAGTCGATTTTAATAACTGAATTTCCCATAACCAGAGGTGCCTTGGCTCCTACCCACAGGACAGTGGCAAGTGACCCTCAGAGTCAGTGCCCACGAAGGTGCAGACCTTAACATTATGGTTTAAAAATACAAAGCAATGATATGGGAGACAGAATGGCCTTTCACCTATTTGAAATTTTCCCTCACAAATACAGCATAATAAGGCTTGTGTTCTTGCTGGGAAAGGGAGAAGAGGGAAAAACAAACAAAAAACCAGAAAAATAGAAAAGCAATCAGGAAAGGAAGGGGAGCCAACCCTGGGTGCACTGCCTGTCTTAAGGATGGGTGGGCGGGCGGGTCAGAAACACTCCAGTAAACCACAAGAACAAAAATTTGCTACTTAATCACTAAATCTACACGAGCAGGCCCCTGAAAATACTAAATTTGCCTAAACATTTTAGCCAAAAGTGTAAGTTATCAGAAGTGCAAGTGGCTTAATCTCCAAGTCTTTAAACAGTCTCTTCTAATGCAGCAATAAGGCACTAATCAGAGAAGGCATTCTCCAGAAATGACCTTGATCTCTGGTTTTGGAGGCTTACGCAGCAAGCTCACAGATTCAGGAAAAAAATATATATATAAAATTTAACACTCTGTTAACAAGGAGTCCAGACTCCCAACTTAAAATATATAAATGCATCTTTTGAATCCCACTTTGTAAGGCAATACAGTAAGAGATTACATTGTAAACACCACAAATATACCTACAAGGGTGATGTGGGAAAATCTCTTAATGTTAAAGAAACAGGTTTTTGTGGTAAAGCTTGTAGGCGAATCATCCTTGAACTCAAAAAGTGCTGTATCTCCAGCAAAAAAGAAGAGAGAGGAATGATATGCCCAGGCCTTGGAAGATAAGTGAAAAATCAGCTCTGATAATAACAAGGACACTGATGTCAAAGTGGATACAAAAACATTATTTCATGAACCATTATTATTAAAGAAATCTAAAATCTAAATTACTCCATATAACACAACTGTGCAAGTATACACACATGTAACACAACAGAGCTACTTCATAAGCATCATTGGGTGTTTATATATTCAAGCTGCCCAATAAACTTCAGAAGTAATCTCATTGGGAAAAAATCAGAGGCTGCCTTGGAGCTGAAGTCAACTCACACTCAGGCACACACAGTATTTGATTAAAAAAAAAAAAAAAAAGATTATTATTTATTTGAAAGTCAGAGAGAAAGGCAAGGACAGAGAGAGAGAGAGAGAGAGAGACCTTCCATATGCTGGTTCATTCCCCAAGTGGCCACAACAGCCAGGGCTGAGCCAGTCCGAAGCTATGAGTTTCATCTGGGTCTCCCATGTGGGTGGCAGGGGTCCAAGCACTTGGCCATCTCCCATTGCTTTTCCCAGGCCATTAGCAGGGAGCTGGATAGGAAATGCAGCATCTAGGGTACAAACCAGTGCCCACATGGGATGCTGGCATTGTGGCTTTACCTGCTATGCCACAACACAAGCCCCAAGATCCTTTTTTTTTTTTATAAAGAGTTCTTTGGGGCCGGCGCTGTGGCATAGCAGGTAAAGTCGCCGCCTGCAGTGCCACCATCCCATATGGGTGCCGGTTCAAGTCCTGGCTGCTCTGATCCGGCTCTCTGCTATGGCCTGGGAAAGCAGAAGACGGCCCAAGTCCTTGGGCCCCTACACTCATGTGGGAGACCCAGAAGAAGCTCCTGGCTCCTGGTTTCATATCGGTGCAGCTCCGGCTGTTACGGCCATCTGGGGAGTGAACCAGTGGATGAAGACCTCGCCCTCTCTATCTCCCTCCCTCTCTCTTTCTCTGCCTCTCCTTTTCTCTGGGTAACTCTGACGTTCAAATAAATAAATGACTCTTTAAAAAAAAAAAAAAAAAAAAAAAAAGGAGAGTTCTTTATCCTCCAGGATTTCCTGAACGTACTGCCGAATTCTGTTTTACGGAACTGTTAAGTCCCTCTTGAAATGGTTCTGCATTGCTCTGAGTTATTCCGACATCCCTGACGGGAATCTACTTCCAGATTCACATTCATCACTCAGTGGAAGCTTACTGTTCACCATAAGCCCTGACAGACACTCACAAATCACATGAGGCATCCTGCTACATCAGCCATGAGCACAGCTCACTGAAACCCAGATCGCTGGGAAGGACCAGCACGTGACAGTGACGGAGGCGCAGAAAGACACAATCTGCTGGTTCTGCTGGGTGCCAAGGTGTGGATCTGATTTTCCCGCCTCACAGCAGGAAAACATCAGCAGATGGGAAAGAATCATTCTCTAAACAACTTAACACTGACACCGGCACTGCACAAAACTCTCATCTAAAACACCACATTTCTGCTTCTGCAAGAGGGAGCTACTTACCTCTGCCTCGGCTGTCAGCTGCCTTTTCTTTGCCAACACTTGTTTTATGTCAATTTGACCTAATTGAAAGAAAAACAAACATGACTTTAAAGTTTATGAATACAGTTACTAGCAACACTATTTAAATTATGAAAGTGAAAAACAAGCAAGCAAATACAAAGATGACCATGTAAGCTATGGTACAACCACAAAACATGGTACGGCACTTGAAAACAAAGCATGGGCAATGTAAACAGCAGGACATTTATAAATAAGAACAAGTAGAAGGAACTTCCGAATGCACACACAGCACTTACAACTCTGTGAATCATGTGACACTGCAGATCTGATTCTGACAGTATGAAACTCAGACTCCCCAAACAGATTCTGCAACCGAACCAAGATCCTAGCCTAAACACTAAAAACAGAGAACTTTTAAGACTTAATTGTCATGATGGTAGAAATTGGGGTGGGTGTTTAGCCTAGTGGTTAAGACACATCCCACACTTGAGTACCTGAGTTCAATTCATGACTCCAGCTTCCTGCTAATGCAGACCCTAGGAGGCAGTGGTGATGGCTCCAGTGACTGGGTTCCTGCCACCCACATGGGAGGCGGACAGCACTCCCAACTCCAGCCCGGCCCCCAACCCAGTTGCAGCCACTGCAGATGTCTGGGGAGTGAACCAGAGAATGGAAGCTCTGTCAATTTGCCCATGTCTCTCTGCTTTTCAAGTAAGTAAGTAAACTTCTAACTTGTACAAATTCACAGAGGGAAAAAAAAAATAATGAAACTAGAACCCTAGCAGCTAAGTGAGAAATGTAAGAATTCTTGCCAAACCCTAGAAACCTTGAGCTCCCGGGCAGCAACACAGGGGATAATGTTTTCATAGAGCAGTGCAGTACTTCACCGGACAGTAAAGTCTACCATCTCACCCAAGTGCGAGTAAAACAGGATCTATAAAGCTAGAACCTCAGTGTGCACAGACAGAAATCACAACACAAGAGAACAGAAAGGAAACTGTATGTCTCTAAATGGCACTGTTCACAGAGGGAGCAAAAATGTCTAAGAACTCAGAACTCTCTCACTAGATTCTGCAACATAAATTCACATTATCTGTGTGATCTGAAAAGCCTCAAGAGGTAAATTAACTTTAAAGCAGACCAAGTTGTGTCCTGAGGGTAGAGGCAGGTGCAACCGTGATTCTTCCCTGTAAGATTACAAAGTCACCTAAAGCCTTAAAGAATTCTAACAGATAAAAATCCAAGAAAGAAACTGATGGTCAAAAATTGAGGAAACTAGGAGGCATAAGTGAGAAGCAGCAGCAACAAAAGGTGAGGGAGGCCCAGCTGGCACCAGGCCCTGGAGGAGGAAGCCCCCCAGCGGTATCCCACCTCTTCCCCTCCTGACAAGGGAGGCCCAGCTGGCACCAGGCCCTGGAGGAGGAAGCCCCCCAGCGGTATCCCACCTCTTCCCCTCTAGACAAGGGAGGCCCAGCTGGCACCAGGCCCTGGAGGAGGAAGCCCCCCAGCAGTATCCCACCTCTTTACCTCTAACAAGGGAGGCCCAGCTGGCACCAGGCCCTGGAGGAGGAAGCCCCCCAGCGGTATCCCACCTCTTCCCCTCTAGACAAGGGAGGCCCAGCTGGCACCAGGCCCTGGAGGAGGAAGCCCCCGAGCGGTATCCCACCTCTTCCCCTCTAGACAAGGGAGGCCCAGCTGGCACCAGGCCCTGGAGGAGGAAGCCCCCCAGCGGTATCCCACCTCTTCCCCTCTAGACAAGGGAGGGGCTCTGGGAAAAGGGCTGTGGGCTGCCTCCCTGGTGAGCAAGCAGCAGGTGACGGGATTGGTGACAGGCAACCTCTTGGCCATTGCCCCTACCATTCTGCATGGGAGGATCTGAACTGACACCAGGAAATATTAGGAAGAAGTGACATTCAATGTTATCTCTAAAAACACTTGTCATTTTACCAGCAATGTGAAAGAAAAATGATGGGAAGACAACACTGGCTAAGAATTTTCCAAATTTCCATGTTATATTTCAAGATGACTTCTTCAAGGCAGTCTTAGATACTGATAAAAATAAGTAAATAAACATTTATTTATTTGAAAGAGTTAGAGAGGTCTTCCATTCACTGGTTAACTCTCCAGATGACCAGGGTCAGGAGCCAGGAGCTTCATTCCAGACTCCCACGTGGGTGGCAGAGGTCAAGGCACCTGGCCCATCTTCCATTGCTTTTCCCAGGCCATTTGCAGGGAGCTGGACTCAAACCGGAACAGCCAGGACTCAAACCAGCGCCCATATGGGATGCCGGCATTGCAGGCAGCGGCTTTACCTGCTATGCCACAGCACCGGCCCCCCAAAATGGACTTTTGTAGTATGATGTGCTCAAAGCACTTAGCGTAGAAAAAGAGGTCAGCCATTTCCCGCTGAATGGAAAGCCCAAGATACTCTCTGGGATCAACAGACTAGGGAGGTATTGAGGAGATTCCCATTGTGACCATCAAAGGCTTCCTTCTGTTTCATGACCAGCCCCTCAACAGTGTACAGAGTAGAAGCTGTTTTCTAACCATCTTAGGTGGATGTAAGAGAAGTGCAAGGGAGCCCCTGGGGTTCTTCGATGGCCCTCTGTGGCTCCTGTCTCCCTGTGGGAGGTCCTTCACCGGAGCAGGATCCGAAGAATGTGGGGAGCAATCCGGACTAGACTAAGTTACTCGAATTAGGACTTATTCTATGCATCTGCTCTCCCACAATATGGCGCTGGGAGAGAAGTAAACAGCTTCCGCACAGCTGCCTCCAGTTCAACCAATTAACTGTAGGACTTGCTCCTGATTGGAGAGCAGCGTACTCGGCGTGTGGGCAGCCGAGTTGGGATTGGCAGAGAAGGACTATAAAGGAGGAGAGAAACGGCATGCATCGGGAACATCTATGGGGAACATCTAAGGGAACCCGTGCAGCCCCCGAAGAAAGCCAGCCGGCGGTGTGCCGCTCCCCTGCGGAAGTGGGGAATGCGGCCAGGGGGAACTGCCCTTCCACGGAGGTGGAAGGGATAGTAGCCAACCCGGGAAGAACCAGCAGCAAACCCGGGGAGGGCCGAGCAGACGAAAGAACAGCGCAGAGTCCTGTGTTGCTCCTCCACGAAGAGGGGGAGCGACATAATGGTGCCGTGACTCGGATAGGAAACCTAGGACGGATAGAAAACTTAGGAGGGAAGAAACGTGACTCGGATAGGAAACCTGACTCGGATAGGAAACTTAGGACGGATTAGGAAACCTAGAACGGATAGCAAACTTAGGAGGGAAGAAACGGGAAGAAACGGGAAGAATTGGGAAAATATCGGAGAGAGAAACTAGCAAACAGCCTAGGGAAATTACCGGAGAGAGAGACTAGCAAACAGCCTAGGGAAAAGCCGGACGAAAAGGGTGCCGGAAGAAGCTATTGAAAGCCTAGGCATAGACTCGGATACGGACTACGGGGGGAAGCTGGGAGGAATCTCTAAGGTCGAAAGCGAAAGTGAAAGCTAGAACAAACAGACTCGGACGCGGACTGTGGGGAGAGGCCAGGAGAAATGAGGGAGGAATATCGTTGGAGGAAAGCTTGGGGAAACATACCGGGTAGAGAAAAATGTTAGGGAAATTGAAGCCGCGGGGGGCAGGCCAAGGCGGAAACGAAAGCCACTTTGGGGTTCTCAAGTTAGCCCGGGAATAGGGGGCAAAAAGTTGAAACCAGAAGCTGAGACGCAAGCCAGGTTGGGATCCGTCTGATTAGCCCGGGGAGCAAAGGACGGGAAGCCAAATCGTGGGGCGGAGACGTACGCTGGGTTGAATTCGCCAGGCTAGCCCGGGGAACTTAGATTGAATCCTAGTGGCGGAGACGCAAGCTACGCTGTGTTACTCGCGGAAGCCGCCGCGTGCAGAGAGAGCACGGGGCGTGAATAGATAGGGAACGCTGGCGTAGGCCGTGGTTCAGACGCGAAAGGGTTAAGCGTGGAGACCGCGGAGCGCGCAAAGCCGAGCCGCGCAAAGCCGGGAAGCTGCGCAGATGAGAGAGGCGCGCGGGCTGAAGCGGCGCAGAGCCGGGAACCCGCCGGCGGGGCGAGGTGCCGGGAAGCTGCGGGGATAAGAGAAACAGAAGTTTAGAAGTAAAAGAAATAGGAATGTTGGCAGACAGAAGTAAAATGGGAGAAATAGAAATGCCCGGAGATAGAGAAATAGAGAAAAATAAGGCCTCCCCTCAACATGCCAATTAGGAGGCTTGGATTCGGTCTGCCTGATTTAAGGCGGTAAGCGCCAGCAAAGCTCGACCAGAGTATGAGCTGCAGGTCACCGAAGATAGGCACAAACCAACACTAATAAGTCTCCCCCACAATACGGCAATGAGAAGGCTTGGATTCGGTTTGCCTGATAGGTTTTGTAAACACCTGCAGGCAGTTCTAGCAGAGCAGAGTATGCGCTGCAGGGCACCGAACACAGGCACGCATCAGCGCCTAAAAACCTCCTCACAACATGGCGAAGAGAGGACCCGGATTCGGTTTGCCTGATGGATAGGACTTGTAAGAGCCTGTGGCAACTCTAGTGTGTGCCGCGGGACACCGAAGACAGGCGCGTATCAACGCTAAAAAATAAAAAGAAAGGGGGATCTGTGGGGAGCAATCCGGACTAGACTAAGTTACTCGAATTAGGACTTATTCTATGCATCTGCTCTCCCACAATATGGCGCTGGGAGAGAAGTAAACAGCTTCCGCACAGCTGCCTCCAGTTCAACCAATTAACTGTAGGACTTGCTCCTGATTGGAGAGCAGCGTACTCGGCGTGTGGGCAGCCGAGTTGGGATTGGCAGAGAAGGACTATAAAGGAGGAGAGAAACGGCATGCATCGGGAACATCTATGGGGAACATCTAAGGGAACCCGTGCAGCCCCCGAAGAAAGCCAGCCGGCGGTGTGCCGCTCCCCTGCGGAAGTGGGGAATGCGGCCAGGGGGAACTGCCCTTCCACGGAGGTGGAAGGGATAGTAGCCAACCCGGGAAGAACCAGCAGCAAACCCGGGGAGGGCCGAGCAGACGAAAGAACAGCGCAGAGTCCTGTGTCGTTCCTCCACGAAGAGGGGGAGCGACAGAAGAAGACCTCTTTTCTCAAGCATATAAAGATCTAGAACAAGAACTAGCAAAGCAAAAGTGATTCAAGTAATAGCTGAAAGATGGCAGGCAGCAAGTCTTTCCTGGGAGGAATTAGGAAACTCAAAGGAATACAGTGAAGAAAGGTAACCAGGACACAGTGTCCTGTGGTACAATGACAACTATTGTTTGGTATGTTTGCTTGCCTTTAATCACACGTGGCTTCCTCAACACGTGGAACAGTAAAGATCATGTCAAAGGACAGCAATCTACAAGTTGTTCTCATCCCCGGGAGTGCAGAGACATAGGTGAGCTCCTGAACAATGAGTTGGGTCTACAACAATGATTGTAAAATTTTTCTAACTGGAACCCAGAGAAAGAAATAAAGATTACATCACAATCCAATATATATAATCCATTGTGCATATATGAGTACACACATATACTGGGTACTACAAGACACTGATCTTATATTGCTTGTGATATTTTCTATTTTTAATTTTTTAAATATTGGCTACAACCAGTTTGGAGAATACTATTCCTTACCATTTTATACCAACACTCACCACCTGCAAATAATAGCATTAACAGAATTAGCAGTCACATGGAATAAATCAACAATTTACAGGGGAAAAGAAAGCTAACGGTCTCACATCTGAAAAACTAAAGGCAACTGAATTATCAATTATTAAAGCAAGAATGTTTAACTTGTTGGGGCTGGCACTGTAGCACAGTGGGTTAAGCTGCCACCTGTGCTAGCAGCACCCTGCATGAGCAGCAGTTCAAGTCCTGGCTGCTCCACTTCCGTTCCGGCTCCCTGCTAATGCATCTAGGTACGCAGCAAATGCTTGGGCCCCTGCCACCTATGCAGGAGACTCAGATGGAGTTCCAGTCTGCTGGCTTTGGCCTGGCCCTGTCCCAGCCAATGTGGCCAGTTGGGGAGTGAACTAGCAGATGGAAGATCTTTCTCCCTCTCTCATTCCCTCTGTTATTCTGCCTTTCAAATTAAAAAAATTTTTTTAAGAATATTTAATATGTAAAAGAAAAGAAAACTTGAAAACATAAATAATAAGAAACTAAATGACAAAGCAGGTCTGTCTGAGAAAAAACCAAGAGTCCTCTAAATGTTGCATAAAAACTGAAATTTCAAACTAAACAGATTAACACATCTGAAGAGAGTAGAAGTAAATGAGAATATAGATCAAAATTAAGTACCCAAAATATACTTTAGAGAAGCAGTGATGGAAAATATTGAAGACATTAAATGAGCTCCTACCAGTCAACTGGAGATGGGAGCCACCCAGGGCTGCCCTGGAGACGGATGGCAACAGACTCAGAAAAGACATTCTGACTTGCAATTTCTGCAGACTGTATCTGGGGAAGTCATTACATTGTACATCTTATGATCATGAAAATATAATAGCTCAAAAGATAGAGAACAAGCTATATACATGTCAATGTCAAGAATAAGGAAAAATGCTGTAACTCAACAATGAAAGGTTGAAAAGAATGCCAAAAAATTTTAAGTTCATCAGTTTTATAATATCTGAAGCAAACAGAAGCTGTTACAAAGAAAACAGAATAAGATATAAATAAATGGAAAAACATCCCACATTCATGGCCTGGAAGATTTAGTATTGTTAAGGTGGCAGTAGTTTTCCAATTTCAAAGCTATTCTCATCAAAATCTAAGCTGACTTCTTTGCAGAAATTGATGACATGCTTATCCTAAAAATTATATGTAAATTTAAGGGACATAAAATAGCCAGAAATATCTAGAAAAATAAAAAAAAAGAAGAATCATACATCTCATTTTAAAGACAAACATATGGGCCCTGGCATTGTGGTGCAGTGGGCAAAAGCTGCTGCCTGCAGTGCCAGCATCCCATATGGGCACTGGTTTGAGTCCCAGCTGCTCCACTTCTGATCCAGCTCTCTGCTGTGGCCTGAGAAAGCAGAAGATGGCCCAATTCCCTGGGCCCGTGCACCCACGCAGGAGACCCGGAAGAAGCTCCTGGCTCCTGGCTTCAAATCAGCGCAGCTCCAGCTGTTGCGGCCATCAGGGGAGTGAATCAGTGGATCAAAGACTTCTCTGTCTCTCCTCTGTGTAACTCTAACTTTCAAATAAATAAATCTTTAAAAAAAATAAAGATAGATGCATGGCTCAATGGAATAGAATTTAGAGTCCAGAAATAAAAATGCCACTAATAAACAACTGATTTTTAATACTGCACCCAAGAGGATTATGGAAGGAACAGTCCTTCAACAAACAGTGCTGGGCCAGTAAGAGAGCCACATTCAGAAGAATGATGTGGGCCCACCATACACAGAAACTACCTCAGAAAAGACCCGGTTCCTAAAAACCTGTGTGTTTTACGTCAAACCACACGTTGCATATCCTTTTCCAAAATGCTTGGGATCAAAAGTGTTTCAGAATTCAGAGTTCTTCCTATTTTAGAATAGTAGTTAACATTCAATCTATAAAACTCTTGGAAGAAAACAGAAGCATACATCTTTGAGGCCTAAACCAGCCAACAGCCTCTGAGGTAAAATGCCCAAACATAATAAAGAAAAAAAATAAAAAACTGGATTCCATCAAAATTTAAAAGTCACTTTGGTCTTGCAAAGCACACCATCAAGAAAGTTAAAAGTCAATCCGCAGAATAGGAAAAAACATTTGCAAATCTGGTTAGAGACTTGTATCCAGAATGTATATAAAGAACTCTTATAACTTAACAATGGCAAAGTATCCAAATTGATGCTTTCTCTTAAAAATATCTGCAGGCTAAGTATCCCCAATCCAAAAATCCAAAAGTTCAAACACTGAAATCTGAAATTTTCCAGGTCCTGACATACCTACCACACGTGAGAAATTTCACACCTGACCTCATGATAGGTCACAGCCAAAATGCAGAATTATTAAATACCCTGTGTAAAATTACATTCAGGTACGGCCGGCGCCGTGGCTCAATAGGCTAATCCTCCACCTTGCGGCGCCGGCACACCGGGTTCTAGTCCCGGTCGGGGCGCCGGATTCTGTCCCGGTCGCCCCTCTTCCAGGCCAGCTCTCTGCTATGGCCAGGGAGTGCAGTGGAGGATGGCCCAGGTGCTTGGGCCCTGCACCCCATGGGAGACCAGGAAAAGCACCTGGCTCCTGGCTCCTGCCATCGGATCAGCGCGGTGCGCCGGCTGCAGCGGCGGCCATTGGAGGGTGAACCAACGGCAAAAGGAAGACCTTTCTCTCTCTGTCTCTCTCACTGTCCACTCTGCCTGTCAAAAAAAAAAAAAAAAAAAAAAAAAAAAAAAAAAATTACATTCAGGTTGGCAAGCGCCATGGCTCACTAGGCTAATCCTTTGCCTGCAGCACCAGTACCCTGGGTTCTAGTCCCGGTTGAGGCACCGGTTCTGTCCCAGTTGCTCTTCTTCCAGTCCAGCTCTCTGCTGTGGCCCGGGAAGGCAGTGGAGGATGGCCCAAGTGATAGGGCCCTGCACCTGCAAGGGAGACCAGGAGGAAGCAACTGGTTCCTGGCTTTGGATCGGCACAGTGCACTGGCCGTAGCGGCCATTTTGGGGGTGAACCAATGGAAGGAAGACCTTTCTCTATCTCTCTCTCTCTCACTGTCTAACTCTGCCTGTCAAATTAAAAAAAAAAAAAAATTACATTCAGGCTATGTATGTAAGACACACGTGAAATGTAAGTGAATTTCATGCTTGGACTTGGGTCCCCAATGCAAGATATGTAATGTACATGTAATGTATATGTAAATGTCCCCAAATCCAAAATTATTTTAAATTTCCAAAATCTGAAACACTTCTAGTGCTATGCACTTCAGATAAGGGATACTGAATCCGTACAAATTTGCTAATTGCCACGTGAAAAGATGCTTGCCATCACTGGCCATCAAAAACATGCAAACCAAACCCACAGTAAGATATTACTTCATGCCCACCAGGAAGGACAGTACATGGTGGGTAGAATGTGACGAAATTACAACCATCTCACACTGATGGGAGCACTGTAAAATGGTACAGTGCTTTGGAAAACAGTCTGGAAGTTCCTCAAAAGATTAAGCACAGAGTTACCACATGACCAGCAATTCCCTTCTAGAGCTGCACACGAGAGAGAAAACATGCCCAACCCAAAAACCTGTACATGAAGGATTACAGCAGCATTCTGCCTCATAACACAAAGTAGAAACAATTAAAATATCCATCAACAGATAAGCAGATTAATAAAATATAATCCACTCATATAATGGAGTATTATCAACAATAAAAGGCAAAAAACACTGATACATGCTATAACATGGATGAAACTGGAAGTACTTTTGCTAAGTGGAAAATGCCACTCGTGAAAGATGACATACATGTTGTATGAGTCCATTCACACGGGCTGTCCAGAGTAGAAACTTGACAGCCGGAAAGCTGGTGGTTGCGTGGAGAATGGGGGCGTACCGGGGGATGGTGACAAAAAGGAAGTAACTGCTCGTGGGCACAGAGATTTCAGGGAGGGCAGATGATGAAAATTCTCTAAAATTCATTACATTCTAATTTCCCTGTTCTGCAGGCTTTCTTTCTTTATAATAAATCACAGTAATGTAGTTTCTTGATGTTCAACTATACTAATAGGTATTAATCTGATTTGAAAATATTTTTCATATTTGTAAAGAAAGAAATTTTAAAGTATTAAATGTTTTTATAAGAAGCTGTTACCCTGTATAACATATACACTGTATACTATAACTTATTGCTGTCATAGATTCATAATTTCTTATTTTCATATTATATCACAGTATTATTATAATTTAAGTCTCAGCAGCTGGACTAATTTTATCTGCCCTTCCATTCTGAATGCTGTTTGCCACTTTTTTTTTTGAAATTAACTTATTTTGAAACAGTGAGAGAGAGAGAGAAGGGGGAGAGATACACACAGAGAGACAGAGGCAGAAAGAGAGAGAGCTTCCATCCACTGGTTCAGTCCCAGATGGCCCACAACAGCCAGCACTGGGCTAGGTTGGGAAGGAGGCTGGAAGGCCTATCATGAAAAGCCTGCATATCTCAATAAGGACTTTGAGAAAGCAAAAAATGTTAAGGAGAAAAACAACTGATTTGATACTGGAGGGTAGAAAAGATCACATAAATGCAGTAAATCCAAACAAGAAACGATGCTGTCCAAAAACAAAACTATAGCAATGAGAATGGTTAACAAAAAACGGCTTTTGAAAATATTCACAAATTGGTTAACTGATTAGGTAAGAAAGTGAGTCTATTTTTCTTTAATTTAAGAATATTGTTTTGTTTAGTCCCATGACTAAATGTTTCCATAAATAAGTTACACGTTTTATAAATCAATGTGAATAGAAGCGTCCTCTATTCAACAAATTCAACACCATGGGGCGCACAGGGAAGGGGACCTTGTGGAAGCCCAGTCTTCACTACTCGTGCACCACTTCCACATGTTGTTTTTTTTTTTGTTTTGTTTTGTTTTGTTTTGTTTTGACAGGCAGAGTGAACAGTGAGAGAAAGAGACAGAGAGAAAGGTCTTCCTTTTGCCGTTGCTTCACCCTCCAATGGCCGCCACGGCCGGCGCACTGCGGCCGGCGCACTGTGCTGATCCGATGGCAGGAGCCAGGTACTTATCCTGGTCTCCCATGGGGTGCAGGGCCCAAGCACCTGGGCCATCCTCCACTGCACTCCCGGGCCACAGCAGAGAGCTGGCCTGGAAGAGGGGCGACCGGGACAGAATCCGGCGCCCTGACCGGGACTAGAACCCCGTGTGCCGGCGCCGCAAGGCGGAGGATTAGCCTAGTGAGCCGTGGCGCCGGCTCACTTCCACATGTTACATGCCAAACATCCCACTACAGGAAGGCTGTGAGAGGAGGGCTGGAAAGAGTCTCAGCTCATACTCGAAGTTCATTTTCCTTCACCTTAAAAATTATTCTTCATACAGTATTCAAGGGAGAAAAAAATGTCACTTTCTTGCTGTCCAAAAACTTAAAAGTTAAATACCGTAAAAGCCAAAATAATCATACCTAAAAGCAAACACCCAATTATTAAAAAAAAAAACACTACAGATAAAATACAAAAATCTACATATCAACCCCTTAAATCAATTCAAGGCTTCTAGATTTCTAAAGCACTGACCCTGGAATACTGGTGAGGCAGGCCTGAGGGTCATTCAACTTCTGAAACACTGCCTGGTTCTACTATACCACTCACTAGTGGTAACACTAAAAGTCAACTCCTTTTTTCCTTGAAAATTTCATTTTATGTACTTGAGACCTAGGAGAAAGCCCCTCTTACCAGTTAGTTTACTTGCCAAATACCTACAACAGCTGGTCTGAAAGTGGGAGCTGGGAACTCAACCCAAGTCCCCACATGGGGTGGCAGGAACCCAATTACGTGAGCCATCACCACAGCTCCACTGGCAGGAAACTGGAGCTGGAGCCGGAGCCGGAGCCGGAGCCAGGTACGGAAACCAGGCACTCTGATACAGGACACAGCTGCTATGCCAAATGCCCACAACATTTTCTAAGTGAAACTTAAAACAATCTAACAACAAATCCTTATAGAAAGCCTCACAAGATTTCATTTATTCCTAACTCTGATTTCCAAGAAATCAAGCCTGCAACATTTACATCCTAACACTTGTAAAGCCTGCTACATTTAATGGAAGTGTTTAAAATTTATTCCTTGAAATGTCAAAAAAAATCTCACTTTATAAGTTTTAATGAAGCTCTTACCCAAATTATTGCATATTTCACTGCCTTAAAAAAAAAGACATGTCATACACACATAATCCCTAGGACAAACAACAGTGATCATTCACTGTTCTGTGCTGTTATTAAGTCAGCTTTGGGAAAAACTGAAACATGCTGAGCAAGCAGGCCTACACTTATCAGCCCCAGGCGTTACGTCTTTTTACTTAGGCTGCTGCTTCACTGTTTTTACAAAATCTGCTCCCCGTAACAATTCTGTATGTCCGTCACCAGGCCAAATATACCACCAAAGCTACCCAGAATGTAAGACAAACCACCAAGCTCATTCAATTGGTAACTCACGTAATTATGCAATTTATATATTCATTCATTCACTGAAATCCTCTGAAGACCCAATATATGCAGGGCACTAGGTTTGCATCCCAAGCCCTTCCTTTGTAGGGTGGAGAGCCCGTTTTTCTGCCAGGGCTATGTGGATATTTATAACATCATTTGCAGGCCCTACAAAATTATCAACTTAAAAAATCAGCCTGCCATAGATTTACTGAATTTTGAGTCATGCCTACAGTTGTCTTGTTAGGGTCAGACCAACTGATTTCATGAGTTTTTATTTTTTTTTTAATTTTTTAATTTTTTTTTTTATTTTTAGAGAGGAGCTGAGAGAGAGAGGGAGAGGAGAGAGGGGAGCAAGAGAGAAGCCAAGAGATAGCAGAGGGACCGCAAGAGAGAGCGAGCGAGCGAGAGTGTTTTTTTGTTTTTGCTTTTGTTTTTGACAGGCAGAGTGGACAGTGAGAGACAGACAGAGAGAAAGGTCTTCCTTTGCCGTTGGTTCACCCTCCAATGGCCGCCGCGGCCGGCGCGCTGCAGCCAGCGCACTGCGCTGATCCGAAACCAGGAGCCAGGTGCTTCTCCTGGTCTCCCATGGGGTGCAGGGCCCAAGTACTTGGGCCATCCTCCACTGTACTCCCGGGCCACAGCAGAGAGCTGGCCTGGAAGAGGGGCAACCGGGACAGAATCCGGCACCCTGACCAGGACTAGAATCTGGGGTGCCAGCACCGCAGGCGGAGGATTAGCATAGTGAGCCGCGGCACCGGCTGATTTCATGAGTTTTATTCAGCCCATGGGCCAGGCATTCCTCACCCATGGTAGAGTCTCAGGAGAAACAGGCAAACAGAAAATTACAACACTGTAATACCACAGATCTGTGGTAGCACAGGGAAAGAGTGGAGGGACCTTTTGCAGAGTGAAGTCAGTATTTGAGCTGAGTCTCAAACGACGGCAATCATGATGAACAAATGCTAAGAAGACTATTCTCAGTAAAAGAAACAGCAAGAAAGACTTCTGGGCATTCTGAGATTTGATTCTGAGTCAAATGCCTGTAATACTGCACTTACTAGTACTATCCAATGGGAATATGCGAGTCACACATGTAATTTTACATTTTCTAGGAACTACGGTAAAAAATAAAAATAGGAACAAGAGCTTGGCCCAGCAGATAAGACGCCATGTCCCACAGTGCAGCACCTGGGTTCAGTTCCCAGCTCTGCTCCCAACTGCAGCTTCCTGCTGATGCAGACCCTGGGAGGCAGCAGTGATGGCCCAAGTAACTGGGTTCCTGCCTCCCGTGTGGGAGGCCTGGATTGAGTTTCCAGCTCCCAGCTCAGGTCCTAGCCCCGCTCAAATTTTTTAAGAAGTACAAAGAAACAAGTACACAAATGAAATCTTTAAAATCTGATGTGTATGTTACAAGGACAGTATATTTCTACTCAGACTACTCACATTCCAAGTGTCTAAGCAGATGGCAACAAATAATCTACTTCTAGCAGCTCCCATACTGAACAATGTAGTACTAGATCAAAAGCCATGAAATCGTTTCTACAATGGGTCATACAGTGAGTATTTTAGGCCAGACAGTCCATAGCCAAATAACTACTCAACCATACTGTTGTGGTGTGTGATGTAGGGCAACAAAGGCCAACAGAAACAGGTGAACACAGGTTGTGCTTGCCAACTCTGTTCTACATGGTGAAGCTTACTGTATGTAAATCTGGCAGGCAAATAAACAAGTGTGTACACATCGTTTTTTATAACATAACACAGTTATAGTGAACACCCTCAAATATTCTACCAACAAGGGCACGTGTTTCACTGCCCTTCCTAGAAATTGATTTAAGAATGGGGAGAGGGACCAGCGCTGTGGTGGAGCAGGTAAAGCCGCCACTTGCAGTGCCAGCATCCCATATGGGCACCGGTTCTAGTCCTGGCTGTTCCACTTCCAATCCAGCTCTCTGCTATGGCCTGGGAAAGCAGTAGAAGATGGCCCAAGTCCTTGGGCCATGCACCTGCATCAGAGACACAGAAGAAGCTCCTGGCTCCTGGCTCCTGGCTCCGGATCTGCACAGCTCGGGCCGTTGTGGCCAACTGGGGAATGAACCAGTGGATGGAAGACCTTCTTTCTCTTCTTTCTCTCTCTCTCTCTCTCTCTCTCTCTCTCTCTGCCTCTTCTTCTCTGTGTAACTCTTTCAAATAAATAAATCTAAAGAAAAAGAATGAGAAGTGGGGTCAGCATGATGGTGCAACACAGGCATCCCAAATAGGAATGCTGGTTCAAGTCCCAGCTGCTCCACTTCCAATCCAGCTTCCTGCTAGTGTGCATAGGAAGGCACAGGAAGGCAGCCTGAGTACTTCGGCCACTGCCAGCCATGTGGGAGATGTAGATGGAGTTCCTGGTTTCAGCCTGGCCCAGATCCAGCTGTCACGGCCATTCAGGGAGTGAACCAGTAGATGGAGAAGATCTCAATCTCAGTACCTCTCTCACTCCCCTTGTCTTTCAAATAACTACATTTTTTTCTAAAGGCAAAGGAAAACATAATTTAGGAAAAAAAACAAAAGAAGAATAGGCAGAAGTATCAGAGCATGAGCAATACACAGATGACCCATCACACTTATTCACTAAGAAGAATTTAAAGAGAGCCTTTTCAGAAATGTGTGCACACTGGGGCCGGCGCCATGGCTCACTTGGTTAATCCTCCGCCTGCAGCGTCGGTATCCCATATGGGCACCAGGTTCTAGTCCTGGCTGCTCTTCTTCCAGTTCAGCTCTCTGCTGTGACCCGGGAAGGCAGTGGAGGATGGCCCAAGTGCTTGGGCCCTGCACCCGCATCGGAGACCAGGAAGAAGAACCTGGCTCCTGGCTGTGGATCAGTGCAGTGCCGGCCGTGGCGGCCATTTGGGGGGTGAACCAATGGGAGGAAGACCCTTCTCTTTGTCCCTCTCCCTCTCACTGTCTGTAAACTCTACCTGTCAAATTAAAAAAAAAAATTTTTTTAAATAAATGTGTGCACAGAGTTTAAGAAAAAGCAACAAAGGATTTGTGGAACTCTAGGGATAGTAATATCAACCATACTGTTACCATCCTAAGGCCTGAAAGGGCAAAGGAGGGAAACGGTTACTAGAACCCAGAGAGAACTCCTTGGAGAGAAATACTAGACGGAAGAGACTGTTACCCAGCAGGGAGGAAACCTGAGTGAGAAATACATCCACCTTTCTCTCTGCCAGTGCCTTCTGCTGGTCAACTCCTACTGCAAACCACAGAAGGCATGGGAATCTATTGATGCCATTCCTAAGGTCAGTCTCGCAGGGTACAAGGTAGGGAAGGAAACGGTAGAGAGGCAAAAAGAAGAAAGTTGGCATAACTTGTAACCTCATTCTGGCCAAGGAGCCCCAAGTCTGCTGGGGAGCTTCTAGAAAAGGTTCCACCGCTCTAAAGAGAAACAGAGACAGTTTACTCCTGCTGAACACTGTTCTGGTTTAGCAGTTCTCTTCCGCAGCCGAGATTTAATAAACCTCTCTCACTGTGTCCTTCCGTGGACGCTCCCCCACATTCCTGGACCCAGCACAGCACGTGCCAACTACAACTACATCCTGCTACGCTCTCTCTGGTTGCAAACTGGCATGCACTGTGGACATAATTAAAAAGTGGGACCCAGTCCAAACTGATGTTGTCAAACCTCAACTAGGCCCACAGTAAAAAGGTGCACTCTTTGCCTTGATGAATTTCTGTAACATTTCTCATAACACTGCATCTAAGCCTTTTCCTTCTTCAAGTCCTAGCACCACCAAGCAACTGTCAGGTGCGCACTTTTGGTGTCAAATCTTTAAATGTCTTCTATCTTAGTAACTATCTTTATTCCTCTTCTCCAACACTGTTGTGTCAGAGAAACGGTAAGCTAAGCTCTTTTTCAAGATGAACCCTCTACACTACTGTGTAGTTCCCTCCAATAACCTTTAAGAAATCCTGCCAAAGGCTCTCAGCCATTGAGTCGTCTATACTGTCCACATTTACACTCACAGCCAACCTATTCTTCAAAAACTGTGTTTCTGAAGTTATCATGTAGATGTGTATTTCTGGAATTATGATATGGATATTATCAGTGGCACTCAAAATAAATCTGCAGTCTAACATTTCTCAGGTGTTAGATATTTATCTAATTTTTTAAAAGATCTATTTATTTGGGGGCTGGCACTGTGGCACAGCGGATTAATACCCCGGCCTGAAGCACCAGAATCCGACATGGGTACTGGTTCAAGACCTGGCTGCTTCACTTCCCATCCAGCTCTCTGCTTTGGCCTGAGAAAGCAGTAGAAGATGGCCCAAGTGCTTGGGCCCCTGCACCCGCGTGGGAGACCTGGAAGAAGCTCCTGGCTCCTGGCCCCGGATCAGCACAGCTCTGGCCGTTGCAGCCATCTGAGGAGTGAACCAGCAGATGGAAGACCTCTCTCTCTCTGCCTTTCCTCTCTCTGTGTAACTCGGTGTAACTCTGACTTTTCCCTTTATTTGAAATGCAGAGTTACAGAGACAGAATGGCAGAGAGAGACAAGTCTTCCATCTGCTGGTTCAATCCCCAAATGGCCGCAACAGCCGAGGATGGGCCAGACAGAAGTCAGGAGCCAGAAGTTGCATCCAGGTCTCCCATGTGGGTGCAGGTACCCAAGCACTTGGGCCATCTTCCACTGCTTTCCCGGGTGCAACTGAAACTTGGGAAACAATAAAACTATACCTGACTTTCCAACCACTCAAAGATCCTGTGCCTTTCCTTTTAATATAATTAACTCCTTTAGCAGGAATTAATTTAAATGCCCTTCAGGAGCCGGCGCTGTGGCTCAACAGGTTAAAACCCTGGCCTGCAGTGCCAGGATCCCATATGGACGCTGGATCGAGACCCGGCTGCTCCACTTCAGATCCAGCTCTCTGCTATGGCCTGGGAAAGCAGTAGAAGATGGCCCAAGTGCTTGGGCCCCTGCACCTGCGTGGGAGACCTGGAGGAAGCTCCTGGCTCCGGCCTTCAGATCAGCTCAGCTCTGGCCGTTGCGATCATTTGGGGAGTGACCCAGCAGATGAAAGACCTCTCTCTCTCTCAGTACCTCTGTCTTTCAAATAAGTAAAATAAATTTTTAGAAGAATAAAAAATATAAGTGGGCTACAACAGTAGTTCATACTTCATGGCTTCACTTTCATTCCCAACCAATTTCAGCGACTCTTCTCTCTCTGAGGTTACTGTTCTGGCCTCCTAATTTTTAAATTCTCATTCTTCTTAAACTTGCTATAAATTTTAACACATATGAAGTATACATCATGTATCAACTCTTTTTTTTTAAGATTTATTTATTTGAAAGGAACAGCTACACAGAGAGATATCTTCCATCTGTGGGTTCACACCCCGAATGGCCACAATGACCAGGGCTAGGCCAGGCCAGAGCCAGGAGCCAGGAGCTTCTTTGTGGTCTCTCACCTGTGTGCAAGGGTCCAAAGACTTGGGCCATCTTCCACTGCATTCCCAGGCACATTAGCAAGGAGCTGGATCAGAAGTGAGCAGCCAGGTTTTGAACTGGCGCCCATATGGGATGCTGACACTGCAGGCCACAGCTTAGCGTGCTATCCCACAGTATCGGCCCCACATCAACTCATTTATTCTTTAAAACAATCCAATGAGAGAGACAAGGTAGTTGGTATCATTTCTATCTTAGATATTAAATTCAAAGAAACTAAACACATCGCACATTGTCACGTGGCCAGTTAGTATCTGACTCTAGAGAAACCCAGGTCTTCCGACCCCTAGTCATGGAGCAGAACATAAAAGTAAGAACATCAGGCAGCTGACTGACAGTGCCTCACATCTAAGATGACTAACAAGCATGAGGCTGTGACTAACAACCTTTTCTTAAGTCCCAGTCTTCTGACCACACACTTTGTCTACTTGTGGTGCTGCTAGCTGGTTTTTATTGCCTAGAAGAGTTGAAACTCATTTTTAAACCTTCATGATTTTCTAAAAAACTCACTGGCCATGTCTCAGACCACCTTCATCTCAGCTTCACCTTGCTTGCCACAGAGACATAATTAGAAAAATCACTTGGAAGTCACCTTTATGTCAAAACCCTTACAAAATTCTCATGTCTGCACTACTGAGAAAAACAGAATCCAGGGACCAGCACCGTGTGCAGTGCTTAAGCTCCTGTATGCAACACTGCCATCCCATCCTGAAGTACTGCTGCTCCACTTCCAATCCAGCTCTCTGCTATGGCCTGGGAAAGCAGTGGAAGATGGGCCAAGTGCTGGGGCCCCTGCACCCATGTGGGATACCTGGATGTAGTTCCTGGCCCCTGCCTTCAAATTGGCCCAGCCACAATTGTGGCCATTTGGGGAGTGAACCACCAGATGGAAGAGCTCTCTTTCTCTGTGTCTTCCTCTCTCTCTGTCACTCTTTCAAATAAATAAATAAATAAATAAATCTTAAAAAAATAGAAGGGCTGGCATTGTGCCATAGGAAGTAAAGCCACTGCCTGATGCACCAGCATCCCATCTGGGTGCCGGTTACAGTCCCATTTGCTCCACTTCCGATCCAGCTCTCTGCTATGGCCTGGAATAGCAATAGAAGATGGCCCAAGTCCATGGACCCCTGCACCTGCGTGGGAGACCCAGAAGAAGCTCCTGGCTCCTGGTTTCAGACTGGCCCCACTCTGGCCACTACAGCCATTTGGGGAGTGAACCAGCGGATTGAAGACCACACCCTCTCTCTTTCTCTCTGCCTCTGAAATAAATCAATAAATCTTTAAAAAAAAAAAAAAGAAAAAGAAAGAAAGAAACCAAAGAAGAAATTGGGGATAATTTATAAGTATTTATACAGAAAAGGAGACTTACTAGATAACTGGATGAGATAATCAGATTGAGAGAAACAGATGGCCATTTTGGAAAACCATAAAATTAGAATGCTAATTCATTCATATTCAAAATAAATTTCAGATGCATGGATCAAATATTTGAATATAAACCACCATGAAAATATCATCTTACATGATCTTTAAACATGCTCAAAAAAAACCTAGAAACAACAGAATATCTGATTACATAAAAACTAAGCATGGTAAGGCACTCATACACAACCAAAGTCAAAAGACAAAAAGTCAGAAAACAGACATAACACATGACAGTCACAAGATTAACTTTATCAACACAAAGCACTTTAAAAATATTTTAAAAACAGCAGTCATGATTGGGGGAACAAAAATAAACGAAGGACATGAACAGTGCTTTTAAAAGAAAGAATACATGAAAAAAGTTCTCCACCTCATTTTTCTCTTATGAGAACAAATTTATGCTATATGCTACACTGTTTTTTGACCATAAAATTAGCAAAGTTTTAAAAAAATGGCTGGTAAGACACATTGCCAGGAGTATGGGGAAACAATTTAGATGAGAGTCTACACTGGTGTAACTTTTTTGTTTTTAAGGAAATTGGGCAATATCTACAATTTAAGAGCTAAAACCCTTGACTCTAGCACTTTCACTTGATGCCAGCGCCACAGGCAGAGGATTAACCAAGTGAACCATGGCGCCAGCCCCTCTTGCATTTCTTAAGCAACAAAAAACAGCCCCAAATTATTTAGCAAGTTGACAACAAACTGAGGTCTTCAGGGTTATCATGGATAATCCGAAAAGCAATAAATGAGAATACAAATCACAACTAGTCCAAAAGTTTTCAAAGTAATGAAAAGATTTCTACTCTATAATCACAGTAATCCAGGAACAACTTAACTAGAGGTAGCTGCAGTCTACTTTTATCACCACACCTGTATCAACTGTGGGGGCTGCCCATATATAAAATAAGAGAATTAGTCTTATTATCATTAAGCTTTTACGGTATCATATGATTTGTTTTAAATCAAGCGACAATTTCTGGAACTATTAGAGGGTTTCATGTTGACTATAATTCTCAGTTGTTACACAGCAGGGAACTATAAAGCTACCTTAGGGCCTGGAGTTGGCAGCACCATCAATGAGAAGATAATGCCTTAATGAACACATTGCTATAAACTCATCAAGAGTGCTTTCACAGTTACAAGAGGCCTTGCTTAACACAACGTCTAAGCACCGACAAACTATACAGTGTGCCCAGAGCCAGTGATTACACACACAGTTAAGACCAAAACAACTCTTATCTTCTGACTTCTTCCTGCCTTTCCAATTTCTCAGATTCTTCCTATCCATGAAAACAAACCACAAATCCATCTGTCCTACCCAGCCCCCACCCTCGCTTAAAGCAAACACCACACCACACACACAACATTACACTATCTTGATGCCTGTGCAAACTCATACCAGTATTCAAAGCCCTCTGCGAACCACTTCAACTCTCCAAGGCCAACTCAAAATCTATTTCCGTGAGATGTTCCTCCATTCTAAACAAGGTTTTCTTCCCTCTCCTCCCACTGGTCTTCTTGACATTTGGTTACTATAACTTACTTAACTCCTATATATGACAAAGGACTGCTTTTTATTTCAGTGTCTTACTCTCTCAGTCGCAAGCTCCCTGCTAACAAACCTGGAATACTGCTGTATATACAGATCACAGGTGCTTAACTGGTGCTGCATTGACCTGTGAGCTAGAAGGTCTCAGATGAAATGAGGAACATGTTAGTGGAAACTGGAGGAAAGAGATCCTTGCTATAAAGTAGCAAGGCTCTTGTCTGAATTGCGTTCAAGTCTATGTTCTGTGGACGGCAGAAATTGCAAGCAATAAACTGGGATAGAGCGGCGAAAATAACTAAGCAAAATGTCAAAGGAGAGCCATAGCTTCTATTTTAATAATATATATATATTTATTTATTTGAAAGGCAGTGTTTGCTTTCCTAGGTGCATACCAGGGGGCTGGATCAGAAGTGGAGCAGCTGGGACTCAAACCTGGTGCTCAGACGGGACACTGGCAGCAGCTTAACCCAGCACAACACCAGCCTCGGCACTATTTTTCATGCATACTGCAGTGCAACAGAAGAGAGAAATGATTTAAAGATGGAATCTACAATCCATCTAAAGGAAGGAGAACTTAAAATACTTGGAAAGTTCTCGGCCTGGCCAGACTGTGAAGAATGGAAAGGGGGCTGGCACTGTGGCATGGCGAATGAAGCCACCACCTGCGATGCCCGCATCCCATATGAACATCAGTTCAAGTCCCAGCTGTTCCACTACTGATCCAGCTCCCTGCTATTGTGCCTGGAAAAGCAGGGGAGGAGACCCAAGTACTAGGAACCCTGCACCTACGTGGGAGACCTGGGAGAAGCTCCTGGCTTTGGACTGGCCCAGCTCCAGCCGACACAGCCATCTGTGGAGTGAACCAACGGATGGAAGACTTCTCTGTGTCTCTCCCTTTCTAACTCTGCCTTTCAAATAAATAAATCTTTAAAAAGGAAAAAAAACGGGGGAGCCTTGAGGGTCTGGCATTGTGTCCTAATGGGCTAAGCCGCCACTTGTGGAGCCAACGTCCCTTATTGGAATGCCAGTTCAAGTGCACCTGGGAAGGCAGTGGATGATGGCCCAACTACTTGGGTTCCTGCCAGTAGTGTGCGGGACCACAAAGAGATCCAAGCTCCTGGTTTCAGCCTGGCACACCTCTGGCTATTGCAGCCATTCGCGGAGTAAACCAGATGCTATAAGATAATTCTGTCTCTGTGATTCTGCCTTTTGAATGAATTAATGAATAAATAAATAAGTACATCTTTTAAAAAATAAAAGAGGGGACTTGAGTACCTATAAAACTCTGGTGCTCACAGCTCAGAACTGCCGCAAGCCTCTGCCTCTAGCAGTCTGGTACAATGCTCCTCCACGGCCCAGGTATGTACGCAAAGGCCACAGCTGGCAGCCCTTCCAGAGGACAGAGTGGTCAGCTGTGGTGCAGCCCAAAGAGTGCTGACTCCGTGGCTGCTTCGTGTGACAAGCTGTGGGGGAATGATTTTCTCCAGCTTCCTTCCAAGGATTTCCTGGCCCCAGGCAGAGAGGTGCCACAAGAGTGGCAACATCATTAGCCATCAGAGAGCTGCAATCCCAAACCACAATAAGATACAAGCCCACTGGGGCCAGTGCTGTGGGCCAGCAGGTTAAGCTGTTGTCTGCAGTGCAGGCATCCCATGTGCGTCAGGTCAAGTCCCAGCTGTTCCACTTCCTATCTAGCTTCCTGCTAATGCACCTGGGAAAGCAGCGGAAGATGGCCCAAGTGCATGGGCCTGAGAAACCTGAAAGAAGCTCCTGGCTTCAGCCTAGCCCAGTCCTGACTGTTGTGGCCATTTGGGGAGTGAACCAGCAAATGGAAAATCTCTCTGTCTGCTTCTCTTTCTCTCTCTGCAACTCTGCCTTTCAAATAAATAAATAAATCTGTTGTTTAAAAATTTGGATATAGGAGCCAATGCTGTGGCATAGTAGGCTAAGCCTCCGCCTGTGATGTGCCAGCATCTCTCAGGAGACCTGGAGGAAGCTCCTGGCTCCGGCTTCAAATCAGCCCAGCTCCAGCTGTTGTGGCCATTTGGGAAGTGAACCAGCAGATGGAAGACCTCTCTCTGTCTCTCCTTCTATAACTCTGCCTCAAATAAAAAATAAAAATCTTTTTAAAAAATGGGCTATAGGCCGGCGCCGCGGCTCACTAGGCTAATCCTCCGCCTAGCGGCACTGGCACACCGGGTTCTAGTCCCGGTCGGGGTGCCGGATTCTGTCCCGGTTGCCCCTCTTCCAGGCCAGCCCTCTGCTGTGGCCCGGGAGTGCAGTGGAGGATGGCCCAGGTGCTTGGGCCCTGCACCCCATGGGAGACCAGGAAAAGCACCTGGCTCCTGGCTCCTGCCATCGGATCAGCGCGGTACGCCGGCCGCAGCGCGCCGGCCGCGGCAGCCATTGGAGGGTGAACCAACGGCAAAGGAAGACCTTTCTCTCTGTCTCTCTCTCTCACTGTCCACTCTGCCTGTCAAAAAATAAAATTAAAAAAAAAAAAAAAAGGGCTATAAAGCAAATCATATCTAATGACAGAAAGTATTAATAAAAACAATGTTTTCAATGCTGGGTAGGAAAAAAAATCAAACATGAAGCTTCCAATTTTGAAATTCAAAGTACAAGAGGCACCTGGGTTATCACTACACCCCTAAACCATGGAAGGAGAATGCTTCCCAACGCCGGCTCACGCTTCTTTGCATAAACGTCATATATTATATCACACTATGGCTACCCAAGATGAAATAAAAATGTCATAAATAGGTATTTCAGAGTCTTAACAGTCAAAAATAAACTTCTCTATGCCAACGTAAGCAGCAAATTTACATTCCTGGTGGGAATCAGCTGCTGATATTTACCATTAAATTTAAGTGGAAGAACAAGAGTGTTTCTTTATGAAAGAAGTCTCCAGATGCCAAAGACAACCTGCCTCATAAAGTTCCACCCTTCTTTGTTAACCAAACAAGCCTCGAATTTCAAATCCTGTCCCAACCAAACCTATGCAAATATCACTGCAAAAATAAAGTACCTGATGCAACAGGTGGCATCACTTACAGTTCTATTTACAAGTCCACCATTCTTCATCATAACCTTCACCTTGACTAGCACTGTGCTATACTTTTCTCTGCACTCATACAATAAGCAAATTTTCGTGTATAAGCACACTTGGATGTAAGAATTCAAAATACTCCATCACATTTCCAAGACTCATAGCTCAATACTGAACTAGGTTAGGAATCCTGCAAAATACTCACATTTTAGTCATTGTACCTATTAGAAAGTAGTTAGCAATTTTATTATGAGAATATGACTTATCTTTATTCATGTAATTGTTTGTGGACTTTGGGAGTTCTGCCATTCACTTTACTTGGAGCTCTACAATAGGAAACACATCTTTACTGATCGCAGGACAGGACTAGCACCGAGCACAGCACCACTGGAATTAACGGCTAAGTGGTTAAATGAATGAATGCATGAATGGTGTCTACACAGAGTAGGTACCCAACAGATGTTCGCTGAGTTAATTTACAAGAAAGGACTTATTTTTCCAATTTCTCTGTTACCAGATATCTAAAACTCTTCACTATCCATTTATGATAAAGAAAATCCCTGTTCTAAACACCAAATGCGTCCTCAGTTCCATTTATTCACCTCAAAAAATTAAGTCTCACCGTTACTAGGGATCTCTAAGGACTCCTTCGTTGGGGTTTTCTGGTCTTCATCTTTCCCAGGATTTTCACTGGACTTTGACAGCCGGTTTCGCAGGGACATCTTCTCTTCACCCACTATAGCGCTGTCTAGGAAGAAAACATAAAAAGCTCTCAACTAAGAGCCAGACTGAAGAATTCTGAGTGTTCACAACCACTACCCACCCTAATCTGATCTCTACACATTCTGCACAGGTATCAAAATAACATACCATACCTCATAAATGTGTAAAATTATGTATCAAAAAATAAGTATCAAGATTAGGTGCCATTCAGAATGTCACCATATTTACTAGAAGTAAAAGTTGATGAAACAGTCTCTTTTGTTTTCCTTGAATCATCTTCAAAGACTCCGAATACAAGACACTCTAACAAATTTAAAGAAATTAGCCCCTGTGAGGTAGCGGCCTTGTTCCGAAGGCCCTTTGTAGACAGGTCCCCCCTTACGTAAAGAACAATTTAGCTGAACAAGGCACAAGTACATATAAAAACCCAGAATTAAGTAGCAGAAGACACCAGTTAGGACACCTGCATCCCATGCTGGAGTGTCTGGTTACTCCATTCCAATCAGCTCGTGGTAACGGGACACACCCTGGGAGGCAGCAGGTGATGGCTCAAGTGCTTCTGGCCCTGACACCCACCACCCTCGTGGGAGACCCAGATGGAATTTCAGGCTCTTGGCTTCAACTTACCCCAGCCCTGGCTGTTGTAGGCATTTGGAGAATGAACCACTGTGCCTGCCTTTCAAATAAAATGAAAATAAAAATTTTTAAAGATAAAAGTTGGGGCCAGTGCTGTGGCATAACAGATTAAGCTGCCACCTGTGACACTGGCAACCCATATGGGTACCAATTCCAGTTCTGGCTGCTCTACTTCCAATCCAGCTCTCTGTTGGTGCACTTGGGAAAGCAGCAATGGATGGCCCCTGTACCCACGTGAGACCTGATGAAGCTCCTGGCTCCTGGCTTCAGCTTGGTCCAGCCCTGGCCGTTACGGCAATTTGGGGAGTGATTCAGCGGATGGAAACACACACTTGCGCTCACTCTCTCTCTCTCTCATTCTCTCTCTCCCTTTTTCTCTAACTCTGCCTTTCATACGAATAAAATAAATCTTTTTAAAAAAGACAGAAGCAAAATTATAACATTTTAAAAATGCCAAGGGGCCAGGATCGTGGCACAGCAGGTTAAGCTGAGCCTGCAGTGCCAGCATCCCATATGAGTGCCAGCAGGTTCGAGTCCCAGCTGCTCCACTTCCAATCCAGCTCTCTGCCATGGCCTGGGAAAGCAGTAGATGGCCCAAGTACTTGGGCCCCTGCCACCCACATAGGAGACCCAGATGGAGATCCAGGCTCCTGGCTTTGACATGGCTCAGCCCTGGCCATTTCACACATTTAGGCAGTAAACCAGCAAATGGAAGATCTGTCATTACTTCTTTCTCTGTGTCTCTGCCTTTTAAATAAATACATAAATGAATCATTAAAAAAATAAATGCCAGATTAAAGTTTATGACCCAAGGCCTGTGAGGCTGTATATAATGCTTCTGAGACTACCATAATCACAGCAGCTAACTTCTGAGTGTTTGTGTGCTTGCAGCATACCAAGGCAACAGCAGTAATCGCAACCACGGTACTGGCTTAGTGAGCACCTACTGTGTGCCTTCCAGCCCTCCACATTTTCTCTCTCTAACACTGAGTAGGTGCCCTGATTTTATAGCTGAGAAGAACACAGTTTAAGAGATCACTTAATTTGTACCAGATAATGCCCCAATCAGCACATGGAATTCAAAAGGACTAGCAGATTCCACAACCCACCATCTACTTGCTACACTGCCTGGAACTTGCCTCCTCCGTAAGTTCCCTTGACCACCATTCTCCCTTCTCACACTCCCTGAGTCTCACTGCATGCTATGACTCCTATCAGAGAGCACGCTGTCACCCTGTGCTTAAGTTTCTGAAAGACAGGGATGATGGGATGTTTTCTCTTTGAATTCCCAAAATATAGTGGGAGAGTGCCTGGAACACGGCAGGTGCGCATTCATTAGGAGAGAAAGTGAATACTGAAACCAGTTATTCCAAATAATAGGATACAGTGCTCTAAACCTGCAGAATCAAGAGGGAAATATGCAACTTCAAAAAGTTTATGGAAAAAATGGAATTAAAAGATGTTTATTCACATGCAGAAAAAATGAAATCTAGACAGTTTTTTCATAATGCACATATTCCATGAAACTTTTGAAGACCCCTTGTACATTAGGGAGGATAACAATAAACATCTTCACTACTGTAACAGCTTTCACATCCTAATCAACAGTGAGGTCTACAACAATGGTGCTCAGTTGTGGGGTGGGCTTCCCCAGACTCTTGAGGCTACGTACAATAGACAACACACATTCATCACTTTTGAAAGCTTCAAAGGCTAACCAAAACAACACTACTTTGCTTTTAGCTGACTCTATCAAAATATCAATTCTGAAAAAGTTATCTTGAGCTGACTAGAAGTGCTAATTAAAAAGTACAAAAAAATGTTTACCAAACAAGGTTTGGAAGACAAATAAATCTGTTTAAGAAGCAAAAAATAATAATTACTCAAACCTGAATACCCTACAGAAAAGTTAAAGGAGTCCTTGATGATGATCCATCAACCTGGTCTAGTGAAAAATTGATGCTGAAAGCGAAAACACATGGCTTGTCTTATGAGAATCATAAGTTAAAGGAAGCAGGGAGACATGAGCAGGGAGGAGGGAGGAGGAGCTGAAACACAGGTAGTGAATTTGCACAATTATCTGCCACTTATTTAATCTACTTACTTTAGTAAGTAAGTGAGACAAAGGAGGAAATGTTCTCTTCATAAAGCCTTTATATCATAGTTTATTTTAATATGCCTGCAGTGCCCGCATCCCATATGCTCCACATCCAATCCAGCTCTCTGCTGTGGCCTGGGAAAGCAGCGGAGGATGGCCCAAGTGCTTGGGCCCCTGCACCTACGTGGGAGACCTGGAAGAGGCTCCTGGCTCCTGGCTTCAGGTTGGAGCAGTTCCAGCTGTTGTGGCCATCTGAGGAGTAAATCAGCGGATAGAAGACTCTCTTTGTCTTCCTCTCCCTGTAACTCTGCCTTTCAAATAAATAGATAAATCTTTAAAACAAAAAAAAATCTTTAGCCCTGACTTCCTCTGCTTACTAGGAAACGAAAACTGTAATTCAGTGGAAAAGCATCAGAAAATTAATGTTCACAAGATTTAAATCCCTGCTCTGCCGTTCCACTCTGCCCTTGAATGAATCCTCCAATCATTCTAAATCTCTTCTTCATCTAGAAAATGGAGATCTCTACTACCACATCAGGTTATTGGAGCAAAACAAGGTAAGATTCCCTCATACTGACATGCCCATGTTTTACTATTAACCACCAAGCTTTTAAAATTAACTAAGCGATCAGATAGCTGCATATCTACCTCCTGCAAGCTGAATGATACCACATTATCCCTTAAATTCTACTTATGTTTGTTTTTAAGATACAGTAGGTGAGGGGTAATGAAGCACCATAATTAGATACTTACCTCAAAGGCAGCTCAAATACCATCTGACTTACAAGAAAACGTGAACAGATTTTATTATTGTCATAATTACTGACATTAGGAAAGAGAACTATCACTTAAAACAGTTGGCCTCAGTCCTGACCAGCTGCCCTGGTCATATAAACCGTAAGACAGTGCAATCCTATCGGAACTGTGATCTGGACTCCTGGCTGCAGCCTGGCCCAGCTCCAGTGTTGCAGGAATGTGGGGACTGAACCAGCAGGTGGAAGGCATCTCTCTCTTTCACTACATCCCTTAGCCTTTCAAGAAAATAAACAAACATTTTTTTAGAAATTCAAAGTGTAACTAATGCTGGTTCTCATGTGCTGACACAGGTCATTGTCCTGTGTGAGGTGCACCATAGTTTTTTCCTGCATTTCCATTAAGACAGAACCTGGGAGGGGAGTTATCCATGTTTCCTCTTACTTCCATGGCCACCACCGTTTCTTCTCCCTTCTTTAAATATTTCAGCAGGGTTGTTAACACCAATACTTCTCCTGTCACAGGTATCTACTGATCTCCTAGACACTCCTCTCATTCGGTGAGGATCTGAACACTTCCTTCCCCATCTCTCTCTGCGTTAATTCTTCCACCCCTCTTTTATTTCAATGTCCACGTGCACAGATCCACGCAATATCCTGGCTCTTAAGCTCCCTGACTTCCTGTCTCCAACAACCTGTTCTCACATCCCAGGTCACAACTTACTGTTACCAATAACTGCACCACGCACATAAGGATTTCCAGCACCTGGTGCTTGACCACATTCAGTCCACTTATTCCACACTGCGTCTCTGCCATCCATCTTCCCCCACCGTGCCCAGGCTGCCCTGAGCTCCAGCCTAGCTGACACCTCGTGTAGATGTCTTTTAGGCAGCTCAAACCTCACAGGACCAACACAGTTCCCTCCTTACTGTCTTCCCCACCTCGATTTATGGGGATAGCAATTAATCTTTGCCTGCAACTGCTCTCTTAACCCAGGAATCATCTGACTCTTTACTTTCCCTCATCCAATCCAACAGCAGGTCCAAGTCCGACACCTAACACACCTGTCCCTTTCAGACTGCAGTCCAAACCACCAAACCACCGCCACCTCTCTCAGCAGCCTCTAACTGCCTTCCCTTCACTTGCTCCCTTCAGGTCTGCCTTTATTATTATTATTATAATTTGCTTGAGAGGTAGAGTTACAGACAGTGAGAGGGAGAAACAGAGAGATAGGTCTTCCTTTCCGCTGGTTCACTTCCCAAATGGCCGCAACGGCCGGAGCTGCGCCAATCCAAAGCCAGGAGCCAGGAGCCAGCCACCCCCTGCCCCCCCCCATCTCCCACGCAGGTGCAAGGGCCCAAGGACTTGGGCCATCTTCTACTGCTTTCCCAAGCCACAGCAGAGAGCTGGATTGGAAGAGGAGCAGCCAGGACTAGAACCCGGCGCCAATATGGGATGTCGGCGCTGCAGGTGGAGGATTAACCTAGTGCGTCACGGCGCCGGGCCGGCCTTCTACTGTTTCCTGAACAAGCTGATTTCCATGTAAAGGCCTTTGCTGTACCCTCAGCCTGGACCATCTGCCTCTAGATACCCTTCAAGGTCCCTCTGGGCTGGCGCCGCGGCTCACTAGGCTAATCCTCCGCCTGCAGTGCCGGCATCCTGGGTTCTAGTCCCAGTCGGGGCGCCGGATTCTGTCCTGGTTGCCCCTCTTCCAGGCCAGCTCTCTGCTGTGGCCCAGGAGTGCAATGGAGGACGGCCCAAGTGCTTGAGCCCTGCACCCCATGGGAGACCAGGAGAAGCACCTGGCTCCTGGCTTCGGATCAGTGCGGTGTGCCAGCCACAGCGGCCATTGGAGGGTGAACCAACAGGAAAAAGGAAGACCTTTCTCTCTGTCTCTCTCTCTCTCACTGTCCACTCCGCCTGTCCAAGAAAAAAAAAAAAATGTTCCTCTGGCTTCACTATAAATCTCTCTATGGAGATATCCACTTCCTCAAGGATTTCCTTGTCTAGCTGACCTAAATAAACACTTGAAAAACACTTTCTTCTTCAAAGAACTTATTGTCCAATACATTATATTGTTCATTTTTTCCCTAACAATTAGATTTTTTTTTCTCTTCTATTTGTGAAGAATGTATATTGCTAGTCACTGTTAAAAGGTATACACCTTGGGACCAGTGCTGTGGTGTAGCGGATAAAGCTGCCACCTGCAGTGCCAGCATCCCATATGGGCGCCGGTTTGTGTCCCAGCTGCTCCACTTCCAATCCAGCTCTCTGCTATGGCCTGGGAAAGCAGTAGAAGATGGCCCAAGTCCTTGATCCCCTGCACCCCTGTGGGAGACCCTGAAGAAGCTCCTGGCTTCGGATCGGTCATTGCAGCCATTTGGGGAGTGAACCAGCAGATGGAAGACCTCTCTCTCTGCCTCTCCCTTCTCTAACTCTTTCAAATATATAAATAAATCTTTAAAAAAAAAAGAGAAGTTGAGTCTTTGACTTTATAGGATCTCTCTCTCCTTCCCTCCCTCTCTCTCTCTCTACTTCCCTCCCTCTCTGTCTCCCTCCCTCCCTCCATCTCTTATTCCTGTGTCATATTTTAAAAATCTTTTAAAAAAGGTATACACCAATTATCTGAAAACTTACGCTGTTCTTCAGTGATGCTAGATAAATGTGTTGTAATACAGACTTCTATCTCACTGTATTCTTTACGCACATATGCTCGTGCACCAACACAGAAAACAGGTCATAACCAGGGAAGACACACACTCATGGAGATGAGGACATACCAGCCCAGGTCCAGGGCTTGGCACTGTGGCGCAGCTGTCACCTGCCACATCCACATGCCACATGAGTGGATGCTCCACTTTCAATCCAGTGCCCTATTAATGCACCTGGGAAAGCAGACGATGACCCAAGTACCTGGGTCCCTGCCATCCACATGGGAGACCCAGATGAAGCTCCTGGCTTCTGCCCAGCCCAGCCCAGCCCTGGCCACTGCAGGCATTTGAGGAGTGAACCAGCAGATGGAAGATCTCTCCTTCTCTCTATCTTTCAAATAAACAATCAAATCTTTTTAAAAAATCAAAGTTTAAAAAGGAATAGAAATTTACTAGGCATAAAACCAGGATTATGGAAAAAGAAAGCACATTCTATAAAGAATAAGATCAGAACAGATTCCTTAATTCAAACATATTATTGCAATCTACTATATGCCAGGTCCCGAGGATACAAAGATGACCTCAACAATCTGTGCTCTCAAAGAGTGAAAATCTAGAGGAAGAAAGACACAGACACTGTAAGACCTGGTGGTAGTGCCGAGTAACAACCGAGACGTGTGTAGAACAGGCAGGGAGCACAACCCCAACAGGACCTGGGGCAATCAGGAAAGGTCAAAAGGTAACATCTACCTTACTTTTCTCCATTTAATTTGAGAGGCAGAGACACACAGAGTCCCCATCCACTGACTCTGGGAACTCAACCTAGTGGGTGACAGGAATCCAACTGTTTGAGCCATCACCTGCCGCCTTCCAGGTATCTATTAGCAGGAAGCTAAAATCAGGAACAAAGCCAGGACTTGAACCCTGGCACTGTGAATGGGTGGCAGTGTCTTGATCCACTAGGTCAAATGTCTGCCCCTAGGTGAAACGAGAGGAGCAAGGCCGGAGCACAGAGTGCATGAGAGAGCACGGACGAAAGGTCAAGGGCTGTTGAGGTCCTTCTGAAGAGCTTGTAACATCACACAAGAATCCGCAGCAGGCACGTGGCACAGCACTTAAGAAGTCATCTGGGACATCCCACATCCCACACCCTGCTTCAAGCGTCGGCACCACTTTGGAGACCCAGTTTCCTGTAATGCACACAGGAGGCAGGAAGTCATGATGGCTCAAGTACCTGGGCCCCCGTCACCCACGTGGAAGGCCCAAATTGAGCTCTTGGTTAGCTCCTCGCTTTGGCCTAGCCCAGACTTTGCTATTCCAAGTGTCTGGGAAGTGAACCAGCAGATGGGAGATACCTGTCTCTCCCTGCCTTTCAAATAAAATGAAAATTAAAAAAAAAATTTTTTTTAAAGTAGTAGAGGTTTTTAAACAAGAGGGTAACTTGATATTTATCTTATACAAGATAATTCAGGAAACAACAGGGAGGATGTGCTGGGGAGAACAATGAGCCAACACACACAAAAATCAACAGAGGCCCGAGGGAAGGCTCGTGACATGTTCATGAATTCATCAAGAGGAAAGAGATAAGGAAAATGAGATAAACTCATAAACATTAAGGAGCTGTGAGCTATCCAGCTGGCTACATGCAGAAGACAGCTGGAGACAGATCCCTCGTGAGTTCTCCCAGTCTGCAGCACTGCCATTGCGTAAAGTAAAAAAAGGCAGGGAGAAAGAGGGGCAAGTAAGTGCAATACGCCGTGCCTGGGGTCAGCCAAGGGACCACAACCAAAGGCCACTGAATCCGCAAGTCCAGACCGGAGAAATTCATCAATGCACAGGGAGCAGCTAGGGCCAAGAACCTTCCCAGCAGGGCGACCTAGGAAGTAACAAATCTAAGATTAACACAGAATTTACTGTGGCTCACTTAATCTTCATAACAAGCTATGCAGTACATATTGTTATCTCATTTTATAGGTGGTTAAGTAATTTCCCAGTGTAGCAAGGCCTTGGAGAAATGAAAGGAAAATTAGAAGGAAGTAATGCTGGAAAAAAGTTAAAGGATTCAAGAAGAGGTACAGGGGCCAGCGCTGTGGTATAGCGGGTAAAGCCACTGCCTGCAGTGCTGGCATCTCATATGGGCACCGGTTTGAGTCCCAGCTGCTCCACTTCCGATACAGCTCTCTGCTACAGTCTAAGATAGTAGTGGGAAGATGGCCCAAACCCTTGGCCCAAAGCTCCTGGCTTTGGATCAGCCCAGCTCTGTCTGTTGTGGCCAACTGGGGAGTAAATCAGCGGACAGAAGACTTCTGTCTCTCTGCCTCTGCCTCTCTGTAAGTCTGCCTTTCAAATAAATAAATAAATCCTTAAAAAAAAAAAAAGCCAAGAAGAGGCACAGTCATTGCCAATTGTTTCCCAGGAAGACATTCCAAGATCTGCAGTGAATGCTGAAACTGCTGATGGTAACACTTAATTTATAAATTAGACAACAAAAGATTAACAACAAGTAATGGCCGGCGCTGCGGCTCACTAGGCTAATCCTCCGCCTTGCGCCGCCGGCACACCGGGTTCTAGTCCGGTCGGGGCGCCGGATTCTGTCCCGGTTGCCGCTCTTCCAGGCCAGCTCTCTGCTGTGGCCAGGGAGTGCAGTGGAGGATGGCCCAAGTTCTTGGGCCGTGCACCCCATGGGAGACCAGAAGCACCTGGCTCCTGCCTTCAGATCAGCGCGGTGCGCCGGCCACAGCGCACCGGTCGCAGCGGCCATTGGAGGGTGAACCAACGGCAAAGGAAGACCTTTCTCTCTGTCTCTATCACTGTCCACTCTGCCTGTCAAAAAAATAAAATAAACAAACAATAAGTAATAATAAAACAGAACAATTATCACAGTACTCTGTAATAGTTATGTGAATGTGGTTTCTGAAAACAGCTCATCGCAGCACACTCCCCCTTCTGTGATGGTGCGAGGTGATCCAGCGTTAGGGTCATTGGACATGGGCACTGTGACTGCTGCAGCTGATAACTGAGATGGCTGCTGAGTGACTAATGGGGGGAGCAGATTCACAGAACACTGGTATGATGCACACCACACCACATACAATTTAAAACCTAGGAATGTTTAAAAATTTTTATTTGAAAGGTGGAGAGAAAGAGATAGATATTCCATTTGCCAGTTCACTCCCCAAATGCTCCAACAGTGGGGGCAGGATGCAGCCAGGAGACTGGATGGAACTCCTTTGGGCCTCCCATAAGGGTGGCAGGAACCCACGCACCTGAGCTATCACCTGCTGTCTCCCACAGTGCACATGGCAGAAAGCTGGAATCAGAAACGGAGCGTGTGCATGGTGGGGGGGGGGGGGGGGGCAAGCACACAGCACTGCAGCACAGTGGGGTAAGCGGCCACTTCTGCAATGCTATATTCCAAATCAGAGCACCAGTTCAAGGCCCAGTTGCTCTGCCTCAGACCCGGCTCTCTCTGCTGATGTGTCTGAGAGGGCAGGGCGATGATGGCCCAAGTACCTGGATGCCTGCCATCCACGTGGGAGGACTGGATGGAGCTCCGAGTCCCCAGCTTCAGCCTGACCCAGCCTGGCTGTTGCAGCCATCTGGGGAGTGAACCAGCAGATGAACTATCTTTGTCTCTCCCTCTCTTCTGTCACTCTGCCTTTAAAATTAATTAATCTTTAAAAAAAAAAAAGAAGCTGGACTCAATCCAGCTGTGGATGACCGAAGCGGCATCCTAACCATTGTGCCAAACTCCCACCCCACGATTTATTCCTGGAATTTTCCGTATAATATTTAACTATCACTGATCACAAGTAACTAAAACCAAGGAAAGTGAAACTGTGTAATCTAAGGTCATTACCATGGAAAAGTCAAGAAGGACAAAAAAATGGTAGGAAAAAAGGAAGGCTGGTACATGGGCTGTTTCACAATTTGGGGACATTAATAGTTACGATTTGCTTCACAACGGGTACAACTGGTTTCAGGAAGGACAACAAACAAATATAGTGGGAGTGGGTTACAAAATCTGCTACTACGGAAGTGAAAACAGTCATCTTAAGACTTAGTCTCTCAAGAGGCCCAGTGGTGAGACACCCCGCACTAAGTAAGTGCTTACCAAGCTAGTGCTGGGCACCACTACCTAGGTCAACATTCCCATGTTTAAAGATGCAGGAGATCCCAAAGTGCTAAGACACTTATCCAGTCACACAGCCAGAGAGACGGAGTGAAAATATCCACACACCCCCACCCAAGGTGGCACAAGTAGCTATTTAAAAATACAATACATGGATTGGACAAGAATTTTAAAATCTAACCTGTACATTGCAGTTACATAAAGTTCAGTGTGACAGGCATCTAACTTAACCTTAAAAAGGCAAAGCAAAAAGAACAGCCTCCAGAAACAGATGACTCAAACTGGAAAGAAGTGTCAACTCTGGCCTCCCAGCCGGGTTCCCATTTACCACGCTTTCACAAGAACCTATAAATTTGCATCACAAATAAATAGTGTACCTACTCCAGAAGAACTCTGTTACATCACCCAGGGGCTCAGCAGGGGCAAGAGAAACCACACCGGGTAGCAGGCTCAATCCGAAACTAAAAATTTCTCCCTCCCTGGTCAAACAAAAGTTTACCCTAGCATAATCCCCCAGCTTTCCCGTATCACTTAACTGGGTCATTAGGTCAACCAGCAAAACTGAAAATCAAGCGGGAATCCTTCTTTACATTTGTATGGTTGGTATAATCGCTGATCAGATGTGGCAAATCCCCACCCCCACCCCAGGAGGCCCCCTCTGGCACAACTGCAGTTTGGTGGACCTTTGATAGAAACGTGTTCTTTCCCAGAGGAAACAGGCCCTCTTCCCTAGTTGACATTTCTCATTCAAAATTCCTTCTTCTGTCCTGGAAACTCGTGCACTCTTTCACTGTTCCAAGTGTCAGAGGTCAGACCCAGAGACTGAGGCAGGAGTAAGATCCACCAGCTCCCCTCCCCCCAAAACACACACACACACACACACAGAGAGAGAGAGAGAGAGAGAGAGAGAGAGAGAGAGGCAAGAAATGTACTAGCAGAGGGGACAACTGAAGCATCTAAGTAACTAACACAACTGCCACAAGTGACAATTAACAGCCGGTAGAGAGGCACAGAGCTAGAAGAGCTTGGCCAGGACGGAGCCGCCTTCTAGAGGTGATTTCAGCACTGTGCAGGAGCCGGGGGAAGAACGGAGAAGGCAGTGGAGGTAGAGGACACCCCCACGGGCCAGGAGGAACAAAAGGAATGGAAGGAGGTTTACCAGGCACAAAAACGCAGCCAGGGTGGCGCCAGAGCCCGCAGGAAAGCAGTGGGCCAGAGTGGGAGAGGGAAGAATCGGGTTTACCCAGTATGCCGGTCTCCATCCCAGGACAGTGGGACACATCTGACAAGCTCCAAGCACACAGGGCCTTGGAGACACGCGCACGTCAAAGTTATCGCTCTGCATCCTCCCTCAACCTATGCAGAAACCTTTACCCCTTTATGACATTCATCCACAGTGCCCCGCTGGTGTGCTAAAAAATAAATAAGTAAGTAAAAAGTAAGTAAGGCTTCACGTTCACTTCTACCTCAAGAGAGAAGACACGCATTTGGAAAAAAAGTAGTTGGGGCCTGCACTGTGGCAGAGTGGATTAAGCCGCTGCCTGGCCGGGGATCCCATATGGACCATGTGACCATAGGTTCGAGTCCCGGCTGCTCCACTTCCTACCCGGCTCCCTGCTAACGCGCCTGGGAAAGCATCGGAGGATGGCTCAAGTCCTTGGGCCCCTGCACCCACGTGGGAGACCCGGAAGAAGCTCCTGGCCGCCAGCTGGTGCAGCCGTTTCAGGAGGCAACTAAGGGAAGATCTCTCCCTTTCTCTGTAAACAAATACATCTTGAGAGGGAGAGAAAAAAAGTAGTTTAAACAGGTGGCAGCCACTTAAATATTTAAAAGCGACCGATGAACTTAGCCTTGTAAGGTAGTTCCAAAAGCTCGTGGAAAATAGAATTTTTTAAATAAAAGTACTCGGGTGCAATAGATTTAAATCCACGCACGGACTGATAAAATGCCATTTTTCCATCAACTTCTGGAAGACTCCTAGGGGACACGCGGGGACAGAGAAACGAAGTTCACAGCTGCTCATTAGCCCTGCCACTCCGAACGAGACGGCTCCCACCGAAGTCCAAGGGCGACGACGCTGCGACCCCACCCCACCCCTGCCGCGGGAGGCAGGGGCTCGGCCCACGGTCCTCGCTCCCCTGCGCCCACGCCGCCCCACCGGCTGCAAGGCGACTGCCTGCGCTTCATTAAATGTCTTCTCACTCACAACTTTCTGCTGCCCCGAGAGATGCCGAACGGAGCGCCAGGAACCCCGACGCCCCAAGGTTAACTTTCCCGCGCTCCCCGCCCAAACTCCCGGGGACTCGCGGAGCCGCCCCTCGCCGCGCTGCCGGCGGCGGCCTCCGCGGGACTGCCCGGGACAAGGCCAGGCCCTCCGGGCCGGAGTGCGCAGCCTCCACCCCTTCTCTCTTCCCCTCAGGCTGAGGCGGGAGGACCGAGACGGGAAACGAGCGGGGGGCCCGGGAGCGTGGACCTTACCTGGGGGCGGGACTGCGGAGACCTCGGACGACCGTGAGGACGGAGGAAGCCGCCTCGGCGCGGCCAGCGGCACGGCTAGCTCCGGGAAGGCGGCCCCGCCACGCCGCCAGCCCAGCAGCGCGGATCATAAAGCGCCCGACCCCTCCGCCCCTCCGCCCCCCGCCTGCCAGCCCGCTCCTTGCGTCACGCGCACGGCCCGCGCCAGCTCGCGATGCTATTGGTGGTCCCGGCAGCCGCCGGGCTCCGCCCACCGGGGCTCGCCCCGCCCCTCCGCGGGCGCGCGGGCGCCGAGAGCGCGAGCCCGGCGCTTCGGGGGCTCTGCGCCCTCGTGGGCGCTCCGCGGGCTGCGGCGGCTTTTCCTGCGTTTCCTCGCGCGACGCCTGGCGCGGTGGCGCGGGACGGGGCGGTCCAGCCCCACTGCAGCCGCGGGTCACCGCGGTCGGGACTGACCGTGTGGGGAGGAGAGAGGGCGCGAGCCGGCGAGGCTTTGGCGTCAGATGCCGCGGGCTCTGGAAATCCTACCCATCCTTAGGCTGCGTCCGAGCTGGGCGAGTCGGGGGAGACGTGCGGCCCCGGGTTTAGAAGGTCGTTGGGAATTCATAAAAAAGATGCAGAGGCGTTTAGGGCACAGGTTAGGTACAACAGTTAATTCCTTCTTCTTTTTTTTTTTTTTTTTTTTTTTTTTTTTTGCGAGAGCAAAGGTGTAGGTGAATTTAGGGTAAAGGTTGGGTGGAGAGGGGGTCACACAGCCCACGCTACCCGCCGCCCTGGCCCTGCGCTGACGATCCCCCAGGGCAGGATGCCCCGAGCAGATGATCCCGCTTCCTGGCGCTGAGCCTGTCTGGGCACCTGTGACAACGCAGTTCCCCCTGGCCACCCGGAGCCTGCAGCACTGTTGGCCCAGAGCAGCGCTGGCCTCAGCTTTCGGTGGCCACCTTGCGACGGCTGCAGTCTTCCTGGTAGATGCGGACGCCTCCGGGCTCCGCTGAAGAGCCTTAGGGACACAGGGATTGGCCTCTGTTAGCCGCCTTGGGCGCACACCACGCCGACACTTCTGTCTTCATTGTTGAAGCTGTTCATTCAGAAAATACTGATGGTGTTCTCTTGTGGCTGGGGCAGCAGCAGGGGGTGAAAAGAAGCCCCTACACTGAAAAGTTTGCATTTCTCATGGAAAACAAAGATACTTGCCTAGGGTTGGTGTTGTGGCTCAGCGGATTAACAGCTGCTGCCTGGGCGGCTTTGCAGGTTGGGGTCTCAACTGCTCCACATCTGATGCAGCTCTCTTATGCTAATGTATTTGGGAAAGCAGCAGGAGACGGACAAAATCCTTGGGCCCCTGCACCCACGTGGGAGACCTGGATGAAGCTCCTGGCTCCTGGCTTTGGCCTGGCCTGGCCCTGGCCATTGCAGCCATCTGGGAGGTGAACCAGAAGATTCTCTGTGTGTCTGTCTGTATCTCTGCCTTCAAAGAAATCTTTTAAGAACACTTTTAAGAAAGAAAATAGTTGCAGATGGGAACAAAGCAAAACAGTGATGAGAAGACAGGAAGTGATAAGAAAAGCCACGAAGAGAGACATAGGCTCTAGATTAGATAGAATAGCTAATTTGGGAAAGACAAGAGTAGGTGAGTTTCTGAGGTGGCCTGAGCTAAGGCTTGACTAAGGAGGAGTCGGCCATGGCAACCACGGGGAGGGGGACCATTCTAGACAGACCACAATGAGTGTGAAGTCCCTGAATACTGTGGCTTGTCCAAGCAAAGGCAGGGTGGAGCACCGGTGGGTATGTGATGGAGGTTGGAGAGAGAAGCAGGAACTGAATCATGCTGGGATTTTGTTGTGGTTTCGGGTATTTTTTTAATCAACCTGTTTTATTGAGAAGGGGAGCGGATATGGAGCCCGAGAACAGTAGGAAGCTACTGGGCAAGTCCATGAGACAGATGGCGGTTGCCATGGAACTAGAAGTTGAGACACTTCAGAATGTTTCCTTGAGACGCAGGTGTGAAGAAAGGTGGTTTGTAAGCTGCCACCTAGGCTGTTTCCTTGAGCACCTGCAGGGCCTTGATATCATTTAGTGTAAGGGTAAAGACCATACAGTGTCGCTGGAGAGACTCCAAAGGGCCTTGGACCAGACGCCAAGTCTCTCCCCCAACTAGCCTGAAACTCTTACATCACTCAGTCCTTGGAATCAAGGTTTGCTTAAATGGCAGTGTTGGCTTCAGCATACTCCAAAACGCGTGCGAGCAGAACCTGTGCTGGTTGCTAGGAATAGCGCAGGCGAATGAGATTATCTACTGGGGAGATAGGTAACGAAGCTATTTCTTTTTCTCTTTTTTTTTTTTTTTTAAAAAGGATTTGTTTATTGGAAAAGCAGAGTTACAGAGAGGCAAAGGCAAAGAGAGCGAGAGGTCCAGGAGCCAGGAGCTTCCTCCAGGTCTCCCATGCAGGTGCAGGGGCCCAAGGACTTGGGCCATCCTCCACTGCTTTCCCAGGCCATAGCAGAGAGCTGGGTTGGAAGAGGAGCAACCAGGACTCAAACCAGTGCCCCTATGGGATGCTGACACTGCAGATGGTGGCTTTACCACGCTACCTAATCCACTTCAAAGCAATGGGGTAAAGTGTTACGGTGAAAAGAGGTTTTTATTTTTTTTTTAAAGTTAAAGATTTCTTTTATTAATAAATTCTCCCTCCCCTGAAAACTTTCTCCCCAAAATAAATATTTCCTCCCCCTTTGGGGGCTGGGGAGGTCTAAAGAAGTCCTGTCCATCAGGGTCATTGTGAGGATCAGATGAATGAATGCCCACAAAGTTTTACATGCAGACCCTGGCATATATTAGTGCCCAGTCTTTTTTTTTTTTTCTTTTTTTGACAGGCAGAGTGGACAGTGAGAGAGAGAGAGAGAGACAGAGAGAAAGGTCTTCCTTCCGTTGGTTCACCCCGCAATGGCCGCTGTGGCGCACTGTGCTGATCTGAAGCCAGGAGTCAGGTGCTTCTCCTGGTCTCCCATGGGGTGCAGGGCCCAAGCACTTGGGCCATCCTCCACTGCACTCCCTGGCCACAGCAGAGAGCTGGCCTGGAAGAGGGGCAACCGGGACAGAATCTGGCGCCCCGACCGGGACTAGAACCCGGTGTGCCGGCGCCGCAGGTGGAGGATTAGCCTAGTGAGCCGCGGCGCCCGGTGCCCAGCCACTATTAATAACGTTCTTATCTTCTGGATGCAGTGGGAGCAGGTGCTCTGACTGTCACAGCTGGCTGCAGAAGGAGAGAGAAAGGAAAATGGAGGGACAGCTGGCTGAGCCCAGCTTTCTGAACCAGCAGGAGGAGTTCAGTTATCAGGGAAGGGGAGAGTCATCACGTCAGCCTCTAAGCAAAGGAAAAAACAAGGTTGAAGGCCACACGACAAGAAGGAGCCGGGACGGGCTCAGAGACGTGACAGTGACGGAGTGCTGGTGAAGAGGAAGGAACCATTTCCTGAGGACCCGGGCCAGATGCAGCTGGTGTCAGGGCTGAAGTCCATGCACCGCGCTGAGGCTCCCTGACTCACGGGGGGGGGGGGGGGGGGGGGCAGGGAAGGGTGTGAAGGAAGCAGGAGGGAGAGGCACCTGGAGGTGAGGTGAGGTGAGTTAGAAAGGGGTGTGGTGATACCCGTGAGAGACCGCGAAGGCCTGAACTAAGGCGGTCGCAAGTGCAAGGGGCATATTTGAGAGCAGGACAGTTGGCAGAAGCAGTGTTTGGACCTGGGAGTTAAAGTTGTATTCAGGATTTATGACTTGGCCGGCTGGGGGCCAGAGTGAGCGCTGGCTGGGGTAAGAAAATATATCCTGGAGAAGGAGCAAGAATAAACGTTACTTGGGTTAATGTTTAAGCTGCATCTGTCCACCTGCTCCCAGGACCTGAAGAAATTAAACAAAAAGCAGGGAGGGTTTTTTTTTTCTTTGTTTTGTTTTTATGATAAAAATACCTTTCGCATTTTTTTCTGGTTATGTTAGTATGTATAAATAAAATCAAATGCACAGGCATATACAGGTAAAGGCTGTCTAATACCCTACCCAGAGACACCACTTAATCTGGACATGGGGGAAGGGGAATAACAATGGTGTAAGACATAGGGCTCCACTGCCAGAAGACGCTGAACAGGAAACAAACCAGGTTTTTAAAACACAAACACCTGGGTTCTTCAAAGGGCCGCATCTCCCTTAATGACACCAAACAGGCAATACGTCTTTATCCCATCCCAGGTATGTGTAATTTTGCCGTTGACACTCAGCCGTAGGGAAAACAAATGGATGGATCTGGAGCTAAGGTTTTGTGACGGAGCAAGACAGTGAGGCAAGAGTGTAAACCAGCACCTGGAGCCCGTGTGTTCCTGAAAACTTTTGGAGAGCTGGAATCCTGTTTTGCTTATGTGTTCCCGAAGCACCCAGCACAAGACCGATGGCCCGACTGATAAGTGAGCTGAATGGATGCAGCCCGCTGAAGGCGGAGGCCCTAGAGTGCAAGTCTGTCTCAAGGACAGCAGGGGTCAGACGCAAGTTCATTCCTTGTCCTAGTGGTGCAGGCGTCTTGCAAGATGTGTCGTCACTTGTTTCTCCACCAGCAGAAACCTCTGGCCCAATTTAGGTAGGCTGCCTGCTGAACTCCGGGGCTTCCTCCAGCTCTAGGTGGTGAAGTGCATTCTAGCAGTCATGGAGGTCATAATAGTTCAAGATGGCATCAAGAGGTCCTAAACCAGCCCTGGTGAGCGCTGAGTGGCCACTGCATCTGCTAGCCCCAGGAAGAACGGAAGAGTGGCCACACCGCTGTGCTCAGGAACCATTTCTCTTTCCTGCTGTTCCCATAAGGGCTTATCTCCCAGCACTCTTTCTCCAAAAGAAAGAGGCTGGTTTCCTTTAATGGGCTAATGTGGACTTTTTTCATTCCATGAGGAAAAGAGATTTGTCATTTACTACATAAATAACACAAAATTATTAGGAAAAAAAAATAATAAAACAAGGTAGACACTTAGCCCAGAGGTTAAGACTCCCTCATCTCATAGTGGAGCGCCTAGGCTCAGCTTCCTGCTAACACAGATTTTGGGAGGCCGTGGGGATGGCTCAAGTAATTGGGTTCCTACCTCCCGTGTGGGAGATCTGGATTGAGTTTCTGGCTCCTGGTTCTGCCAGCAGCCCAGCCCTAGCCATTGCAGGCATTTGGGGAGTGAACTAGCAGGTAGCAGCTTTCTCTCTCTCTCTCTCTCTCTCTGACTTTCAAATTAAAAAAATTTTGAAAATAAAAAATTTAAATAATTTGTAAAGTTACAAAGAAAAAAATCAACAGAAATTATGCCACCCTGAGATGACCATTTTTAATAAGTTGGTGCCCGTTCTTTCATACACGTTTGTCCATATGGACACAAATGTTTTCACTGTGGATTTTTGCATTTGTGACCTTTTCTTTTTTTTAAATATTTATTTATTTATTTATTTGAAAGTCACAGTCACAGAGACTGAGGGAGAGACAGAGGTCTTCCATTCACTGGTTCACTCCCCAGATGGTTGCAACGGCCAGGGCTGAGCCAGACCAAAGCCAGGAACTAGGAACTTCTTCCGGGTCTCCTATGTGGGTAGCAGGGACACAAGTACGTGACCCATCTTCTGCTGCTTTTCTCAGGCCATCATCAGGGAGCCTGTGCCTATATGGGATGCTGGCATTGCAAGCGGTGGTTTTACCTGCTGTGCCACAACGCTGGCCCTGGCAAATCTTTCTTAATAGGCTTTGTTTTAGGTTCACAGGAAAATTAAGCAGAATGTCCAGAATTTTCCATATGCCTCCCTGCCCCCACTCATACACAGTCTCCCCACTATCAATGTCCACCCACCCGCCCAGAGTGATGCGTTTGTTACAACTGATGAGGCTACATTGACTCACCACTGTCACCCAAGTTCCAGAGTTCACATTAGCCTTCACTCCATGCTGGTGCTGGTATTCTTTCATGTTTTGCTACATTTTGCTTTGTTTTGATGACCTACGGTTCTTCTTGAAATACTTAATTTAGCACCTGCTAAGAAGAATAGAACTTGATTCTGTTTGGCTCAAGCTTATTCCTCTTTCTGAATTCAAAGTGTGTGCCTTAGTCAATTTTCTATGTTTACTAAACTTTTGTCATCATTTTGTACACTTCAATTACAATTGTTATAACCTTCTATTCTTTCTAGACTGTTCTACTAAAGGTTCCCTTTTGGTCTCTATGACCAATAAATCTGTCTTGACTGCTGGTTCTAGTCCCAGCTTCTCCACTTCTAATCCAGCTCCCTGCTATGGCCTGGGAGAGCAGTAGAAGCTGGTCCAAGTCCTTGGGCCCCTGCACCTGCAAGGGAGACTGGAAGAAGCTCCTGGCTCCTGGCTTCAGATCAATGCAGTTCTGGCCATTGCAGCCATTTGGAGAGTGAACCAATGGAAGAAAGACCTTTCTCTTTGTCTCTCCCTCTCACTATCTGTAACTCTACCTCTGAAATAAATAAATAAATAAATAATATCTTTTAAAAAAATTCAGATGGTTTCATGCACCAAATAGTTACAGAGCTAGGATCAGGTTTCTTTCTGTTTGCTTTTTGTGCCATTCCAATATTGGTTAGGGTCCTTTGAAGCCATAGGAAAACAATGAGCTAACTGACAGTGACAATAAGACGTCTTTCTAGAACTAAATTATTTATAATTTAATTTATGGTGAATGATTTCACTTCATTTCCCCCTAAGTCTATCTCATATTACATTTCTGCACATTGAAGAAGCTAGAATTGGGAAAAGTGCTAGGAGTTGAACACAGGTACTCTGGTATGGGATGTAGGCATCCCAAGTGGGATCCTAACTGCTGTGCCAAATGCCTGCTGCTATTAAAGTAATTTTCATTTAAAATATTTTACATTGGTATTCCTAGTGAAAAATATGTTTAACATAATCAATTTGTTATACATTCAATTTTGCTCGCTTAGATAATTGTTGCAAATAGAACACAAATAATAAGGATCTTAATGACAATCACCTAATTAGTGACTTTATTGAAATGATAGCAAGATAAAAGCTACAGAGTAAATATATAATGATACATAAATTGCATCCAAATATCACAGTGTTACTGGTGAATGGCACGGTTCTTGTCTTCACGCAAGAAAGAATTCAGGCGTGAGACAGAGTAGTGGAAAGTAAAAGTAGCAAAGTTTATTAGGGTAGGGACATCCGCAAGAACGGATGGGCACCCAGGGAGTGCAGTGGAGGATGGCCCAAGTGCTTGGGCCCTGCACCCCATGGGAGACCAGGATAAGTACCTGGCTCTTGCCATCGGATCAGCGCGGTGCGCCGGCCGCGGCAGCCATTGGAGGGTGAACCAACGGCAAAAGGAAGACCTTTCTCTCTATCTCTCTCTCTCTCACTGTCCACTTTGCCTGTCAAAAAAAAAAAAAAAAAAAAAGAACGGATGGGCACCTCTCCAGACAGGATCTGAGAGTGCCCAGTCGCTCGGACTGGGGGGGGGGAAGGAGCAAGGTTACATGGTTGAGTGGAGAGAGTACACCTGGTGGCAGGCGGGGAGTCAGCATAGAGGCAGAGGGCTGAGCGCGCCATCTGGTTGGGGGGGCGGTTTAAGGAGATGGGTCATTGTCTTCACACATCTCCTCCTGAAACAAAGGACTTTACGGCTGTAAATATTAAGAAGCTCCTATCAGAGTTTTCCCTTGAAGGTATCAGACAGGAGGAAGCCTAGCTGGTGCCGTCCTGGGTTCAGAGGAAGGGTAAGCAGGACCCCCTGGAGAATGGGGATCCGGAGCAGGGTGTTTGAAATGCAGATACTGGGCTGCACCTGGGAGATTGTGGAAGAGTTGTCAGGCAGAAGGGGCGGGGACCCCCACCTGGCAGGTTATCAGGTAGAAGGGGCAGGGCAGGATGCCAATACTGGGCTACCCCTGAAACGTTATCAGGATGACTTTGAGATGTAGATGCATATGCTGGACATAGACTTCTCTTTAGGCCTGTCACACACACATAAGCTCATATCTAACTTCCTACCTAACAACAGGATCATTAAACAAAATTTTTTGAAAGAATTATTTTATTTATTTGAAAGAGTTACAGAGAGACAGAGGGAGAGAGAGGTCTTCCATGGTGCTGGTTCACTCCCCAAGTGACTGCAATGGCCAGAGCTGAGCTGATCTGAAGCCAGGAGCCAGGAGCTTCTTCCAGGTTTCCCACGTGGGTACAGGGGCCCAAGGAGTTGGGCCTTCTTCTACTGCTTTCCCAGGACATAGCAGAGAGCTGAATCGGAAGTGGAGCAGCCAGGACTCAAACTGGCACCCGTATGGAATGCCAGCACTGCAGGCTGGGGCTTTAACCTGCTGTGTCACAGTGCTGGCTCCAATCAAAACCTTAGATACACGGCATGATATTTAAATTTTTTTTCCATTTTTGACTTACCACTTCTCTTTCAGACAAATGAAAACTACAGCTTTTTACAAATTTTTCCATTTGATTGTTGGGAAGATTTATGTGTTGGGACATCTTTGATTTGGCAGTCTGTGTGTTCTGCCCTGTATTCAGGTTATCTACACACACTCCTGCATCCCTGAGTGATAGAGCTGAGTTCTGATACACGTGTCATTATGTGACCCCATCACTGTGCAGAGTACACTCACACAAACTCAGACATACAGCCTGCCTCACTCCATGGCTGTGTTAAAATCTTATGGGGCCACTCTCTTACATGCAGGCCAGAATCAACAAATACACCATTGCTCTCTGCTTCATTCTCCCAGGAGCACACACACACAAGAGCTTCTGAGAATAGCAATGGTCTTATCTCTTCTCGCCCTCCCTGTGTACTGTCTATCACAGTGATTACAGGCACTCAGTAAGTTTTGAATTTCCCTGAATCCCACATACAATAAGTGGGAGGTGTACCTCCAGGGATTTCTCCCAGATGGTCGATTTAAGAAATCCGACAGTCCGGAGTTGCAGGTTGAAACTCAAGTCGCTTGTCTTCAGGACAGCTAAAGTATATGCAATGGCAAACGAGTTTACACAGCCTTCCTCACTGACGGACACAGCCTTTGGCACAGTGAGCAACCACGCAGGCACAGGTGAGAGGTTCACTCACTCAGCGATGGACTCGCTAGTGTGTGGCAATGAGACGCTCCAGGGTACTTCAGAGACTGCACGGAACAGAGGAGTAAGAGAGAAGTTTATTTTGGTGCAAAAAAAATTTTGAAAATCATGCATAGTTTTCCTATACATTTTATAAGAACTTTTTATAGATGCCTTATATGCTTGGATTTCAAAAAAATTAGAAGCAAAATAAACTTACTTTTTTATTTACAAAAACTTTTGGAAATACCTTTATACATGTTCTTGGTATTTTTTCAATGAGAGACGAGAGCACATCAAACTTCATATTCAGGGATTAGGAAAAAAACCACGTTAGAACTGTGTAGTAAGTTCCTCTCTGCAATGTTCTTATACTCTGCCTTTCACTCTCAGTGGAATCTAACTGTAAAATTACCAGTAAAAATTCAAGCGATAATTCTAGAGGTGTTTTTCAACATAATGAGTAGTCATCTATCAGGAATCTGACTAACATACTACAGGTTATTGAGGCTTAATGAATTCTAAATAACAAAAATAATATTAAACAATTAATTTCACCAACGGCTCTTCATGGAAACAAACTCTGTCATTGGCTAAGTTTGTTCTGTTGCACTTTGGACATGAAATACTTCCAGGTATTGAGATTTTAAGTCAAGGGAGATTTGCACAAGACTAAGTCTCTCCCTCCCATGACAGCACAGAATGTATGTCAAAATCATGCTTGTTCCGCTTGCCATCTCCTCCCATCTTGTCAAGTAAACGTGGTGACTTGAAAGATCCGTGTGGGAAACAAAGAGAGGAGGATCAAATGCAAGGAAGTCGGAAAAAAAAAAAAAAAGGATATGTTCATGAAATAATGAAAAGTCAAGTCGTCCAGGAGACCCACTGCTTCTCAAATATTTGTCAAAATATCACCTGCAGAGAAAGAATACATTTGAATACCCCACTCATCAAGGAATTTAGGAATTGGCCCCAATGACTTCAAAATCTCATATGTTTTATCTTTAAAATGCATGTAAAATTTGTGTCCTGGCCTATCGTATCAGTGTTGTATATGAAAATATACAGAAAGGTCTTCATTAGAGGAGCGAACAAGCTTCCTCTTTCTATCTTGGCTAATAGATTTTCTTCGATAAACAAGTTTCTACTGGTTTTATTCATACTATGACCACATCTTTTATATAATCACATATCTTCCAAATTTTATGTAAGTTATCATAAGAGTATAGATATTCTACACATATATTTTAAAGGTTAATAATAAACTGAACACTAAAAAGCTACCATTTGAGAAACAGAAAATTCCAGAACCTTAGAACTCCCAGTAGACTCTCCCCAGATTGCTTCTCCTGCCTGCTCCCCCTTCCTGAAAACGCTCTCTGGGGACCTGTGTGTAGTGCAGCAGACGAAGGTGCTACTTACATCACCAGCATCCCATATCAGAGAGCTGGTCCAGGACCTGGCTGCTCTCTATTCTGTGGGCAGCCGCAGGCAGTCACCCCTTTTGTTTACACTTAAACACATGGATGGAGACATCCTGGCACAGACAATTAGGCTAAGGAGATTCCAGGAAGAGGCAGGAAGAACTCACTGCTAGACTTCTCACAAGAAATGACGTAGGTAATCAGCCACACCTGAAACCAGCATTTATTACCTAGGTGTTTTATTATGCCCTTGTAATCTATGATTGATAACATTTTGTGATCTGTTAAGCCGAAGAACTTTTTTGGGAACTCTTTGTAACCCCAAAAGAATTTTAGATATGTAAATCCTCTGTGTGCCTTCTTGTGTACAACTGGTCGTGTTTAAATACTACTGGACTTGTTGAATAAACGAGCCTTGATCAGGATTTGTCTTGGCTCCATTCTTTGCGTCCTTGTCCCCGCATTCCCACTCTCTGTTTCAGGAAACCCGGTTCATTGTGCTGCTGGCCGGCACACTACTCAGGCTCCCTGCTAATGTGCCTGAGAAAGTAGCAGAAAATGGCCCAGGTACTTGGGTCCCTGCCACCGCTGTGGGAGACTCAGCTTGGAGCTCAGGGCTTCTGGCTTCAGCTTTGCACAGTCCTGGCTGTTGTGGCCATTTGGGGAGTGAAGCAGGGGACAGAGATCTTTTTCTTTCTCTGTCTCTCCCTCTCTCCCTCTCTCTCTTGTCACTCTGCCTTCCAAATAAGTAAAAATAAATTTTAAAAAAGAAAACACTATCTCAAATTTTGTGTTACTCATTCTTTTGTGTTTATCCATTCCAGTGTTGTTGGATATTTTGATTGTTGTTTTTGGAATGACAAAATGTTGTATCAACAGTTGCACAAAGGGAACAGTTTCCACAGGGCAAATAGCCAGGTGTGAAATTGTAAGTCATAAGTGTATAAATCTTCATCTTTAATAAATAGTGTCTGTGGCAGATTGCATTTTCTAAAGATGACCACAAAAATATTTTTCATCCCACGTGTACTTTTTTCAAAAAATTTAGAGGCAAAGAGAGAGAGAGAGAAACTCCCATCCACTGGTTCATCCCCAAACACCTACTACAGCCAGGGTTGGGCCAAGTTGAAGCTGGGATTGAGCCAGGAACTCAATTCAGGTTTCCCGTGTGTGTAACAGAGACCCAACTAACTGAGCCAGGGTGCCCTTTAGCAGGAAGCTGGGTATTAGTAGAAGATTCGAATTGGAAGCAGAACTGGAACTCCAACCCAGGCACTCTGAAATGGGATGCAGGCATCTTTTTATTTTTTAAAGATTTATTTTATTTATTTGAAAGGCGGACTTACAGAGAAACAGGAGACAGATCTTCCCTCTACAGGTTCACTCTCCAAAAGACCACAATGAAACCAGGAGCCTGAAACTCTATCTGTGTCTCCGCATGAGTAGCAGGGGCCCAAGCACTTGGGGCATTACCTGCTGCTCTCCCAGGTGCATTAGCGGGAAGGTAGATCAGAAATAGAGCAGCCAAGACTTGAACAGGTGGCGACTTAACCCACCGTACCACAATGCTGGGCCCTGATGTAGGTGTCTTACTTACATCAAACACCTGTACCTCTGACACAGACTTTATGGAAGGGGCTTGGATGCACCTTCCATGAAGAGGTAGAGTATGTCCCTTTTGCTTTGACAGTGGATGGTCTGTGTCCCTTTCCTGTGATAGTGAGTGGCCTTTTTAAACCACTGGAGTATGGCGGAAGTTGCACCGTGTGACTTCCAAGTCATGTAGTTTCTACTTTAACAATCTTGCTCCTAAAAGACTTCAGCTTCCTTGTAAGCTTTGTGATCCTGAGACTGAGGTCCCATGTTGGGAGCTCAAACATACTTTTGGGGAGATAATGACAGGACTCTGAAACAATACAAAGACACATCCCATCTGCTCCAGCTGCTCAACCCCCAGATGTGTGGCTGTCGTAGAGGCGTGTTGGCAGAACTGCCTGGCCAGGTCCTCCCCAGTTTGCAGGTCAACAGACACTGCGGAATGTTATTTTAAGTCATTAAGTACAAGGTGTTTTGTACACAGCCAGAGAACTCCAGAAAAATAAACAGCGAGTCGTCTCCCACCGTGGGCGAATGGGAGGACCATCGTTGGTGGCTTTAGTTTTGGCTGGTCTGGGACAGGAAAAGTGATCTTTGTTCTCATTTGAATTTCCTCTATTACTAGCATCTTCATACAGTTAGCGGCCTTTGTGTTTTCTTTCTTTCCCACAGTTATACATATGAGAATGGCTCTTCTAGAGTGTTCTTTGCTTTTTTACCTAGTATGATGTGTTATCCTTTATTGTTTGAGATTTTTTTCTATCTTAATAGATCTCAGAAGTATGCACAATCATTATATGCCAGTTAGAAATTTGAAGGGGCCGGTGCTGTGGCATAGTGGGTAAAGCCGCTGCCTGCAATGCCGGCACCCCATATGGGCGCCAGTTCAAGACCCGGCTGCTCCACTTCCGATCCAGCTCTCTGCTGGAGCCTGGGAAAGCAATGGAAGATGGCCCAGGTGCTTGGACCCCTGCACCCGCATGGGAGACCCAGAGGAAGCTCCTGGTTCCTGGCTTCGGATCAGCGCAGCTCCAGCTGATGCAGCCATCTCGGGAGCGAACCAGCGGATCACTCTCTCTCTCTCTCTGCCTCTCCTTCAAAACCAAGAAAGAAAGAAAGAAAGGAAGGAAGGAAGGAAGGAAGGAAGGAAGGAAAGAAATTTGGAAACAAGGGACAGTATTGTGGCATAGGGACTATGCATCGGCTTAGAATGCTTCAATCCTGTATTACGGACTGCCTGGGATTAAGATCTGCTTCTGGTTCTGATCCAGCTTCTTGCTAATATGCCTGGGAGGCAGCAGTTGATGGCTGAAGTACTTGGGTTCCTGCCATCCATGTAAGAGACTAAGATGGAGTCCCTGACCCTCGGCTTCTCCCTGACCTCATCATGACTGCTATAGGTGTTTGAGGAGTGGACAGTGGGTGAAAGATCTTTCTCTTTCTCCCCACCACTCTTTCTGTCACTCAGCTTTTCAATTAGTAAATACATAAATACATAATATTTTAATAGACGTAAAAAAGAAATACAGAAAAGAATCCTTCTACAAAGAAATCATAGAAGAAAAGTTCTGCTCTAAATTATTTTAGAAACTTTAAAAATTTTTATACATTTAAGTCTTTAATTACCCATTTGGAATTTGCTTTTGTTTGATATGAGGTAAGGATTTTTAAATTTTTTAGCTTTTTAAAAAATGTTTATTTTTTATATACTTGAAAGGCAGGGTGACAGAGAAAGTGAGCGAGGGAAATCTTCCATCTGCTGGTTCATTTCCCGAATGCTTACCATAGCCAGGTCTGGACCAGGCTGAAACCAGGAGTCAGGGACTCCACCTGGATGTCCCACATGGGAGCCATGCACTTGAGCCATCACTTGCTGCTCCCAGAGTGCACATTAGCAGGAGGCTGGACTGGAAGTAGAGGCGCAGCTCAAAGCCACGCACTCTGAAATGGGATGTGGCCCCTAAGCAGAGACTTAACCGTTGTGCCAAAATGTCTGCCCTTAATTTATTTTTCAAATTTAAATATTTTATTTATTTGAGAGTCAGAGAAACAGACAGAGATCCCATCCCACTCCTCAAATGCCTGCAACAGTTTGGTCTGGGCAGGGGCCAAAGTCGGGGGCCAGAAAACGCAATCCTGGTCTCACACCTGGGAGGCAGAGAACCAATTATGAAAGCCATTACCAGTGCCTCCCAGGGTCTGCAAGAAGCTGGAGTCAAGAAGCAGGGCTGGAAACTGAACCCGGCCACCCAAACATGGTCCTTGGCACCCCCACTGGTCTCTTAACTAGCCGCTAGACCAAACAGTTGCCCCAGGATTGTTTCAAACAGGTCCAGTTGAGCTTCTTTTCTCAATTGATAGCTCTGTCAACTTCCCGTAGCACAGCTTGTCTGTGTGCTCCCTGACTCTGCTATTGGTTAGTTCATTCATCCTTTTGTCAGCGCCACCTGTTTTCAATAATTACCACTGACAGATAATGTTTTTTGTCTAGTAGGGCATGCCCCTCCCTCTGGTTCTTCTTATTCACAAATAAGTTAGGTCTCCCTATTTCGTCTACTTTTATGTCTTTTGATAAACTTTTATAAATATCTCCACCAAGATCTTAAACAATTTTGCCATGTTTGCTCCTCAACATGTTTACATTTTTATTTCTACAACAAGGCTATCATCTAAAAATATTTTTTCTTCTTTTGATGCTGACAAAATTTATATCCAGAAAACTTCCTAATTACTCTTAATAATTTGTTCATGGATTCTTCTGCATCTTTTCCTATAGAAAATCATACAGTCATGATCTCAGTACACTGGCTACTGCCTAGGGTACAGTAGTAAGAGTGGGTGCAGTGGCCATTTTTGTCTTGTTCCCAGTTAAAGGGAATGCTTTTCATGTTTCACCCTTGAACATGATGCTTTATGTTTGTATTTTTGTATTTTGAAACTAGCCTTTATTGGATTAAGAAGTCCTCATAGTACCAGATCCTAAGAACATATTTTCTGTATATATTGAGGTAATTATATGGCTATTGTTGTGGGGTATCTAATCTCCAAGATGGCCCTTAATGGTGCCTGACTTCAGATGTTCACACCCTTATGTAATCCCTCCCATAATGTAACAGAGTTGGCTTATGTAATCAATAGAATATGGCAGGGGCCAGCACTGTGGTGTAGCAGGTAAGGCTGCTGCCTGTGGTGCCTTTATCCCATGCAGGCCCTGGTTCGAGTCCCGGCTGCTCCACTTCCAATCCAGCTCCCTGCTAATGTGCCTGGGAAAGCAGCAGAGGATGGCCCCAGTGCTTGGGCCCCTGGGAGGCCTGGAAGAAGCTCTTGGCTCCTGGCTTCAGATTGGCTCAACTCAGGCTGTTGCGGCCATTTGCGGAGTGACCCAGCAATGGAAGATCTCTCTCTGTCTCCTTCTCTCCCTGTAAATTCTTTCAAATAAATAAATATTTTTTTAAAAAAAGAATATTGCAGAAGAGATGGGGCTCCATACTGTGACATAAATCTCATTTCTTTATAAAGTAAAAAAAAAAGCACATATAACATATGCCATTAGGTTTTTTTTTTTTTTTTTTTTTTTTTTTTTTTTTTTTTTTGACAGGCAGAGTGGACAGTGAGAGAGAAAGAGAGACAGAGAGAAAGGTCTTCCTTTACCATTGGTTCACCCTCCAATGGCCACTGCGGCCGGCTCACCACGCTGATCTGAAGGCAGGAGCCAGGTGCTTCTCCTGGTCTCCCATGGGGTGCAGGGCCCAAGCACTTGGGCCATCCTCCACTGCACTCCCTGGCCACAGCAGAGAGCTGGCCTGGAAGAGGGGCAACCGGGACAGCATCTGGCGCCCCGACCGGGACTAGAACCCGGGGTGCCGGTGCCGCAGGTGGAGGATTAGCCTAGTGAGCCACAGTGCCGGCCGTCATTAGGTCTTAAGAGACACTGTGACAAATTGATAGCTATGGATAATGGAACACAATTGAGAACACAGAAATAAAGTATATGTTTATGGCCAACTGGTTTCAAAAAGGAGGCCAAGTTACTTAAATGAGAAAGAATGATCTTTTTAGGATGGCTGCTTGGCACAGCTGGTAAGACACCTTTGGGGATGCCTCCATCCCATATCAGAGCTCCTGGATTTGAGTCGACCTCTATGTCCAATTCCAGCCTCCTGCTAACGTGTACGCTGGGAGGCAGCAGATGATAGCGCAAGTATTGGTCTCCTACCACCCATCTGAGAGACCTAGACTGAGTTCCAGATGCCTAACCAAATCCTAACTCCTGACCAAATCCTGTTTTTGTAGGCATTTGGACAGTGAACCAGTGGATGGAAGATATCTCCCTGTCTGTCCCTCTGCCTTTCAAATAGTTGAAGTTTTTTTTAACTGAAAAGTAGAATAATCTTTTTAACAAATGATGCAGAGATAACTGGACATCACATGCGAAAGAATGACATTGAACTTCTACCCACACCATGTCCAAAAAATAACCCAAAATTGACCAGAAACCTAAATGTAAGAGCTAAAACTATAAAACTTCAGAAAAAACATAAACCCAAATCTTTGTGACCTTGCATTAGGAAATGGCTCCTCAGCTATGACTCTGAAAACACAAATAACAAAAGAAAAAATAGACCAATTGTACTCCACCAGAAGGTACTGACATGCAGAGTACATAAAAATATAGAATTCAACAATAAAAAAAATCTAATTTTAGGCCGGCACCGCGGCTCACTAGGCTAATCCTCCGCCTACGGCGCCGGCACACCGGGTTCTAGTCCTGGTCGGGGCGCCGGATTCTGTCCCGGTTGCCTCTCTTCCAGGGCAGCTCTCTGCTGTGGCCCGGGAGTGCAGTGGAGGATGGCCCAAGTGCTTGGGCCCTGCACCTGCATGGGAGACCAGGATAAGTACCTGGCTCCTGGCTTCGGATCAGCACGGTGCGCCGGCTGCAGCGTGCCGGCCACGGCGTCCACTGGAGGAGTGAACCAATGGCAAAGGAAGACCTTTCTGTCTGTCTCTCTCTCTCACTGTCCACTCTGCCTGTCAAAAAATAAATTAATTAATTAAAAATCTAATTTTAAAATGAGCTAAGGATTTAATAGACATTTTGTCAAAGAAGTTATATAAGTGGCCAATCCGCATGTGAAAAGCTGCTTAGCATCAGTAGTCACTAGGGAAATGCAAATCAAAACTATGAAAAGACACCATTTCACACCCACTAGAATGTCTGTAATAAAAAGACATGGGGCCGGCATTCGGTATAACGAGTTAAGCCACCGCTTGTGACACCGGCATCCCATATGGGTGTCAGTTCAGGTCCCAACTGCTCCATTTCTGGTCTGGCTCCCTGCTAATGTGCCTGCGAAAGCAGCAGAAGATGCGCCCAGTCCTCGGGCACCTGCACCCATTGGGAGACTCGGAGAAAGCTCCTTGTCCCTGGCTTCAGCCTTGCCCAGCACTGGCCATTGCTGCCATCTGGGGAGTGAACCAGTGGATGGAAGACCTCTCTCTCTCTCTCTCTCCCCCCCTCTCTCTCACTTGCTTTTCAAATAAATAAAATAAATATTAAAAAAAAAAAGACAAATAATAAGTGTTGGCTAGTCTGTAGAGAAACTGGAGCCCTCTCACACCGCTGGTGTGAATGTAAGATAATGTAATCCCCGAGGGAAACAACTTGGCAGTTTCTCAGAAAGTTAAACAGAATGGCCACGTGTATGCTCATTCTTTGGGATTTCTCTGAGGCTGAGGATTAACAATGTGCCCTTCTAGAGAGCATTTGAATTGCTCTGCCAGGTGGAACAGTACAATGGTCATCTAGGGCGCTCTCTCTCTCTCTCTCTCTCTCTCTCTTTTTTCTTAATTTAACCTCCTGTACGTTCTTGCATCAACCATGGTTTAAGAAACACTGCAGAGGAGTGAAGATTAGATTGAAAAGGTAATCTGAAGTCACATTTAATGTTCACTTGTGTGATTCAATCTATTGAAATCTCAAGGCAGACAACAGTAATAGTTTTTTTTTTTTTTTTTTTTTTTTTTTTTTTTTTGACAGGCAGAGTGGACAGTGAGAGAGAGACAGAGAGAAAGGTCTTCCTTTGCCGTTGGTTCACCCTCCAATGGCCGCCGCGGCCAGCATGCTGTGGCCAGCGCACCGCGCTGATCCGATGGCAGGAGCCAGGGGCTTCTCCTGGTCTCCCATGGGGTGCAGGGCCCAAGGACCTGGGCCATCCTCCACTGCCCTCCCAGGGCATAGCAGAGAGCTGGCCTGGAAGAGGGGCAACCGGGACAGAATCTGGCGCCCTGACCGGGACTAGAACCCAGTGTGCCGGCACCGCAGGCGGATGATTAGCCTTAGTGAGCTGGGGTGCCGGCCAGTAATAGTTATTTTTATTCCAAAGAGTTTCCTTCACTCAAACTTTGAGTGATTCCTATGTGCCTAACACTGAATGAATGCTGTGTAGAATAAAATAAATTAAGTAATTTATAAATAAATCTTAGAAATATTTCTTGTAGGCCGGCGCTGCTGCTCACTAGGCTAATCCTCCGCCTGTGGCACCAGCACACCGGGTTCTAGTCCTGGTCGGGGTGCCGGATTCTGTCCCGGTTGCCCCTCTTCCAGGCCAGCTCTCTGCTGTGGCCCGGGAGTGCAGTGGAGGATGGCCCAAGTGCTTGGACCCTGCACCCGCATGGGAGACCAGGAGGAAGCACCTGGCTCCTGCCATCGGATTGGTGCGGTGCGCCGGCCACAGCGGCCATTGTGGGGTGAACCAATGGAAAAAGGAAGACCTTTCTCTCTGTCTCTCTCTCACTGTCCACTCTGCCTGTCAAAAAATAAATAAACAAAAAAAAAATAAAAAAAGAAATATTTCTTGTATCCAAATGATTACCATGTAAAACAAAATACGGCAAGTGCCAAATACTTGGTAAGAGCTCAGAGAGTTAACGATTTTCTTTAAAGATTTATTTTATTTATTTGAAAGGTCAAGTTACAGAGAGAGAGGGAGAAACAAAGAGAGAGAGGTTTTCCATCCACCGATTCACTCCCCAAATGGCCACAACAGCCAGGGCTGGACCAAGCTACATCAGGGCTGGGCCAAGCTGAAGCCAGGAGCCAGCAGCTTCTTCTGGGTCTCCCACATGGGGGCAGAGGTCCAAGCACTTGGACCATCTTCCACTGCTTTCCCAGGTGCATTAGCAGGGAACCGCATTGGCAATGGAGCAGCCGGGACTCAAACCGCACCCTTATGGATGCTGGCACTGATGGCAGCAGCTTAACCTGCTTCGCCACAGCACAGGCCCCTGAAGATGCCTGAAGCACTAGCCACATTACTTCTTGGAATGCAGGTGGGATGGCCAACTGGCATTTGCTGGGGACTGAAGAGCTTCCTGGGACCCAGAACCTTCCATGAGAAAACCAGGATAGTCCCAGGCAAACCAGCACAGATGCTCTCTAACCAAGCAGGGGCGTAGGATGAGTCAGAGAGGCTCACACTGGACAGGAGGTGGAAGCTGACAAGGAACTTGTAGAATTGGTTAGGTTGGGTTGGCTGCTTTCATTAATGCATTAACCTAAATACCACCGAACCCCCTCCTCTCTTCCCCAAAGGCATCCTGGCAACTGTGGAGTGATTCCATTCCTGTGTCAAAAGACAGAATCACAGCAGATTTAGTTTAAAGAGCAAACTGACTTTATTTGCAGCTCTAGCATCAAACATGTTGTCATAGGAAGGACATTTGGTAACTGAGCACAGAGAGTTGGTTTGATAAACAGGAGAGCTGAAGAAAACAGGGACAGGGAACAAACAGTGGACTTTCCTTAAAGGGTTAAAGTCTAGTCACAATCCTGGCTGGGCCCGCATGACTGCTGGCTGTGAATTTCCTGTTTTCCATCCACTTGTTCCTTCCAGGGCAGAGCCAGGAGCTTCCTCCTGGTCTCCCTTGTGGCTAGCAGGGTCCCAAGCTCTTGGACCATCTTCCGCAGCTTTTCCCAGGCACATTAGCAGGGAGCTGGATTGGAAGTGGAGCAGCTGGGACACAAAGCCGCACCCATGTGGGATGCTGGCATCAAAGGTGGTGGCCTTACCCGCTATGCAACAGCTCCGGCCCTGGTCTGTGTTGATTTGAACTGGCCGGCTTCAAAGCTCAGTTTGACTACATTGCACTTAGCACAAGAGGGTCCATTCTGGTTAGGTCTGGTCTCCAAGGCATAGTGTGGGAGCTCAGTTTGAAACATGGGTTATCTCCTAAATTTTATTTTAGTCATTTTACTTTCTTTTTTTTTTTTAATGTTTAGCTATTTATTTTCATCTGCTTGAAAGATGAAGTGAGAGCAAGAGAGAGATCTTCCATGCACTGGCTCACTCTCCAAATGTTCACAGTGGCCAGGAGCCTGGACTCTGTTTGGGTCTCCCACACGGGTGGCAGGGGCCGGGGCACCTGAGTCATCACCCACTGGCTCCCAGCATGCATTACCAGGAAGCTGGATTGCAGGCAGAGTAGCCTGGACTTTGACCTGCACTGTGATATGGGAAGTGAGCCTCCCAAGTGCTGGTTTAACCCATCGAACCATAACACCGACTCCCATTATATTTTAATTGTCATGTGGGTTGAAATATTTTCTTCAACTTTTCACTATTGCACCTTTCTATTCCAGGTATTTTTCTTTTTCTTTATTGATTTTTTTTAATTTGAGGGGTGGAGAGAGCAGGAAGAAGAGTGAGAGCAATAGAGAGAGAGAGTTTGCATCTGTTGGTTCACTTCACCATTGTCCACAAGAGCCAGGGTTGCGCCAGGCTGAAGCCGGGAACCAGGAACCTGTCTGAGTGGCAGGGATCCAACTACTTAAGCGTCACCAGCTGCCTCCCAAGGTGCGCATTATCAGGAAACTGGATCGGAAGCAAAGCAGGGCCTGTGTATGGGACGTGGGTGTTCCAAGACGCAGCCTAACTTCTGCACCCAACGCCCATTCTCTCGGTGGCTGTTTGTTACTATACTTCCCTTCAATGTTACATTAAATGAGGGCTTTTTGTAATGCTTCCTCCTCTCCAAATAGATTACAGCGGAGTCTTTATTTGTGACAATAATTCCCTAGAGTCAACAATGAAAGAGAAAGCTGCTTGGAAACATCAAGTCCATCTTTATGGAATACAAGTTCTCAAGAGCAACCGCTGACCTGGCTTACAGAAGGCGGAGGCGTTCACACGCATGGAGGACCACAAAGCAGTGCCTCTCAATTTCAACCTGTGGGGCGCACAACCACCACCACCTTCCCAACCTCATCAACGACACATTCCAGCAGGGGCCTGAGGGTCTGCGTTCCTAACAAGCTGGGAGCAGATTCCACTGCTGCTGGTCCTAGGACCTGCCCCCCTGCCCACCCTGCCGCCCCTCGAAGTAGCAAGACCATAACACACACAGGCCTTGCATCGTTCCAAATTTCCCCCTACTGCCTAAAAATCTCTTACCTCGTGGCTAACTCTGAAGTTCCACCAATTCTACCTAGGTGAAACAAACTGCAGACTTACCACATAATATTAATTCTTCCAATCAAAGAGCTTTGCTCATCACATCCACTGAATTAGGAATTTTAATTATTTTATTTTATTTTATTTTATTTTATTTTATTTTATTTTATTTTATTTTATTTGTTGAAGGCTAGTGAGAGAAAGACAACGCTACCATCCTACAGCTCAGTTCCCAAGGTGGTGGTGGGGGAACCAGATTTCAGGCTAGGTCTTCCACACAGGTGTCAGGAACCCAACCACTTCAGCCACCACTCACTGCCTCCAAAGGTCTGCATTAGCAGGAGTAGGAAGCTGGATTCAGGAGCCAGAGCCAGGAGTCAAACCCGGTCACTCTGATGTGGGATGCAGGCACCTTATCTGACATCTTAATTGCCAGATACTGATTTTTATGGGCAAGTAAGGAAGAACTTTACCAGCGAGGCACTGTCTCAAAGAGCAAACATAAAGAAGGGCGTGAGCGCATTAGGAAGAGGTGGGTGTTGGGCAGGTGCGACGCATTGAGAAAGCAGATGCTCCTGGGGTCAGGGCAAAGGCAACGGGAGGAAGGAGGAGGAGGTGAAGAAAGAGAGGGGAGAGGCTGCCCGTACGAACCTGGCGGTTTTAGCAGGCTCGCCTGGGGCCAGTGTGAGGAAACCGAGCGGTCCTCATTAAAAACAGCAAGTCTAGTCCTAACTTTTTAACAGAAAAGTAACATGACACATGGGGATGCCGGTACAGACGTATCGTGTTTCCCAGTTTGCTAGTGCAGCTGTAAAGTGCAAGAAACCATTGTGCTAGCTGTACAGGCCAGTTGGTACTGTAGGGAATCTTCCACAGAAAGTAGATTCCAAGTCCGGATGGAGAACGAAAGGTCAGCCTGGCAAGTGGGCATCACAGAATGACAGCGCTTAAATGAATCAGCAGTCACTCAGCCTTTTTGTCTACAGATAAGGAGAGTGAGGTTGCATTGGATTCCTCAGTGTCAAATGTTAAAGAAAAATTGGGCTTGCAGACGAAGACTCTTGACTCTTAAGGGCTTTTTGCAATATGACACACCAGTTCAAAACCCCAGGTTAACCTTTCCCAAAATGTTAATCAACATTTTTATTTCAGTAAGTTATTTCTTTAAAAAGTTTATTTGAAAGGCAAAGTTACAGAAAGCAGGGAGGAGAGAGAGAATCTTCCATCTGTTGGTTCATGCCTCAAATGCCTGCAGCAGCTGGGGCTGGGCCAGGCCAAAGCCAGGAGCCTGGAATTCCATCTGGGTCTCTCACATGGGTGCAGGGGTCCAAGCAGTTAGGCCGTTTTCCACTGCTTTCACAGGTGAATTAGCAGGAAGCTGGATTGGCAGCGGAGCAGCCAGGACTCAGGCGCTCATATGGGATGCCGGTGTCATAAGCAGTGGCTTAACCCTCTGTGCCACAACACCGGCTCCAGTAAGTTCTTTTCTGATATATATAGATAGGATTTTGTGTTCAGTGATTTTGTACTTAATGGTTCAGATCACTCTTGACTAATGTCCACAATATTCTTTCTCAGTGAGGTCTACTTTCATTTCTAGGAGGCCCTCGCAATTCGTTATACATAAGGTTAAGAATGAACAAGGGGATTGGCGCTGTGGCTCACTTGGTTGATCCTCCGCCTGCGGCGCCGGCATCCCAAATGGGCGCCGGGTTTTAGTCCTGATTGCTCCTCTTCCAGTCCAGCTCTCTGCTGTGGCCCGGGAGTGCAGTGGAGGATGGCCCAAGTGCTTGGGCCCTGCACCCGCATGGGAGACCAGGAGAAGCACCTGGCTCCTGGCTTCGGATTGGCATAGCTCCGGCTGTAGTGGCCATTTGGGGGGTGAACCAACGGAAGGAAGACCTTTCTCTCTGTCTCTCTCACTGTCTAACTCTGTCAATTAAGTTAAAAAAATTTTTTTTTAAATGAACAAATCCATTTATTGTCTGAACATATTCTAGGTATTACCGGAAGCCATTCTCCTGAGAAAGCAGTGAACTCAGTTCCTCTGTCTTGATAATAAACCCGATTTTCCTCTGAAACCCCTCTACCTACCATACTGCTGGGGAGGCCTATACGCGTCCAGCTCTTCACCGGAATCTCCGGCTGGGTCTAGGAACCAGACGGACACGAGATAGATAAAAGCTCAGATGTTTATTGATCTTTCCATGTACCAAGCAAGGACTCCCACAAGACGATGAAACCCCCGAGAAGTGGCCAAAGCCATCTGGAACGATGACTGATGGACTTGTGAATCATTGATAGGATCCGGTCTGGGGCGGTGAATCCTGGCCACCTGGTGGAAGAGACGGGCTATGTGAGGGTTAATTCCCAGTCACTGGGGTCAAGGGCTATTTTCTGGTCTCCTACAGACAGGAATGCTGTGGCGTGCTCCAAGACAAGAAGAGGGCCGTCCAGACAGCACTCTGATTCTGATTCTTCTCAAGGCCCTGCGACTCCAAATAATGACCATACCGGATGGGCACACTTGGAGCTGGCGTGCCTGTAACTCTTACAGTACATGAACTCCACACAGAGCAGAAGAGACAAACCTGAGTCCTGACGTTTCCTGCCTGACAGCTTTGCCTGCTCTGACACACCCTGAAGCAGCCAGAAGGTAAATATTGGACAATTGAAAGGCAGGGGCCAGCACTGTGGCGCAGCGGGTTAACACCCTGGCCTGAAGCGCTGGCATCCCATATGGGCACCGGTTCTAGTCCCGGCTGCTCCACTTCCGATCCAGCTCTCTGCTATGGCCTGGGAAAGCAGTGGAGGATGGCTCAAGTCCTTGGGCCCCTGCACTCATGTGGGAGACCCAGAAGAGCTCCTGGCTCCTGACTTCAGATTGGCACAGCTCCGGCCATTGTGGCCAATGGAGAGTGAACCAGCAGATGGAAGACCTCTCTTTCTCTCTGCCTCTCCTCTCTCTGTGTAACTCTGACTTTCAAATAAATAAATCTTTTTTTTTAAAGAGTGACAGAAAAGATGGTGTCCCCACACTTGACCATTACTGTAGAGGGCAAGAATGCATTGTTTCAGTTGAAGGGCTTTCCAGAATCCTTGAAACTATACAGGGTAGAGAGTATTAGGTAGAGAGTGTTAGGAAGATTGCCACTTCATGGTTGATATTCTCTTTTATTTTTTTAATTGTTTACCAGAGAATCAGAGAGATGGAAAGAGGTAAAGACAGACAGAGCTCCCTTCTGCTGGTTCATTCAGCAAATGCTTGTAAAGATGGGTTGGACTGTGCCAGGCCAAAGCCAGGAGCAGGGACCCCAGTGCAGGTCTTCCACACGGGAAACAAGGGAACCAACCACGTGAGCCGTCACTTGATGCTCCCCAGAGTCCACATCCGCGGGGAGCCGGAACTGGGAGCCAGGTCAGAACCCCAGCCCAGGAGTACTGCTACAGGATGCAGGCATCCGAGTGACCTCCTCACCAGCGCACCACCCGCCCGCCCCAAGGGTGATGCTCTTCAGGACTTATTAAGAAAATTAGGGCCTCATGACCTTCCTGTGGTTGAAGTTAGGAAAGAGAATTGCTCACAGCGCACCTTTGCTGTCAATGATTAGAGTCAAAACCCACCTGCGTGAGTCACGTTTCCCCTGATGGCAGTAAAATCGGAATCAAAGAGGAAACCCGGCACGGACTTGCCATTTGCAGATGATGAAACTTACCCTTAGGTTCCTGTAGAGTTAACATCCGGCCAGTAGCAGGAAAGGGGTGGGAAAAACAAAGTCTACAGGAACGTAAGCGAGAAACTCTATGTTGAACGCCAGGAGCTTCTCAGTGCAGTTGTGTGTATTCCTTCCACGAGATCACAAAGTACAGAGTGAGCCGACACGTCCAACGGAAAGCAAAACCAACCAACCAACCAACCAACAAGAAAACAACACAAAGAGATGAAGAATAGATCTGAGGAAAATTCACTGTGTTTAAAGCTTATGCTATTTTTTGCCTCATTGGATAATCTCTTTCTTTAGCAAGTATTCCCCTTAATTGGCTTTTTTTTTTTTTTTTTTTTTTTTGGACAGGCAGCATGGACAGTGAGAGAGAGAGAGAGAGAAAGGTCTTCCTTTCCCATTGGTTCACTCCTCAATGGCCACTACAGCCGGCACACCGCGCTGATCTGAAGCCAGGAGCCAGGTGCTTCTCCTGGTCTCCCATGTAGGTGCAGGGCCAAGCACTTGGGCCATCCTCCACTGCACTCCCTGGCCACAGCAGAGAGCTGGCCTGGAAGAGGAGCAACCAGGACAGAACTGGCGCCCTGACCGGGACTAGAACCCGGTGTGCCAGCGCCGCAAGGCGGAGGATTAGCCTATTAAGCTGCAGCGCCGGCTTTTGAATAGGACTTTTAATGCTAAGAGTCCAATCCTCAAGAATGCTATATTTCTGGGCCTGCGTAGTGGGTTAAGCTGCTGCCTGCAACACTGGCATCCTATATCGGCACTGGTTCAAGTCCCAGCTGTTGCACTTCTGATCCAGCTCCCTGCTAATGTGCCTGGGAAAGCAGCAAAGGATGGTCCAAGTGCTTGGGCCCCTGCACCATGTGGGAGACCTGGATGAAGCTCCTGGCTCGGGGCTTTGGCCTGGTCCAGCACTACAGGTACAGAATTCAAATGGAACAGAAAAGTGTAAAGTTCTTGCCAATTTCTAGGTGAACTTCTAACAGTATTGCTTTTCAGATACAGCAAAAATAGTTCAAATTGGCTTAGGAATATATTTTATAGTGATTAAAGGTTTATTATAAAAATTTTTTCTTGGCCAGCTCTGTAGCATAGCAGGTAAAGCTGCCGCCTGCAGTGCTGGCATCCCACTTGGGAGCTGGTTCTAGTCCCAGCTGCTCCACTTCCTATCCAGCTTTCTGCTGTGGCCTGGGAAAGCAGTAGAAGATGGCCCAAGTGCTTGAGCCCCTGCACCCACGTGGGAGACCCGGAAGAAGCTCCTGGCTCCTGGCTTCAGATTGGCGCAGCTCCTGCTGTTGTGGCCAATTGGGGAGTGAACCAGTGGGTGGAAAATTCTCACTCTATCTGCCTCTCCTTCTCTCTCTGTGTAACTCTGCCTTTCAAATAAATAAACAAATCTAATAAAACATTTTTGTTGAATAATTTACAAGAAAAAAGGGAAATGCTAATTTCTAGAGATGATTTTGTCTTTAGTTCATCGACTCTCTATGCAGCAAAATAATCTGCACTTTCCGATGGTGGGAGATTGTTGTCAGACTGACTCCCAACCCTCTGCAAAATGTCGTTGCCTCTTTCTCCAGACAAAGATGGCTCCTGGCTTCCTGCTGCTGCACAGCCTGGGAGGCAGTACATGGGGACTCAAGTAATGGGGTCCTCCTGCCGCCCAGCCCAGCCGAGCTCAGCCCAGTCCAGCCATTGTAGACCTTGGGGAATGGGCCAGCAGATGGAGGTACTCGCTCTGTCCCCGCATCCCTCTTTCTGTTCCTTGCAAATAACTTTAAAACCTTTTGAAGGTCAAGGCTGTTACCGTGCTCACAAGAAGAATCAGGATGCATCTTGTGCTGGGCTTTGACCAACAGAAGCGCTGCTGCGTGGGTTCTGGAGCCTACCTCTGAAGATATTTTTAGCAGCTTCTGCCTTCACTCTGCAGGTTAATTCACTGAGAGCTGAACACAGAAGTCGTGACGATTTGCCTGTCATGGGAGTGCAATACACCTGGCCCACATTTCTGCAAAGAAGCGCCTGGCTTTCTGGAGGAATTCCTGGAGTACAATGGAACTGATGTCTATGTGACTCAAGCAAGACTCTCTTCCCAGGGCCCCATTCTGTGCATTTTCTTTGGATACTTAGGATGGTGGCGTCTAGCAAGTCCTCAGGATTTGTGTTTGAGCTGTGTGTCTCCAAACAGGTTACCTTGTAGGCTCACGAGTCAGACTTTAGGTGTTCGTTTCTCAGAAGAAATACGTTAGATAAACCCAGCAATGTTAGTAAGCTTACTCTTTTCTTCCTAGCTCAAGAAAATGAGCTTTTCTGAATCTCTCTGAAATGAGGTTTGATTTATAGCAAAATTCACCCTTTTGGGAGTACAGCTGAATATATTGTGGCAAATTCAAAGGCTACTCACCACCACCATAAAAATATCATCATTTCTACAACTCCGCAAGTCTCTCCTACCCTTTTCAGTCTATATACGCCACCCTCAAATCCTGGCAACAAATGATTTGATTTCTGTATCTACAGTTTTACCTATTTCTAAAATGTCTTAAAAATGATATGGGGGGGGGGGGCTGGTGTTGTGGCACAGAGGGTTAAGCTGCTACCTGCAATGCTAGCATCCCATAAGAGCGCTAGTTCGAGTCCCAGCTGCTCCACTTCTGATCCAGCGCCCTGCTAATGTGCTTAGGAAAGCAGCAGAAGATGGCCCAAGTGCTTGAGCCCCTGCCACTCCATGGGATGGAGTTCTAGACTCCTGGCTTCAGGCTGGCCCAGCCCTGGCCATGATGGCCATTTGGGGACTGAACCAGCGAATGGAAGACTCTTTCTCTCTCTCTCTTTATCTCCCTCTCTGTAACTCTGCCTTTCAAATAAATAATAAATAAATCTCTTTTTTTTTAATGGCCTGTTTAAGGAGCTGGCGGCACCGAGGCGCAGTAGGTTAATCCTCTGGCTGCAGCGCCAGCATCTCATATGGGCGCTGGTTCTAGTCCCGCTGCTCTTCCAGTCCAGCTCTCTGCCGTGGCCTGGGAAAGCAGTAGAGGATGGCCCAAGAGCTTGGGCCCCTGCACCTCCATGGGAGACCAGGAAGAAGCACCTGGCTTCTGGCTTTGGATCAGCGCAGCTCTGGCCATTGTGGCCATTGGGGAGTGAACCTAATGGATGGAAGACCTCTCTCTCTGTCTCCCCCTCTCACTGTCTGTAACTCTACCTCTCAAATAAATAAATAAATCTTTTAAAAAATGGCCTGTTTTGTCTTGTCAGATTAACTTTGAGATTAATCTATGCTGTGCATACATCAGTACTTCATTCCATTTTATTGCTTAACAGTAGGTTTTTGTATGAATATGCTCCAGTTTAACCGTTTATAGGTTGAATAAAATTATTTTTATTGTGATAAAATATGACATTAAATTTACTAGCTAACCATTTTAAATAAACAAAATGCACGTTTGTATAATTGAATTATTCTTTCCATTGTATAAACTGTTCAATTCAGTGCAAATTTTGAACTATATGGCTCCCCTTAATACGATACCTCAAAGGGAAACCCCATCTCCATTAAATTGTCACTCCCCACTCCTGTCAACTACTGATGCACTCTGTTTCTCTACAAATTCATATTTCATATAAATTGAATTCTACAATATGTGGCCTTTTATTTTTTTTAAATTTTAAAGATTAATTTATTTGAAAGTTACACAGAGAGAGAAAGAGAGGCAGAGAGAGAGAGAGAAAGAGAGAGGTCTTCCATCCATTGGTTCACTCCCCAATTGACTGCAACAGCTGCAGCTGCGCCAATCTGAAGCCAGGATCCAGGAGCTTCTTCTGGGTCTCCCACGTGGGTGCAGAGGCCCAAGCACTTGGGCCATCTTCTACTGCTTTCCCAGGCCATAGCAGAGAACTGGATAGGAAGTGGAGCAGCCAGGTCTCGAACCAGCTCCCATATAGGGGTGCCAGCACTGCAAGTGGTGGCTTTACCCACCATGCCACAGCGCCGGCCCTAATACGAGGCTGTTTATGTCTTAGCATAATACTTTCAAGTTTTATCCATGTTGTAGCATGTGTCAGAGCGTTGGTCCTTTTTATGGCTATGTAATATCACATTGTACAGGCCGGCGCTGTGGCTCACTAGGCTAATCCTCCGCCTAGCGGTGCCGGCACACTGGGTTCTAGTCCCGGTCAGGGCGCCGGATTCTGTCCCGGTTGCCCCTCTTCCAGGCCAGCTCTCTGCTGTGGCCAGGGAGTGCAGTGGAGGATGGCCCAGGTGCTTGGGCCCTGCACCCCATGGGAGACCAGGAGAAGCACCTGGCTCCTGCCTTCGGATCAGCGCGGTGCACCGGCTGCAGTGCGCTGGCCGCGGCGGCCTTTGGAGGGTGAACCAACGGCAAAGGAAGACCTTTCTCTCTGTCTCTCTCTCTCTCTCACTGTCCACTCTGCCTGCAAAAAAAAAAAAAAATACTTCAATATCACATTGTACAGCTTTAGCACCTTCTGTTGATGGACATTTGGGGTGTTTGTACTTTTTGACTTGTGAATGGTTCTGCCTGAGTATTCTTGTACAAGCTCTACTACGAGCGCCTGTTTTTAATTCCTTGAGTATAAAACGAGGAGCAGAACTGTGCCATCACCTAGTAATTCTGTGTTCAATTTATTTGGGAACTGCCAAGCTGTCCTTCATAGAAGCAGTACCTTTTCTTAAAGAAATATTCATTTATTTATTTGAAAGGCAAAGTCACAGAGAAAGAGAGAGAGAGAAAGAGAAAGAGAGAGACCCATCTGCAGGGTCACTCCCCACTGGCCAGGGCTGGGCCAGGTGGAAGCCAAGAGCCTGAAAGTCCACCTGGGTCTCTGGCTGGGGCCCAGTTGCTTGGGTCGTGGTTGACTGCTTTCCCGTGCACATTAGCAGGATGCTGACTGGGTGGGAAGCAGAGCAGTCGGGACTCAGCGGGGGCTTGGATATGGGAGGGGCTTGGATGTGGGAAGCCAGCGTGCCAACGGCAGCTTGACTCGCTGCGCCACAGTGTGGGCCCCCAAAGCCTCACCATTTGTTATTCCCACCAGCAGTGGATGGAAGTCCCAATTTCTCCAAGTGCAAACACTTCTCATTTCTGGTTGCTTTTTTTAATTGCAATATCCTAGTGGGTCTTAAGTAATAACTCAATAGAGTTTTGATTCACATCTCTACAATGGTATTGAGCATCATGTGATGAACTTTTTGCTTATTTGCTCATTTGATGGCCATTTGCGTATCTTCTTTGGAGAAATGTCTGCTTGAATACTCACCTTTTTTTTAAAGATTTTATTTATTTATTTATTGAGAGGTAGAGTTACAGCCAATGAGAGGGAGAGACAGAGAGAAAGGTCTTCTTTCCGTTGGTTCACTCCCCAAATGGCTGCTACGGCTGGCGCGCTGCGCCAATTCGAAGCCAGGAGCCAGGAGCTTCTTCCAGGTCTCCCACGCTGGTGCAGGGGCCCAAGGACTTGGGCCATCTTCCACTGCTTTCCCAGGCCATAGCAGAGAGCTGGACCAGAAGTGGAGCAGCCGGGACTAGAACTGGCGCCCATATGAGTTGCTGGCGCCGCAGGTGGAGGATTAACCTACTGTGCCACAACGCCGGCCCCGAATCCTCACCTTTTAGAAGTTGAGTTGTTTGGCTTTTGTTGTTGAATTGTAAGCATTATGTGTTTTGGGTAAAATTTTTTTATCAGATATATGATTCAAAAATATTTCCTGCAATCTTTTTGTTGTATTTTCTTTCTATTGGCAGTATCTTTTCATGTACAAAAGCTTCAAATTTTATGAAGCCAAATTTATCTATTTTCTTTTCGTTTCTTTTCTTATTAGACAGGCAGAGTTAAACAGTGAGAGAGAAGGAGAGAAAGGTCTTCCTTCCATTGGTTTACCCCCGCAAATAGCCACTACGGCTGGAGCTGCACTGATCTGAAGCTAGGAGCCAGGTTCTTCCTCCTGGTCTCCCAGCCAGGTGCGGGGGCCCAAGCACTTGGGCCATCCTCCACTGCCTTCCTGGGCCACAGCAGAGAGCTGGACTGGAAGAAGAGCAACTGGGACAGAATCCGGCACCCCAACCGGGACTAGAACCCGGTGTGCCAGCACCGCAGGCGAGGGATTAACCAAGTGAGCCATGGAGCCGGCCACTTATTTTCTTTTGTTACGTGCACTTTTGGTGTCAAACTTAAGATGTCATTGGCAAATCTATGGTCATGAAGATGTACTCCTGCGTTTTCTTCTGGGAGTTTTGTAGTTTTAGTTTGTATTTTAAGTCTTTCACTATTTGAAGTTAATTTTTGTTAACCGTGTGAGGTAGGGGTCTGTCTTAGTTTTGTGTTGCTATAATAGAATATCTGAGATGGATAATTAAGAAAAAAGTTTTCACATGTTTATTAGTGAGCCCACCTCCTAATGAAGAGTATAGGAACAAAGAGAAAAGTCATTTTCTACTCAGTTACCTGAAAACAATGTAAAAAAAAGATATTTCAAAAAGTTCATGGAAAATGGAATGAAAAGATAAGTCTATTTGGTGCAAAATTTTTTTTTCATTTGTGTGCTTTCTTTTGTTCAATTTCTTTCTTTCTTTCTTTCTTTCTTTCTTTCTTTCTTTTTTTTTTTTTTTTTTTTTGACAGGCAGAGTGGACAGTGAGAGAGACAGAGAGAAAGGTCTTCCTTTGCCGTTAGTTCACCCTCCAAGGGCCGCCACGGCTGGCACACCGCGCTGATCCGATGGCAGGAGCCAGGAGCCAGGTGCTTTTCCTGGTCTCCCATGGGGTGCAGGGCCCAAGCACCTGGGCCATCCTCCACTGCACTCCCTGGCCACAGCAGAGGGCTGGCCTGGAAGAGGGGCAACCGGGACAGAATCCGGCGCCCCGACCGGGACTAGAACCCAGTGTGCCGGCGCCTCAAGGCGGAGGATTAGCCTAGTGAGCCGCGGCGCCGGCCTCTTTTTTTTTTTTTTTTTTTTTTTTGACAGGCAGAGTGGACAGTGAGAGAGAGAGAGACAGAGAGAAAGGTCTTCCTTTGCCGTTGGTTCACCCTCCAATGTCCGCCACGGCCGGTGTATCACGCTGATCCGAAGGCAGGAGCCAGGTGCTTCTCCTGGTCTCCCATGGGGTGCAGGGCCCAAGCACTTGGGCCATCCTCCACTGCACTCCCGGGCCACAGCAGAGAGCTGGCCTGGAAGAGGGGCAACCGGGACAGAATCCAGCGCCCTGACTGGGACTAGAACCCAGGGTCCCGGTGCCGCAGGTGGAGGATTAGCCTATTGAGCCGTGGCACTGGCTTGTTCAATTTCTTATAAACTCACCTTGGTTCTTCTCCAGTGTCTCCTCTTAGAGTTGTATCTGACTATTATGAGTGTTTATCCAAATACATTGAGGAGTGGAACAATTTTACTTCTGTTGTTTGGCCAGGACACAGTTTTTGTTTTTTAAGATTTAATTATTTATTTGAAAGATGGAGTTACAAAGAGAGAAAGAGAGAGAGAGATAGAATCTCCCATCTGCTGGTTCACTCCCCAAATAGCTGCAATGGTCAAAGCTGGGCCAATCTGAAGCCAGGAGCCAGGAGCTTCTTCCGGGTCTCCCACGTGGGTGCAGGGGCCTAAGCACTTGGGCCATCTCCCACTGCTTTCCCAGGCCGCAGCAGAGAGCTGGAATGCCAGCATTGCAGGTGGAGGCTTTATCCACTATGCCACAGCGCCGGCCCCAGCCAGGAAACTCTTGATCCTGAAGGCCCTGGGAGAAGACATGAGGAGGGACGTGTTGTTAAACAGTAGGCCAGCTCCACCTGTGCACACTACTGTTAGAAAAACAGCGCATCCACTGAGATAAAGAGGCTTCATTACAGGACTGTAGGGAGAGAGCGAGACGGGGGCCAAGAAACCCAAATCCATCTCCTCCTCAGCAAGGAGTCTGGGAACTTATGTAGTTAGTGTAAGTGGGGTGGAGCTGGGTGACGGAACACAATGGGTACAGAAGAAGTGGCGTGGGAAATCCTTTGAATGCGTGTATTGACAAACCACGCTCTCAGAAGCATCGCATGTTCATTTTTTTAAATTTTATTTATTTATTTATTTTTTGACAGGCAGAGTGGACAGTGAGAGAGAGAGAGAGAGAAAGAGAGAAAGGTCTTCCTTTGCCGTTGGTTCACCCTCCAACGGCCGCCGCGCTGATCCGATGGCAGGAGCCAGGTGCTTCTCCTGGTCTCCCATGGGGTGCAGGGCCCAAGCACTTGGGCCATCCTCCACTGCACTCCTGGGCCACAGCAGAGAGCTGGCCTGGAAGAGGGGCAACCGGGACAGAATCCAGCACCCCGACCGGGACTAGAACCCCGTGTGCTGGTGCCTCAAGGCGGAGGATTAGCCTGGTGAGCTGCGGCACTGGCTTTTTTTTAATTTTTAAATTTTTTATTTTTTTGACAGGCAGAGTGGACAGTGAGAGAGAGAGACAGAGAGGAAGCATCGCATGTTCAAAGACGGCTGCCGAAGCATCCTCAGCGGAGTATCATCGAACAAATAATGAACCATAAAGTCAGTCTGGCTGGATCTGCACACCCTCCATGATTTGGGCTGTGGCTGATTTTGCCCTGTTTTATCAAGGACCTTTAAAAGGTAGCTCAGCAGATTTTTAGCAATGGCGACTACTATGGGATAGCAGGTTACTGCACAGCAGACACAAGACTAGGATGCCCTGTTTGTATGTTAAGCAGCTAAGGGAAACTTGCTGGTTAGCAAGAGGAGAGGCTCCTTTATTTTCCAGTTTGAAATGGAGTCAACCACATACCCCACACTGGTGGGGAAAATGAAAGAGTGAGACTGGGTAATTTACCAAGAGCAGAAATGTACACTCAAACGCTGGGAGTTCCAGGAGCCAGGAAGTCTAAGCTTGAGCTGCCAACTGTTGGGTGTCGAGTTTCGAGATGGTGCCTTGTTGCCGAGGTCTCTGGAGGAGGAACACTGAGTTCTTGTATGGGCAGAGGAGAGAACCCACTGTGCAAGCCCTTTGTGTCATGGCATTCATCCAGTCCCAAAGGCAGAGCCCTAGTGACCTAAACACTTCTCATTAAATTCCCAGCATATGAATTTTGGGGGATTCATCCAGATCATAGCATGGTCCATTCTCGTTCTTTTGCATGTGGATATCCAGGTGTCCCAGTAAACACACAATAACGTCTTGTTTATTTATTTACTTTCTTATTCATTCGTTCATGCTATTAAGTGTGGACTTTCGGTAGCTTTACATCACAAACATAGAACAATGACAAAGCAGTTGCAGTGTCTAGCACAGCTACTACCCCTGAACACCACACTGACTCTCAGCTTCTTGGCAGGCAAGGAGAAAGGAAAATGAATAATTCACTAAAACCATATTTTAACATATTTGCTTATGAAATACATCCATATTCTAAAATATCTTTTGGCAGTGTTATTTAGGAAAAAATTGGGAGAGAAAGATGCATTTTCCACTGACTCAAATTTCCTACATGGTACCTGTCGGGGCGCAGCAGGGTGAGCCCTCCTTGCAATGCTTCACACGCTGTTGGAGTGCTGCTTCAAGTCCTCGTTACTCTGCTTCCAATCCAGCTTCCTGCTAATGCACCTGGGATGGCCCAAGTAATTGGATGCCTGCCACCCATGTGGGAGAGCTGGATGGAGTTTCTGACTCCCAGCTTTGGCCTGACCCAGCCCCAGATGTTGTAGTATTTGGGGAGTGAACCAGCAGATGAAAGATTCTCTCTCTCTTGCCCTCACTCTGTCTCCTGTCTCTTCCTCCTCTGCCTCCCCCCACCTCACATTGCTCTGCATCTCAAATAAATAAATATACAAAAAAAAAAAAACCACAAAAACAAACTAACAAAAAATGATTTTCAGACCAGAGAAAAAACAAACCTGGTCCAATCCAAGTTTAAAGAACTTCTTCAGGGGGCTGGTGCTGTGGTGCAGTGGGTTAAAGCCCTTGCCTGAAGCGCCAGCATCCCATATGGGCGCCGGTTCGAGACCCGGCAGCTCCTCTTCAGATCCAGCTCTCTGCTAAGGCCTGGAAAAGCAGTAGAAGATGGCCCAAGTGCTTGGGCACCTGCACCCACATGGGAGACCCGGAGGAAGCTTCTGGCTCCTGGCTTCGGATCAGTGCAGCTCTGGCTGCTGCAGCCATCTGGGGAGTGAACCAGGGGAAGGAAGAGCTCTCTCTCTCTCTGCCTCTCTGTAACTCTGCCTTTGAAATAAATAAATAAATATGATATCGGGAGATGTGGAAGAAAGTGACTCCCTTAGAGATTGATGAAGAAACATGAAGAGATCCTTAGATCAACAGAACGGAACTCCCGATGTTCTTTGTCCTGGGAGATGGTGTTGGGCTGGTTGCCCCTCCACCGAGAATTGGCTGAAACAAAGAATTGACCCTGTATAGAAAGTGGGAGACTTTGCACCATTGCCTCTTTAAAGGGACACAACATTCAAAGGAGAAATTGTAGACATGCTGATATTAAGAAACGACCCAAGGATTCTTCCACCCCTGAAATGAGTCGATTTGAAAGTAACTTAGAACCGCTTGAGCTAAATGACAGTTTTCCTTTTCTCCAGTCAGTGTGGTCACCGAGACGTAGAACTCTTTCTGGAGTTGGTTTGCTCCATTGTATTTAAGTAGACAATTTCTGATCCTTTTCCTTTAAGTTAAATTTGTGTTCCCTTTTTAACTATTTTTAAAAGATTTATTTATTTATTTGAAAGTCAGAGTTACACAGAGAGAGGAGAGGTAGAGAGAAAGAGAGAAAGAAAGAGAGAAAGAGAGAGAGAGAGAGAGAGAAAGAGAGAGAGAGAGAAAGAGAAAGAGAAAGAGAAAGAGAAAGAGAAAGAGAAAGAGAAAGAGAAAGAGAAAGAGAAAGAGAAAGAGAAAGAGAAAGAGAAAGAGAAAGAGAGAGAGGTCTTCCATCCCCTGGTTCACTCCCCAGGTGGCTGCAGCAGCCGGAGCTATGCTGATCTGAAGCCAGGAGCTAGAAGCTTCCTCCGTGTCTCCCTCCTGGGTGCAGGGGCCCAAGGACTTGGACCATCTTCTACTGCTTTCCCAGGCTATCCCAGGCCATCTTCTACTGCTGTCCCAGGCCAGCAGAGAGCTAGATAGGAAGCGGAGCAGAGCCGGGACTAGAACTGGCGCCCATATGGGATGCCGCCACTGCAGGAGGCAGCTTTACCCGCTATGCCATAGTACCAGCCCCTCCTTTTAAGCTTTTAAAAAAGAAAAAGAAAATACTGCTTCATTGAAATAAGGAATATTTATAAGGGTGTGTGGCACAGTGGTTAAGCCAATGCCTGGACCACCTGCGTCCTACATTGGAATGCCTGTTTTCTGCTGCTCATTCCAGCTGCCTGTGAATGTGCACTCTGGGAGGCCTCAGTCAAGGCTCAAGTCCTTTGATCTCTGCCTCCCACCCCCAGGAGAGACCTGGAGTGACAGCTTGGGTTCTGGCTTTGGCCTGGCCGAGCTCCAGCTGTCGCAGGCATTTGGGGAATGAACCAGCAGACGGGAGATCACTCTCTGTCTCTTTCTCTCTCTGCCTTCCAAATAAATAAAATACATAGATTTAAAGGTTTTGAAAAAGAGTATTTATAGCACATGTTTAATAAACTCTACAAAGTGCCTGCTGCTTCTTTCAGTAGCAAAGCAGCCACAGACCAATCCCCTCACTTCCTACCCTTCTTGCCTTTCATTGATATTTGTCTTTTAAGTTGGACAAACTAATCGTGGCTTCTGTTTTAACAAGTGTGGGCTTATCAATGTGTCCCCCATAAACTTCACTTTGAGAACTATTTGAAATGCGTTTTACCCGAGGCACGAATCCGCTGAAGCTAATTTCAAAGACATTGGCTGCTTTGTGATCAGGGTATTTCAGAGCAAAGAAATCCCACTACATAAATGCCTGGTTGGCAGTTCAACACCGTACAAGATACGACTGGCTTAGCCCCGTACACTCTTTCCCATGATTACCGAGGTAAATGAGAACCTTTCTTTGTGATAGCACAGTGTAAAATCTTTGTGCAGGTGCACTGACACGGTATAAAGCAAATCCCCTCAATGTGAGAGCAAGGCCATAATGCATTGAAATCTGTGGGGTTTTATAGCCAGCAAATATCCCTCTGGCAAGTTTTTTTAAGCCAGATTATCTTCAAATACAATCGTTTTGTTGAGGGGCTGAAGGGTATAGGTTACTGTCTTGATGCAAGAAAGGATCTGAGGATGAGACATAGACAGTTAGCAGAGGGGTAAGGCTTATGAGCAAAGCCAAAGCACGCAGCCCAGAGTGGGCATGGGCACGCTCTAGGGTGAGCACCCACCAGGTTCAGGGCCATCCCTCCACGTGATCTGGAGGGGTGGGGGTGGTGCTTAAGGCAGAGTTTGCCAGGAAAAGGTGGGGACTTCCAGGAATTTGTGGACTGCTCATTTTCTGGCCGTTTTGGAAGTTTTGGAAGTCATGGAATCAGGTGCATGGTGCGGGTGGGAGTGTCAGAAGATAATCTTGTAGTGATATCCTGCTACGCTACGGGTCCTTGCAGGGACGCAGCCGGCGGCCACGCTGGAGATTTTTGGCCAGCTCCATTCTGGGCTGTGGCTTTGCTACAATAGCAATGTTGGGGTTGTTGGCCACGGGACCAATCAGTTCATTTTGGAGGCAGTAATTTTAATTTTTTTTATTTGACAGATACAGTTAGATAGTAAGAGAGGGAGACAGAGAGAAAAGTTTCCTTCCATTGGTTTATCCCCCAAATGGCTGCCACGGCCGGAGCTACGCCAATCCGAAGGCAGGAGCCAGGTGCTTCTTCCTGGTCTCCCATGTGGGTGCAGGGCCCAAGCACTTGGGCCATCCTCCACTGCCTTCCCGGGCCACAGCAGAGAGCTGGCCTGGAAGAGGAGCAACTGGGGACTAGAACCTGGTGCCCATATGGGATGCCGGCGCCGCAGGCAGAGGATTAACCGAGTGAGCCACGGCGCTGGCCCCAGAGGCAGTAATTTGATACTAACCAAGCAGTTACTTTTCTATTGTTCTGTCCCAGATTTTCAAGGAAAGTAACTCTAAAATGGTCAATCTGCTTGTTCTCTGTTCCGTGTGTGTGTGTATGTGTGTGTGTGAGAGAGAGAGAGAGAGATGGCTCCTCTAGTTCTTTGCTATCTGACTCCTTACCTCTAACAGTTTGGTGGATGAATGGGTATTTACTGAGCACTTACTGTGTGTCAGACTGGGCCGTGTGGTTTGACACCTGTAAGGCCGCATTTTACTATTCTTCCTGTATTTATTCCCTTGTATAAAGCCAACTTGGCATTCACAATTAAAATTCTTCATTCCATATTCTTGAGTATATGAATTAATAGATATAGGATAGGTATGCACCAGACTCTTTCCCTCGAGGTGAAAAAGGCGTTCAATGAAAGCTACAGGAGGTCCATGCTTCTGAGCAAGCTCCTGCACTGAGCCTCAACAGACCAAAAGCAAAATCAAAATCGAGTCTCCCGTCTCTTTTTGGCCTTTTGGCTAAGATCAAGTGTGAAATAGAGTCTTCCATGCTGAAGTCCATGGCAGCAGGAAGGCCGAGGCAGGAGCCACGGCCAGGACTCCACCCAGGCTCTCTGACACAAGGTAGCTGCAAGCGGCACCAACCTCAATGTTTTCATGTTGTAGCACAGATGGGTATTTCATTCTCTTACATGGCTGAATAATATCTCATCCTGTGGATAAACCATGTTTTGTTTACCCATTCATCATTCATATCTAGCCATGCATAGTTTGTTTGTTTGTTTGTTTGTTTGTTTTTGACAGGCAGAGTGGACAGTGAGAGAGAGAGAGACAGAGAGAAAGGTCTTCCTTTGCCGTTGGTTCACCCTCCAATGACCGCTTCGGCTGGCACACCACGCTGATCCGAAGCCAGGAGCCAGGTGCTTTTCCTGGTCTCCCATGGGGTGCAGGGCCCAAGCACTTGGGCCATCCTCCACTGCACTCCCGGGCTAAGCAGAGAGCTGGCCTGGAAGAGGAGCAACCGGGACAGAATCCGGTGCCCTGACCGGGACTAGAACCCAGGTGCCAGCGCCGCAGGCGGAGGATTAGCCAAGTGAGCTGCGGTGCTGGCCCGTGCATAGTTTTTTTTAAATGTTTTCCATTTTTTGTTATATATTAATGTTAGCCGTTGCAAAACACACCGGACACCGGAGTAAGGGAAAGGGTTTATTGGGGAACACCCTACAGACCGGAGTGAAGGGGCGGCGAAGGAAAAAAAGAGAGAAAGAGAGAAGAGAGGAGCTAGCAAGGAAAGAAGAGAGCAGAGAGGAGCCGAGAGAGCCAAGAGACCAGAGGAGGAGGCTAGAGAGAAGAACTGAGAGAGCGCAGGAGAGAAGGGCCAAGAGAGCACGTGTTCAGGAACAGGCCGTTTTAAAACTTCGCCTGAGGGCGGGCAGGGAAGCAGGAGCAGCCAATCCCATTAGGATGGGGGTGCAGCCTGGCTCAGGTAGCTGGGCCATGCGGCCACCTGGATAAAACTGTGCCAGTTTCCTAACATTTTTCATGAAGGTTTTTTTTTTTTTTTATTCAACAGGTAGAATTATAGACAGAGACAGAGACAGAGACAGAGACAGAGACAGAGAGAAAGGTCTTCCTTCCATTGGTTCACTCCCCAAATGGCCGCCACGGCCAGCACTGCACCTATCTGAAACCAGGAGCCAGGTGCTTCTCCTGGTCTCCCATGTGGGTGCAGGGCCCAAGCACCTGGGCCATCCTCCACTGCCTTCCCGGGCCACAACAGAGAGCTGGACTGGAAGAGGAGCAACCGGGACTAGAACCCAGCACCCAATATGGGAAGCTGGCACTGCAAGCAGAGGATTAACCAAGTGAGCCACAGAGCTGGCCCCCCATGAAGGTTTTTAAGACTCCCTTGTATGCATAGTTATCAAAAATCTTTTTGTACCAAAGTAAAATTCAGTCCCAGAGCCAGAGGGTGGCACAGCTGGGTAAGCCGCTGCTTGCGCTGCTGGCGTCTCATACTGGAGTGCTGGTTCGAGTCCCTGCTGCTCTGTTTTCTAACCAGCTCCCTGCTGATGCACCTGAAAGGCAGCAGAAAATGGCCCAAGTGTTTGGGCCCCTGACACCCAGGTGGGAGGCCTGGCTGGAGCTCCTGGCCCAGTCCTGGCTCCTGGAGCCGTCTGAGGAGTGACCCGGAGGATGGAAGGTATCTGTCCCTCTTTTGTTGCCTGCCTTTCAAATACGTACATTCACACATAGAGCTAGCTTTAAAGATATTTTGATTCCATTTCTCATGGGCAAAAACAGAGCTCTGCCTGATGATGTTTGTTTGTTTGTTTTTTACAGCAACCACTGGAAAAAAGTTTTTGGTGCAAAACCTCTAAATGTGTATGATGTATTCAAAATTCTAAATTTAAGAATTTCCCTTTCTCTGAAGTCTGCTCTCACTTTCTTTTAACCAGAGGGTTTTGATGATTCTCTGTATTCTCAAAAACTTTTTGTTTTTAAGTCTTTTTTTTTTATTTTATTTTTTTTTATTTTTTTTTTTATTTTTTGACAGGCAGAGTGGACAGTGAGAGAGAGAGACAGAGAGAAAGGTCTTCCTTTTGCCGTTGGTTCACCCTCCAATGGCCGCCGCGGCCGGCGCGCTGCAGCCAGCGCACCGCGCTGATCCGATGGCAGGAGCCAGGAGCCAGGTGCTTTTCCTGGTCTCCCATGGGGTGCAGGGCCCAAGCACCTGGGCCATCCTCCACTGCACTCCCTGGCCACAGCAGAGGGCTGGCCTGGAAGAGGGGCAACCGGGACAGAATCCGGCGCCCCGACCGGGACTAGAACCCGGTGTGCCGGCGCCGCTAGGCGGAGGATTAGCCTACTGAGCCGCGGCGCCGGCTGTTTTTAAGTCTTAAGTTCCAAAATTTCAGTGCATGCCACAAAACGGCTAAGTCTCACAAGCTTCATCCCGAATGAAACAAGCGAGACTCACAGAGGTCTAGACTGCGGGAGTCTGTGTGCATGACGCTTTGGAAAAGGCGAAACGCTGGGAACAAAGCCAGCTGGTGCTGGGGCTGAGGTGTGGGGAAGGGTTGGCCACAAAGGCACAGGGAGTTAGGGGGAGATGGAATTGCTCCCGTCTTCAATGTGTGGGTAGTCGCATAACTCAAAACCTACACTCACTGTAGTTTCATAAGTGCTAAGTTTTACATTACATACTCATATCTTAATTTTTTTACAGGCAGAGTTAGATAGCAAGAGAGAGAGAGAGAGAGAGAGAGAAAGGTCTTCCTTCCGTTGGTTCACCCCCCAAATGGCCGCTATAGCTGGCGCTGCACTGATCCAAAGCCAGGAGCCAGGTGCTTCCTCCTGGTCTCCCATGCGGGTGCAGGGCCCAAGCACTTGGGCCATCCTCCACTGCACTCCTGGGCCACAGCAGAGAGCTGGCCTGGAAGAGGGGCAACCGGGACAGAATCCGGCGCCCCGATCGGGACTAGAACCCGGGGTGCCAGCGCCACAGGCAGAGGATTAGCCTAGTGAGCCGCAGCGCCGGCCTCATCTTAATTTTTTAATGGGAAAATACTTTCTGCAACACACGTAAGTCCTGCAAGCACTCCACTGCAGTTATAAAAGCATTTCTATGAGAAATCATTAATACCTTGAAGGACACCACCGCTGGGCTGCTCTGCTGCGTCCACTTGTGCATCTCTAAATCTGCCCTTTTGCAAGACTCCTGCAAGTCATCCTTAAATTTTCTTTTGGGGCCGGAACCATGGCACATTAGGTTAATCCTCCATCTGTGGCGCCGGCATCCCATATGGGTGCCGGTTCTAGTCCCGGCTGCTCCTCTTCCAGTGCAGCTCTCTGCTGTGGCCTGGGAAAGCAGCAGAAGATGGCCCAAGTGCTTGGGCCCCTGTGCCGGCACAAGAGACCAGGAAGAAGCACCTGGCTCCTGGCTTCGGATCAGCACAGCTCCAGCCGTTGCGGCCATCTGGGGAGTCAACCAATGGAGGACAGACCTTTCTGTCTGTCTCTCCCTCTCATTGTCTATAACTCTATCTCTCAAGTAAATAAATAAAATCTTTTAAAAAAATAAAATAAAATAATTTTCTTTCTTGCTCCCCTGGGGGTGGAGAGTCCATTCTCAGATAACATCCACTGGTTCTGGAAACTGTGATTTCCTGCATAGGCTGAGGAGCCTTCTCCCCAGACTGTTGCAACATGACACCTCGGGCATGTCTCTGATGGCTTGCCCAGGCTTGGGGGAATTAAGAGTTTTCTCATGCACCAAGATTTCTTACAGTGCACGCTTCACGAGTGTTGGTGTCTGTATAAACCCAGAGCTGAGTTAGGAACTTCAGGAGCTGCCTTCTACTACTTAGAACTCTAGGAGATGGGGACGACATTGAAACGCCTGTCTTCCTATCTCTCTCCCGGGTGTTCTGCCAGACACTGCACCTGCCTCTTCCCAAGTTCAGTTCACCCTAGTTCACCAGTCTCTATGCAAGACTTTTAATGATCTACACCCACCCGTGTACTCCAGCCTGTCAGCAGCATTGCAGCCACCCTCTAAAGGATATTAGGGGTAGGCGTTTGGCACAGCAGTTAAGACACCACTTGGGGCCCACGTTATGGTGCAGTGAGCCAAGCTGCTGCCTGCAACGCTGGCTTCCCAGATTCCAGCACCAGTTCAAGTCCTGGCTGCTCCATTTCTGATCCAGCCTCCTGATAATGTGCCTGGGAAGGCAGCAGAGAATGACCGAAGTGCTTGGACTCCTGCCATCCGTATGGCAGATTCTGATGGAGCACCAGGCTCCTGGCTTCAGACTGGACCAGCCCTAGCTATTGTAGGCATTTGGAGAGTGAACCAGCAGATAGGAAATCTCTCTCTCTCTCTCTCTCTCTCTCATCTCTCTCTCTCTCTCTCTCTTCCATCTCTTACTCCCTCCCCATCTCTCTATCATTCTGCCTTTCAAACAAAAAGAATAAAAAATAAGCCTTTAAGAATAAAAAAGACCTAACTTGGGGTGACCTGGATTCAAGACCCGTCTCTGGTAGAAAGGCAGAATTGAAGATTCTACTTTTCTACTAATGAGCACCCTGCGAGACAGCAGGTGATGACTCAAGTGGTTGGGTCCCTGCCACCCATGAGGAAGACCCAAAGTGAGTCCTAAGCTAACCAGCTTCAACCCGGCCCAGTTCAAGTTATTGCAGGCATTTGGGGAGTGGTCCAGCAGATGGAAAACTTCTTTTTGTCTGTCCCTGTTTCTCTGCCTTCCTAAATAAATATTTTTTAAAAAATTTAAAAATAATGCATGTCTCCTAATAAAATTTACAAGAGGCCATTGTTTTGGGCTAAGATCCTGCAGTAGACTCTGAGAATCCAGCCTAGAAGTCAAAATGGGGGCCAGCACTGTGGCATAGTAGGTTAAGCCTCTGTGTGCGGCACTGGAATCCCATATGGGCACCGGTTCTAGTCCTGGCTGCTCCACTTCTGATCCAGCTCTCTGCTAATGGCCTGGGAAAGCAGTAGATGATGGGCCAAGTCCTTGGGCCCCTGCACCCACATGGGAGACCTGGAAGAAGCTCCTGGCTCCTGGCTTTGGATCGGCACAGCTCCAGCCATTGCTGCCATTTGGGAAGTGAACCAGCGGATGGAAGACTTCTCTCTCTGTCTCTCCCTCTCTGTGTCTGTAACTCTGCCTCTCAAATAAATAAATAAATCTTTTTAAAAACCCACCAAAATGGAGTCACCTAGGCTAAAGTTCCTGCCACCAAACCACTCAGTAGAAACAGACTACAGCCAAATTTCAAAAGAGACCAGTCTCAACTGCCGTGGCAACGAAGTTCCCTCTGCCTTGATCCTTACACATAAAGCGTGACTTGAAGCAACTTGATGTGAGCCAATCAGATATTTTTCTATTGTTCTATTTCCCTGACCCGTCTTAAAAGGAAAGACACTTTGAAATGACCAATCTGCCGTCTGTCCTTTGATTCTGCTTTTCTCAGCTCTTCTGGGTAAAACCAATACCTTCGGCTCAGCCCAGCAGAACACTTGTCTGTTTATTTTTCATGTCCATCTCTAGGGTGCAGGAAGGAGCACATATCCTCTTTTATGGGGTGAAGTGTTACCCAATTCTAGAAAGGAAAATAAAGCCAGTTAAGATCTTTCAACAAGACTGTTGTAATTTTGTCCTTTGACACCATTTTGGAAGTTTCAGCTAGTCCATGATACAAGTATGTACTACGTGGGCATTCAGAAAGAACTCCCTGGGATTTAGGCCCCCAATAGCATAACTGCCGGTGCCCATGAATACCTGGTACAGATAGTGCTAAACTCAACTCAACTGTGCCGGTTCCAATCCCACCTCATCAGGAAATCCAGTATCTTTCTCCCGCCTCCTCCATTTCCCAGAAACGCACGGCCGCGGGCAGTTCCAGAAAGTTCTAGACACCCCCGCTGTGGCAGAGACTGCTCATCCGTCACCAGCCGAGGGTCACCGTATTCAGCAAATAAAAATACAGGCCTCGGCTGGCGCCGCGGCTCACTAGGCTAATCCTCCGCCTTGCAGCGCCGGCACACCGGGTTCTAGTCCCAGTCGGGGCGCCGGATTCTGTCCCGGTTGCCCCTCTTCCAGGCCAGCTCTCTGCTGTGGCCCGGGAGTGCAGTGGAGGATGGCCCAGGTGCTTGGGCCCTGTACCCCATGGGAGACCAGGCCGCGGCGGCCATTGGAGGGTGAACCAACGGCAAAAGGAAGACCTTTCTCTCTGTCTCTCTCTCTCACTGTCCACTCTGCCTGTCAAAAAAAAAAAAAAAAAATACAGGCCTCCCAGATGTGATATGGGACATGCTTGTACTGAACAAACATGGCTGCTCACCTGAAGTTAAAACTTCACACGGAATGCTGCACTTGTGTCTGGCAGCCCTCAACAGCACCCATCTCCTCCCCGGCTGCACAGCTCTCCTGCATGTCTCAGCTTCCCTGGCACAGTTAGGTGTGATTCCCTAGCGACGCTAGCCAAGAGGTTCTCAAGCAGAATTCCTCGTGTTTTTCTTTCATGCTGGGAAAGCCACGTAACGACGGTGATGGAACTGCTATGGGCCCACGTATCCTAATCTTTATTTAGAAGAATTCAAGGCAGAGGCATAAATACAGTGCACAGCGAGAGGAGGATTTATGTAAGAGAGAGAGAGAGAGAACATACAGTCACGCGTGAGTGTGGGCTGTGCCTCACGGAGATGAGTGGGCCAGAGACTTGCCCATGAGCAGAGAGAAGGGGAGGAAGCCCAAAAAGGATCCCCAATGTTGATCAAGGCAAAGGAAGGGTCCCTCCCACGTTTTCAGTCTCTTTTATGAGATGGGGGGGGGTGCCTTAGCTGAATATACAAATGGGTTGGAGTTCAGCGTATTGGGGCTTTTTGGGATTTCATGGCACCTCCAAGTTGAGTTTACCTTTTCTGCGGTCTTCTTCCTTCTGCTCCTGGATGAGACACAGGTGCATAAGAGAAGGGGGCATATCACACTGACGGCAGGGATGGAAGCAAAAATCCGGCTCATCCACCCCTATGCAGCTCCCTGCCTGGTTCCCCCATATCAGAACCACGAGACGGAAGGCATCTGGTCCTGAGAGCCTCACTCAGGCAGGCACAGCTCAGGGGACTCGCAAACACACAGGGCTGTCACTCGAATGGGAAATACGTGTTCATTGTGCTAGCCAGCTGGGATTAGGGGTTCATTGATTATAGCAGATAGCTTTACCTTCTCTGATACAGGACGCTGCTGCCTTCAAGGAGAGTGCTGCCGATACCAAAGCCAGAAATTTGCCTCATCAGCTCAATGGGTCAGCGGTAGGAAGTAAAGGAACAGATACCCCGGGGCCGATGCTGTGGCGTAGCGGGTAAAGCCGCCACCTGCAGTGCCAGCATCCCATGTGGGCACTGTTTCTAGTTCTGGCTGCTCCTCTTCCAATCCAGCTCCCTGCTAATGGCCTGGGAAAGCAGTGGAAGATGGCCTAAGTCCTTGGGCCCCTGCACCCAAGTGGGAGACCCAGAAGAAGCTCCTGACTTCGGTTTGGCTGAGCTCCAGCCATTGCGGATGGAAGACCTCTCTCTCTGTCTCTCTCTCTCTCTCTCTCTCTCTCCCTCTCCCTCTCCCTCTCCCTCTCCCTCTCTGCCTCTCTGCCTCTCTGTAATTCTGCCTTTTAAATAAATAATCTTTTTTTAAAAAAGGATAAGAAACAGATACCCAAGACTAGAAAATGGGGATGTGCATTAGGCACTGAACAACAGTTGATAAAATGTCCCTTGGAAGACTATAGATGGGTGAGGATGTGTGTCTACTGAGGACGTGTCCTACTGAGCATGTGTCCCACTGAGGGTGCGTCCTACTGAGGGTGTGTCCTACTGAGCATGTGTCCTACTGAGGGTGTGTCCTACTGAGGACGTGTCCTACTGAGGGTGTGTCCTACTGAGGGTGTGTCCTACTGAGGATGTGTCCTACTGAGGGTGTGTCCTACTGAGGGTGTGTCCTACTGAGGATGTGTCCTACTGAGGGTGTGTACCACTGAGGGTGTGTCCTACTGAGGATTTGTCCTACTGAGGGTGTGTCCTACTGAGGGTGTGTCCTACTGAGGGTATGTCCTACTGAGGATGCGTCCTACTGAGGGTGTGTCCTACTAGGATGTGCACCTACTGAGGATGTGCACCTACTGAGGGTGTGTCCTACTGAGGATACGTCCTACTGAGGGTGTGTCCTACTGAGGACGTGTCCTACTGAGGATGCGTCCTACTGAGGATGTGTCCTACTGAGGGTGTGTCCTACTGAGGGTGTGTCCTACTGAGGGTGTGTCCTACTGAGCATGTGTCCTACTGAGGGTGTGTCCTACTGAGGGTGTGTCCTACTGAGGATGTGTCCTACTGAGGGTGTGTCCCACTGAGGGTGTGTCCTACTGAGGGTGTGTCCTACTGAGGATGTGTCCTACTGAGGGTGTGTCCTACTGAGGGCGTGTCCTACTGAGGACGTGTCCTACTGAGGGTGTGTCCTACTGAGGGTGTGTCCTACTGAGGGTGTGTCCTACTGAGGGTGTGTCCTACTGAGGATGTGTCCTACTGAGGACGTGTCCTACTGAGGGTGTGTCCTACTGAGGGTGTGTCCTACTGAGGGTGTGTCCTACTGAGGACGTGTCCTACTGAGGACGTGTCCTACTGAGGATGTGTCCTACTGAGGGTGTGTACCACTGAGGGTGTGTCCTACTGAGGGTGTGTCCTACTGAGGATTCGTCCTACTGAGGATGCGTCCTACTGAGGGTGTGTCCTACTAGGATGTGCACCTACTGAGGATGTGCACCTACTGAGGGTGTGTCCTACTGAGGATACGTCCTACTGAGGGTGTGTCCTACTGAGGACGTGTCCTACTGAGGATGCGTCCTACTGAGGATGTGTCCTACTGAGGGTGTGTCCTACTGAGGGTGTGTCCTACTGAGGGTGTGTCCTACTGAGGATTCGTCCTACTGAGGGTGTGTCCTACTGAGGATTCGTCCTACTGAGGGTGTGTCCTACTGAGGGTGTGTCCTACTGAGGATGTGTGCCTACTGAGGGTGTGTCCTACTGAGGGTGTGTCCCACTGAGGATGTGTCCTACTGAGGATGTGTCCTACTGAGGGTGTGTCCTACTGAGGACGTGTCCTACTGAGGGTGTGTCCTACTGAGGATGTGTCCTACTGAGGACGTGTCCTACTGAGGACGTGTCCTACTGAGGATGTGTCCTACTGAGGGTGTGTCCTACTGAGGACGTGTCCTACTGAGGGTGTGTCCTACTGAGGGTGTGTCCTACTGAGGATGTGTCCTACTGAGGGTGTGTCCTACTGAGGGTGTGTCCTACTGAGGGTGTGTCCTACTGAGGATTCGTCCTACTGAGGGTGTGTCCTACTGAGGATTCGTCCTACTGAGGGTGTGTCCTACTGAGGATGTGTCCTACTGAGGGTGTGTCCTACTGAGGGTGTGTCCTACTGAGGGTGTGTCCTACTGAGGATTCGTCCTACTGAGGGTGTGTCCTACTGAGGATTCGTCCTACTGAGGGTGTGTCCTACTGAGGGTGTGTCCTACTGAGGATGTGTGCCTACTGAGGGTGTGTCCTACTGAGGGTGTGTCCCACTGAGGATGTGTCCTACTGAGGATGTGTCCTACTGAGGACGTGTCCTACTGAGGATGCGTCCTACTGAGGATGTGTCCTACTGAGGGTGTGTCCTACTGAGGATGTGTCCTACTGAGGGTGTGTCCTACTGAGGACGTGTCCTACTGAGGATGTGTCCTACTGAGGGTGTGTACCACTGAGGGTGTGTCCTACTGAGGGTGTGTCTCACTGAGGATGTGCACCTACTGAGGATGTGTCCTACTGAGGGTGTGTCTCACTGAGGATGTGCACCTACTGAGGATGTGTCCTACTGAGGGTGTGTCCTACTGAGGGTGTGTCCTACTGAGGATGTGCACCTACTGAGGATGTGCACCTACTGAGGGTGTGTCCTACTGAGGGTGTGTCTCACTGAGGATGTGCACCTACTGAGGATGTGTCCTACTGAGGGTGTGTCTCACTGAGGATGTGCACCTACTGAGGATGTGTCCTACTGAGCATGTGTCCTACTGAGGGTGTGTCCTACTGGGGTTGTGTCCTACTGAGGTTGTGTCCTACTGAGGATGTGTGCCTACAGAGGATGTGTGCCTATAGAGGATGTGCGCCTACTGAGTTTATAGTTCTACTGCAGAGGGATTTCATATCTTCTTCCTTTCATTCTTTTTTTCCTAGGAGCCATGTGCCCCTTAGTTTGGAGAAGCTATGGGCCCCATTTCAGAGTAAGGTTTTTAAATGAATAAAATAAAAATAAAATAGGTAAGACTACAAGGACACCTATTTTATTAACAGATGCTCAACAAAATACTTTTAATTTTTATTCTGTACAAAATACTGTCAAAAGCAAAGATGTGACATAGTATCATGTTAACATCTCAATTAATGCAGTAAATACCAAAATCTGGGAACACGGGGCTGGTGCTGTGGCGCATCAGGTTAAAGGCCCGGCCTGCAGCGCCAGCATCCCAAATGGACACCGGTTCAAGTCCCAGCTGCTCCCTGTTAATGCTTCTGGGAAAGCAGCGAGAGATGGCCCAAGTGCTTGGGCCCTTGCATACACGTGGGAGACCTGGAGGAAACTCCTGGCTCCTGGCTTCGGATTGGTGCAGCTCCAGCCTTTGCGGCCATCTGGGGAGTGAACCAGTGGATGGAATCTCTCTCTCTCTCTCTCTCTCTCTCTCTCTCTCTCTCTCTCTCTGCCTCTGCTGCTCTCTGTAACTCTTTCACATAAAAATAAAATAAATCTTTCAAAAAAATCTAGGAATATATGCCAGCTCATTTTATGTGTCAGCTTGACAGTGTCGGGTGCCCATGTGTTTGGTTAAATTTTTCTGGCTGTGTCCGTGAGGGCATTGCTGAATGAGATGAACAGTGGAATTGGTGGACTCTGTGAAGTAGATGGACTTCCCCATCCAATCCACTGAAGGCTTGAATACTCACAGAACAGAATCTTCTCCCTCTCCCTCTCCCCCTCCCCCTCCCCTTCCCCCTCTCCCCCTCCCCCTGCCTTCCCCTCTCCCTCTCCCTCTCTCCTCCCTCTCCCTCTCTCCTCCCCCTCCCCCTCTCCCCCTCCCTCTCCCTCTCTCCTCCCCCTCCCCCTCTCCCCCTCCCCCTCCCTCTCCCCCTCCCCCCTCCCTCTCCCTCTCCCTCTCTCTCTCTCTGACTCCGATTCCTACGGCACCTCTGTCGCTGCCTCTTCTGCATCTCCAGCTTGACGAGTGTACATCTTGGGATTTCTCAGCCTCTGAAACCCCCGTGAGCCAGTTCCCTGTGATCAGTCTCTCTCCATATGTCTATATCTATATCGCTTGTTACTCGTGTTTTTCAAAGACTCCTCACAAATACAGGGGAAGGGCTAAGGACAGTCGTGATTTCAAAGGTGAGATATGTGTATGAGTGTAAGCAGTACTTGAGCTAGGTTGTCATGTGCGTGTCCCAGTTGTAAGATGGAAAGGACATAGTTGTGACGTGGAACTGTGACAGTCACAGGAAGTGCTAGGGAGAACATGGTTTGTTACCCACATCAGCATGCAATAGGAGAAATGCTAGCCGGAGCCGCGGCTCACTAGGCTAATCCTCCGCCTAGCGGCGCCGGCACACCGGGTTCTAGTCCCGGTCGGGGCACCCGACTCTGTCCCGGTTGCCCCTCTTCCAGGCCAGCTCTCTGCTGTGGGCAGGGAGTGCAGTGGAGGATGGCCCAGGTGCTTGGGCCCTGCACCCCATGGGAGACCAGGAAAAGCACCTGGCTCCTGGCTCCTGCCATCGGATCAGCGCGGTGCGCCGGCCGCAGTGCGCCGGCCGCGGCGGCCATTGGAGGCTGAACCAACGGCAAAGGAAGACCTTTCTCTCTGTCTCTCTCTCTCACTGTCCACTCTGCCTGTCAAAAAAAAAATTAATAAATAAATAAAAATAAAAAAAATTAAAAAAAATAGGAGAAATGCTAACTCTCTGCTGGAACCTAGTGAAAATAGAGATGTGACTTCTCCTCTGTTTCCTGAACACAGCTGGCGCTCTGCCCAGTCCCCGGGGAGCTCTTTCAGGGGCTCTGGGTGCCCACCCACGAGCTATGAGAACCGCCTTTGGGCTACTCCAGCCCTTGATCTATGGAGGCAGAGAGCTGGAAACACATGGGTGTCGAAGTCCCCAAAGGGCAGCTCACGGATGACAGACTGGCTCCTCGCCTTCAGGCAGCCCAACGCTGAGGCACGACTCATGCCCCAGAATTCCCCTGTGGGAGCCAGGTGAGGTTGAGTCTGTCGTAAAACTGCACCCCATCCTTCTGCTTTGCCCTTTCTCCCACTCACTCCTTAATATTTCACTGGCGCATGAATCGCAGCCAGGGTCTACTTGCAGAGAACCTGGCTTCACGTCCACCATCATCCGAGTTTCCAGAATCTCTGGGTCAAGACTCTTCGCTTTGGAGCAAGTTCATGGGAAAGAGTGCTAGTGTGTTCGCAGCTTAACTTTCTGCTCTTAGTAGAAAAGGGTGAGCCCAGGCTGAATGGAGCTGGGCTTAGTTCAAGCAGTGATCAAACAGGATGAAGAAAACCTCAAAGATCATGGGTTTTTCAAGGCTGGAAAATCCTACTTCTCCAGACCCCAAATATTAAGGAACAAGATAGAAAAAGCCTGGTAGCCATGAACCAAAGGGAGCAGGCCTGTAGCAACTAGATTACGGATGTTCTCTTTCCTGCCAAGCCTAAAGGTAGACACCATCTAGGTGAAGGAGCAAATTATGGGGGTGAAGACGCAAAGAAGACAAAACCTTGAGAACCAGACTTGCGTATAGTTTCCAGTTTCAACAAGTAGGACTAGCAGGGCTGGCGTGATAGCACAGCAGGCTAAGCCACAGCTTGCGACGCTGCCTGTATCCCCTATCGGAGTGCCTGCGCGCGTCTTGGCTGCTTCACTTCTGATCCAGCTCCCTGCACCTGGGAGCCAGCAGACGATGGCCCAAGTACCTGGACCGCTGCCACCCATGTGGGAGACTCAGATGGAGTTCCAGGCTCCTGGTTTTGGCCTGGCTCAATTTGGCTGTTGCAGCCATTCGGGGAGTGAACCGTCAAATGGAAGATCTCTCTCCCTGTCCTTATCTTTCAACACATACATAAATAAATAAATCTTTAAAAATAAAGACAAAACACAGGACACCCCATATTTATCCAGCTATCCTAGGGGCAGGAGTAATTAATGACATCTCAGGTTTATTTTTTCAAAGTAAATAGAGAGTAGCCAAGGGGAACCATCTGATTAGGAACACACACTTTTTTTTTTTTTTTTTTTTTTGACAGGCAGCGTGGACAGTGAGAGAGACAGAGAGAAAGGTCTTCCTTTTGCCGTTGGTTCACCCTCCAATGGCCGCCTCGGTCGACGTGCTGCGGCCAGCACACCGTGCTGATCCGAAGGCAGGAGCCAGGTGCTTCTCCTGGTCTCCCATGGGGTGCAGGGCCCAAGCACTTGGGCCATCCTTCACTGCACTCCCTGGCCACAGCAGAGAGCTGTCCTGGAAGAGGGGCAACTGGGACAGAATCCGGCACCCCGACCGGGACTAGAACCCGGTGTGCCGGTTAGCCTATTGAGCCGCGGCGCCGGCCTAAGAACACACACTTCTGACTGTTAGGTGAATGAAGATTATGTTAAACCACTCAGATTTGGAGGATCCCTAAGGCATGGTTCTCAAAGGGTGGGCCACAGACCAGCAATATTAGTACCACCTGTCAACTAACTTGTTAGAAATGCAAATCTTCAACCCCTGTCCCAGATCTATTGAATCAGAAACTATGGTGGAGTGGTGGTGGTGGTGGTGGTGGTGGCGGTGGTGGTGTGGGGGTGGGGAGGCTCAGCAACCTCTTCAGGTGATCTTGATACACATGACATTGGAGAAGCAGTGAGCTAAGAAGACAGCAGGGTTAGCTCTAAAGCAGCCCGTGGGAAGCCTCTGGAGTTGGTCGGTCCCCTGTTGCCAGTGTCGCTCACTAGTACAAGGTGGTGCTCCTGACCTGGTCAGAATCTGCGTGGAAGACACTGGGACGTTCCCAGCCCAGATCTTGGCACAGGCCTTAGCAGACCCTTGACGGAGGGTGGTTCTTCCACTTAGCGATGAGCTCATCTGAAACCTTTTTTTCCCAAAGATTTATGTATTTATTTGAGAGGCAGAGTTAGAGAGAGAGAGAGAGAGAGAGAGAGAGAGAGAGAGAGTCTTCTATCCACTGGTTCACTCCCCAAATGGCCATAACAGCTGGAGCTGGGCCGATCCAAAGCCAGGAGCCAGGAGCTTCTTCCGGGTCTCCCACATGGGTGCAGGGGCCCAAGCACTTGGGCCATCCTCCATTGCTTTCCCAGACCACAGCAGAGAGCTGGACTGGAAGTGGAGCAGCCGGGACTAGAACCGGTGCCCATATGGGATGCCGGCATGCAAGTGGAGGCTTAGCCCACTACACCACAGCACTGGCCCTGGTACTGCTTTATAACAGCTCCATTAGAGCTTGTTTTTCCCAGCTCTTGGCATCCGTGACCTCATGGGCCAGACGCCACAGATGGACTGTGTCAGAGTCATCATGTCAGCCTGGTATGCCTGTGACTTCCCTGGTTTTAACACGGGCAGTTCCACATCCGGGAAACCACCCAGTCCTGGGCAGTCTGGAGTATTTTATTGGTTGAAGGCCAGCATTGTGGCATAGCAGGTTAAGACACTGCCTGCGAGGCCAGCATCCCATATGGGCACGGGTTCGAGTCCCAGCTGCTCTTCTTCTGATCTGGCTCCCTGCTGATACACCTGGGAAAGCAGCAGACGATGGCTCAAGTGCTTGAGCCCCTGCACCCACGTGGGAGACCTGGAAAGAGCTCCTGGCTTTTGGCTTCAGTCTGGCCCAGCCCAGTGGCCATTTGGAGAGTGAATGGAAGGTCTGTGTGTGTGTGTCTGTCTGTCTCCCTCTGTGTGTGTGTGTCTGTCTCTCTCACTCTCTCTGTGTGTCTGTCTCTCCCTCTGTGTGTGTGTGTGTCTGTCTCTCTCTCTCTCTGTGTGTGTGTCTGTCTCTCCCTCTGTGTGTGTGTCTCTCTCCCTCTCTCTGTGTGTCTGTCTGCCTCTCTTCCTCCCTGTGTGTGTGCATGTGTCTGTCTGTCTCTCCCTCTGTGTGTGTGTGTGTCTGTCTGTCTTTCTGTCTCTCTCCCTCTGTGTACGTGTGTCTGTCTCTCCCTCTGTGTGTGTGTGCATGTGTCTGTCTCTCTCCCTCTGTGTGTGTCTGTCTCTTCTTCTGTGTGTGTGTGTCTGTCTCTCTCCCTCCGTGTGTATGTGTATGTGTCTGTCTGTCTCCCTCTCTCGGTGTGTATGTGTCTGTCTGTCTGTGTCTCCCTCTGTGTGTGTGTGTCTGTCTGTCTCTCTCCCTCTGTGTGTCTGTCTGTCTCTCCCTCTCTGTGTGTGTGCATGTGTCTGTCTCTCTCCCTCTGTGTGTGTGTCTGTCACTCTCCCCCTGTGTGTGTCTGTCTCTCCCTCTGTGTGTGTGTGTGTCTGTCTGTCTCCCTCCCTCTCTCTCTCTCTCTGTGTGTCTGTCTCTCCCTCTCTGTGTGTGTCTGTCTCTCCCTCTGTGTGTCTGTCTCTCTCTCTCTCCCTCTGTGTTTGTGTGTGTGTCTATCTGTCTCTCTCTCTCTCTGTGTCTGTCTCTATCCCTCTGTGTGTGTGTGTCTGTCTGTGTCTCCCTCTGTGTGTGTGTGTCTGTCTCTCCCTCTGTGTGTGTGTGTCTCCCTCTGTGTGTGTGTGTCTGTCTCTCCCCCTCTGTGTGTGTCTGTCTGTCTCTCTCCCCCTGTGTGTGTCTGTCTCTCCCTCTGTGTTTGTGTGTGCGTCTGTCTGTCTATCCCTCTGCGTGTGTGTGTGTCTGTCTGTCTCCCTCCCTCTCTCTCTCTCTCTCTGTGTCTGTCTCTCCCTCTGTGTGTGTGTCTGTCTCTCCCTCTGTGTGTCTGTCTCTCTCTCTCTCCCTCTGTGTTTGTGTGTGTGTGTCTATCTGTCTCTCTCTCTGTGTGTGTCTGTCTCTCTCCCTCTGTGTGTGTGTCTATCTGTCTGTCCCTCAGTGTGTGTGTGCATCTGTCTGTCTCTCCCTCTCTGTGTGTGTGCATGTGTCTGTCTCTCTCCCTATGTGTGTGTGTCGGTCTGTCTCTTCCTCTGTGTTTGTGTGTGCATCTGTCTTTCTGTCTCTCTCCCTCTGTGTGTGTGTCTGTCTGTCTGTCTCTGCCTCTCTGTGTGTGTGCATGTGTTTGTCTCTCTCCCTCTGTGTGTGTGCATGTGTCTGTCTGTCTGTCTCCCTCTGTGTGTGTGTTTGTCTCTCTCCCTCTGTGTGTGTCTATCTGTCACTCCCTCTGTGTGTGTGTCTGGCTGTCTGTCTCCCTCCCTCTCTCTCTCTCTGTGTCTGTCTGTCTCTCCCTCTGTGTGTGTGTGTGTGTCTGTCTCTCTCCCTCTGTGTGTATGTGTCTGTCTGTCTGTCTCTGTGTGTCTGTCTCTCCCTCTCTGTGTGTGTCTGTCTCTCTGTGTGTGTGTGTGTGTGTCTGTCTCTCTCCCTCTGTGTGTGTGTGTCTGTCTCTCCCTCTGTGTGTGTGTGTGCATGTGTCTGTCTCTCTCCCGCTGTGTGTGTCTGTCTCTGTGTGTGTGTGTCTGTCTCTCTCCCTCTGTGTTTGTGTGTGTGCATGTGTCTGTCTGTCTCCCTCTCTCTCCCTCTGTGTGTGTCTGTCTGTGTCTCCCTCTGTGTGTGTCTGTCTCTCTCCCTCTGTGTGTGTCTCTCTCTCCCTCTGTGTGTGTGTGTCTGTCTGTGTCTCCCTCTCTGTGTGTGTCTGTCTGTCTCTCTGTGTGTGTGTGTGTCTCTCTCTCCCTCTGTGTGTGTGTGTCTGTCTGTCTGTCTCCCTCTGTGTGTGTGTGTGTGTCTGTCTGTGTCTCCCTCTGTGTGTGTGTCTATCTGTCTCTCTCCCTCTGTGTGTGTCTCTCCCTCTGTGTGTGTCTGTCTGTCTGTCTCCCTCTCTCTGTAACTCTACCTTTTGGGACTTGTGATCCAGACCCTCTTTTCTCACAAGGGTGATCCTGGCTCAGCAAGTCAGGCAACTCTGTATTTAAATATTTACAGCTTTCAAACATGAAAGAGCCTTTTTAAAGAAAATTTATTTATTTATTCATTTGAGAGGCAGAGAAACATACAGAGAGACAGAAAGCCCCCACCCCTGGTTCACAACTCAGATGCATGCACTGGCCAGGGCTGGGAGCCGGGAACTCCATCCAGGTCTCCCACGTGGGTGGCAGGGACCCAACCACTTGAGCCATCACTGCTGCCTCGCATCTTGTGCGCCAGCAGGAAGCTGCAGTCAGGAGCCTGGACTTGAACCCAGGCAGTCCAACTTCCACTTAACTGCTGGCCGAATCCTAACTGCACCGTCTTTCCCGGACACTCGATCCACCCACCTTTGAAGCCAGATGCCCTGATTGCCTGCTGGGGTCTCCGTGACTATGTGAACATTCAGGAGGTCGTGGTGAGCGCCAGTGGATCAACTGCCCTTCTACAAGTGACCAAGGTTAGGCCGGCACCGCGGCTCACTAGGCTAATCCTCCACCTAGCGGTGCTTGCACACCGGGATCTAGTCCTGGTCCGGACTGGTGCCGGATTCTGTCCCGGTTGCCCCCTTTCTAGGCCAGCTCTCTGCTATGGCCAGGGAGTGCAGTGGAGGATGGCCCAAGTGCTTGGGCCCTGCACCCCATGGGAGACCAGGAGAAGTACCTGGCTCCTGGCTTCGGATCAGCGCAGTATGCCGGCCGCGGCAGCCATTGGAGGGTGAACCAACGGCAAAAGGAAGATCTTTCTCTCTGTCTCTGTCTCTCACTGTCCACTCTGCCTGTCAAAAAAAAAAAAAAAAAAAAACACACACACACACACACAACAAGTGACCAAGGTTAACTCTCCAGCAATGACCTCATTAGACCAGGGGCCAGGCATGGACTAAAACTTGCTGGTTAAATCTCTCCTATGTATTTAAGCCTGATACAGGGAACGAATTTTTTTCTAAGGTTTTTTTTTTTTTTTTTGGACAGGCAGTGTTAGACAGTGTGAGAGAGAGACAGAGACAGAGAGAAAGGTCTTCCTTTTCCATTGGTTCACTCCCCACATGGCCGCTGGAGCCAGGTGCTTCCTCCTGGTCTCCCGTGCAGGTGCAGGGCCCAAGGGCTCGGGCCATCCTCCACTGCCTTCCCGGGCCACAGCAGAGAGCTGGACTGGAAGAGGAGCAACCGGGACAGAATCCAACGCCCCAACCAGGACTAGAACCCAGGGTGCCAGCGCCGCAGGCAGAGGATTAGCCTAGTGAGCTATGGCGCCGGCCATTTTTCTAAGGTTTATTTATTTAAAAGGCAGAACATCAGAGAGAGGGAGAAAAGAAGAGGGATCAATCAGAGATAGATAGAGATCTTCCATCCACTGTTTTACTCCCCAGATGGCCACAACAGCCAGAGCTGGGTCAAGCTGAAGCCAGGAGCGAGGAACTACATTAGGGTCTCCCACACGGGTGGCAGGGCCCAAACACTTGGGCCATCACCCCCTGCTTTCCCAAGTGCATTAGCAGGAAGCTGGATCACAAGCCAAGAAGCCAGGACTCGAATAAGTGCTCTGTTACAGGAGGCCATTGTCACAAGCAGTGGCTTCACCTGCTGCACCACAGCACCTGTCCCAAGGACATGTTATTGACCGCGACTCAGAATGCAAGGTACAACGTTAACTTTTATATAGATAACATACAATAAGCGATTCGAAAGGGGAAAGTAAAGGCTTCTTTTCTCTGAGTATGTTCTCAGTGGTGGGCCTAGGGTGCAGATGTAAATTAAATGGAGAGGTGTGATATTTTAAAATACAAACTTGTTATTGGTATGTCCTTGGGAGGGGAGGAAGTGGTGAGGTGATTCTGACCACCGTCTTTCTTTAGTTAACCATGGTGTCAGAGGAGGATTTCCCAGGCTCAGCACTCAGCACTGTGGGCCTCGAGGACTGAGGACTCCCTGGTGTGGGGAGGGAGCTAGCCTGTGTCGCAGGATGACTGGCACCAATGCCCCCGTGCCTTGCTCCCAGAGGTGATAACAGAAGTCCCTCCCTCTAGACATTGCAAACCCTGGGGGGAGCATTGCCAGACAAATTATAATATATGGGACATAGTTCTATAAAAAAGTTTGCATTGTTTATCTGAAATCCAATGTTAACTGAATTTAACCAGTATTTCTATTTGCTAAATCTGGCAGTCCTACCTAGAAGGCCAAATTGTGCCACATCACAGCAAGGCTGGACACAGTTTATGAAGTCCGTAGATAAAAATACAACTAAGGGTTGGCGCCGCAGCTCAATAGGCTAATCCTCCACCTTGCGGCACCGGCACCCCGGGTTCTAGTCCCGGTCAGGGCGCCAGATGCTGTCCCAGTTGCCCCTCTTCCAGGCCTGCTCTCTTCTATGGCCAGGGAGTGCAGTGGAGGATGGCCCAAGTGCTTGGGCCCTGCACCCCATGGGAGACCAGGAGAAGCACCTGGCTCCTGCCTTCGGATCAGCGCAGTGCGCCGGCCGCAGCACGCCGACTGCGGCAGCCATTGGAGGGTGAACCAACGGCAAAAGGAAGACCTTTCTCTCTGTCTCTCTCTCTCTCTCACTGTCCACTCTGCCTATCAAAAAAAAAAAAAAATACAACTAAGTACAACCTAGCACCAACACACTAATGACGCGTTTTTATTTTTTTTTTTAATTGGTACATTTGTTAAAAATAAATAGAGTAATGGTCCAGGGCTTAAAATGTCACCGTGCTGAGTGCTGACTTCTGTAACATAACTAAATGTAGGGGACTCCTAGAAATACACTCAAGACAGCAATAAAAAGGTAAACAGAAATGATTGATAAGACAGGGCTCTTTCGCTACGGCCTTGTATGGAACACTGGCTCCACAGTGGATCTGGGCGTTCTTGACCTTGACAGCGACATTCACAGAGGCTGGGCTGTCTGTCACAGGCAACTGGCACCCAAGGGCCACAAGCCTCCTCATGCTTCCTAAATAGTTTTCTATTGTATGCATTTGCAGAAGGAGTAGAAATGGTAACCAGGTGCTTCACCGTATGCATCCAAGTGTGATGCCTCATCTTTGCACATGGTCCAATTTCTTGAAAAATAAAAGGATGGGTGCCAGCGCCGTGGCTCACTAGGCTAATCCTCCGCCTGTGGCGCTGGCACACTGGGTTCTAGTCCCGGTTGGGGCACCAGATTCTGCCCCGGTTGCTCCTCTTCCAGCCCAGCTCTCTGCTGTGGCCCGGGAGTGCAGTGGAGGATGGCCCAGGTGCTTGTGCCCTGCACCTGCACGGGAGACCAGGAGAAGCACCTGGCTCCTGGCTTCAGATCAGTGAAGCGCGCAGGCCATAGTGGCCATTTGGGGGGTGAACCAACGGCAAAAGGAAGACCTTTCTCTCTGTATCTCTCTCTCTCACTGTCCACTCTGCCTGTCAAAAAGAAAAAAAGGAAAGGAAAGGAATGGGGGGGGAGGGGAGGGGAGGGGAGGGGAGGGGAGGGGAGGGGAGGGAAGGGAAGGGAAGGGAAGGGAAGGGAAGGGAAGGGAAGGGAAGGGAAGGGAAGGGAAGGGAAGGGAAGGGAAGGGAAGGGAAGGATGGGGCCAGCTCTGTGGCGTAGCCAGTAAAGCCGCCGCCTGCAGTGTCGCCATTCTATGTGGGCACTGGATTCTGTCCCAGCTGCTCCAATTCTGATCCAGCTCTCTGCTATGGCCTGGGAAAGCAGTAGAGGATGGGACAAGTCCTTGGGCCCTTGCACCCGTGTGGGAGACCCAGAAGAAGCTCCTGGCTTTGGATTGGTGCAGCTGCGGCCATGTGGGGAGTGAACCAGCAAATGGAAGAACTCTCTTTCTCTCTCTCTCTCTTTCTGCCTCTCTGTAACTCTGCCTTTCAAATAAATAACATAAATCTTTAAAAAGAAAAAAAGAAAAGGAGTGACTCACGGCAGGACCACGTGGGTGAGGAAGTTCTGAATGGAGGATCTCACATTCTCGTGCGTCTTCCGTTGCGTCTCCTGCGGGTCCGGCTGTGGGATCCCGCCTCACTGGCCTCCAGCCACAGCACTGCACTCCCTCCTACTCTGAAAGACACGTTTTAGATACATAGGTAATAAAAAGATATTACTTAAAAAAAAGAGATTTATTTGAAAGGTAGAGTTACAGAGAGGTGGAGGCAGAGACAGAGAGAGATCTTCCACTTACTGGTTCACCCCCCAAACAGCCTCAGTGCCCAGAGCTGTGCCGATCTGAAGCCAGGAGCCAGGAGCTTCCTCCAGGTCTCCCAGGGGCCAAAGGACCTGGGCCTGCTTTCCCAGGCCACAGCAGAGAGCTGGATCAGAAGTGGGGCAGCTGGGACTCGAACCAGCACCCATATGTGATGTTGGAACTGCAGGTGATGGCTTTACCCACTATGTCACAGTGGCAGCCCCCCCCCCAAATACTTTAAAGAAACAATCAGACAAATGCCCTAAACAGCACTTTGACCCCAGAATCTGCCCTTAAGTTATTCAGATTTGGCTTAAATGCCCATGAGAGCATTTCAGGCATGGAAAGCCGAGACACTGTGGCAAAAAATGACCTACAGGAAGGATCCCTGTGAGTGTGACCCCAGTAGAAAGAAGGGGCCATCAAAGAAGGAGGTACCTTTCTCTGGAGGGAGGAGAGAACTTCCACTTTGGTTATGGCCTTGTCTAAATATTATTGGAGTTTGAGGACTCAAAAGGCTTCCATAGCCTTAGCAGCTCATGACAAGAGCCTCGGGTAATCACTGACATCATAAATAAGAGTGTCAATTGTTAAATCAACAACAGCAGTCACTGTGCACTTACTCCCCATGTAGGATCTCTGTCCTTAATGAGTTGTACCTTGAGAATTAACGGTATAACTAGTCTTCAAACAGTACTTTATACTTTGTGTGTGTCTGTGTGGGTGCAAACTGTTGAAATCTTTACTTAGTATATACCAAGTTGATCTTCTGTATATAAAGGTAATTGAAAATGAATCTTAATGAAGAATGGGATAGGAGAGGGAGAAGGAGATGGGACGGAGTTGGGGTAGGAAGATGGGTGGGTGGAAGAATCAATATATTCTTAAAGCTGTACCTATGAAATTTGTATTCATTAAATAAAAGCTTTCTAAAAAAAAAACAATCAGAGAGAAATTGTTTGAGCAATAGAAACACAGAAATGTCACCAGCGCTTTTGAAATAATATGCACAAGGCTATTTCAAAGAGTTTATGGAAAAATGGAATTAAAAATCATTTCATTTTGGTGCAAAATATTTTGAAATTTATGCATAGTTTTACATAATACATGCTTTCAGTGACCTTTTTGAAGTTCCCTCATATGCATAGATTTCTAAACATTTTTGCATCAAAATAAAATTTATTTTAAAAAGTTGAGAGAGGAGAGACAATGGACAGTCAGCCCCCATCCACTGCTTCATACCCCGGATGCCCACAATAGCTGAGGCTGGGCCAGCTGCTTGAGCCATGACCTCTTCCTCGGGGAGTCTGTTAGCACAGAGCTGTGCCAGGAGCTGGCGCCAGGAATCTAGCTCAGGCCTTCCAGCGTGGGACGCGATGTCTCCACTGGCAGGCTGACCGCTCCCCACGTCTCCCGTGGAGCGAGCACTTCTCTGCCCTTCCTCAAGGACCCTCGGAGGTTCTGTGAAGACAAGGGTCTCCGTTTTGCTCACTGGTATTTCTCGCCTGCCGTGAACGGTGCCTGGCACATAGTGCCTACACAGTAAATGGTTCTTGACTGAATGACTGAAAGTGTGGGTAGCGTGACATGTGGAAGGGAACGTCCATGTGGTCTATACCCCACAGGATTCCTATAACGTTTAAATGGATTCGTATTTGCTGAAAGCTACCTGGCATGTGGTGAGCCCTAGATAAATAGTTACTAAATGAAAAAGTTAAAAAGTAAAGTCACTGAGGTAGACTAAATATGACATTGCCAAATACCCTGTAGTGAGCATTTTCAGGCAGAACAACTACCTTGGGAGTTCCTGCAGCCTGTGATTCTGTTCCGCGACCTTCCTACACTCGCAATGGCAGGTACAGCCAAGGAATTCAAAGCACTGATTATACATAACCATTAAGTAGAATGACATTATAATAGTTTAAAACGTTATGGGGACAGCATTGTGTCATAGCAAGTAAGGCCATTGCCTGTGACTCCAGCATCCCACGTGGGTGCCAGTTCAAGTCCCAGCCACTCCACTTCTGATCCAGCTTGGGGCTAACATGCCTGGGAAAGCAGCAGAAGATGGCCCAAATGCTTGGGCCCCTGCACCCACGTTGGAGACCCGGAAGAAGCTCCTGGCTCCTGGCTTTGATCTAGCCCATCCCCAGCCATTGCGGCCATTTGGGGGTTGAACCAGCAGATGGAAGCTCTCTCTTTCTCTGTCTCTCCCTCTCTTTGTAACTCTGCCTTTCAAATAAATAAAACAGAAGAAAAGAAAAGAAAAGAAATACTTCAAACTATCTACCCTAGGGAAATTATCACATATAATCATAATGACATATCTGAGAGGTAAAAAAAAAAAGCGATACTATTTCCAAATCGTTAATTATGAGCACATAACTAGCATAAGCAACAATGTGCACGTTTTTAGCCAATGGAAACAGAGCAAGGATTAGCAGAGTGTGATCTGTGGTCTTGACTTATCCACAGGTCCCCGCCCTGAGGACCATGGCAGCTTTGGCAGGAGGAAATATAACACACAGACCACGAGACTCTAAGAACACAAGGGTGTCCAAAGGGAGAAAGACCATGAAAGAGATGATTAAGGTCCTTTTCCAAGGGAGAGAGCATAGCATGAAACAGTGGACCTGGGCGTGGTCTCGAGTCAGACCGAGGACTTCACACTCCAGCTCACCACTACGAGGCTGTGCGACCTGGGTCACGCGACTTACTGTGTGCCTGCAGCAGGAAATGGAGCAGGTGTGTAATGCATTCTTATCATTTCCTCCCATCTCCTCTTTGCTTTCTCCTCCCCCTGGACGGCCCTAGCTTTGCATCTCCCAAAGAGCGTCAGCCTTGATCTGCGCCTCTGACTGGTTTCTAGGATAGAGTAAGTACAGCTGAGGACAATGAGGAGGAGGAGGGCAGAGACAGAGAGAGCGTAGTTCTCTGTGCTTCGGTTTCCTTATCTGAGGGTGGGCATTTAGCTGAGTGGTTAACACACCTGCACCCCGCATCAGAGTACCTGGGTTCGATACCTGGCACCAGCTCCTCCCTCCAGCTTCCCACAAAGGCAGACCCTGGGAGGCAGCAGTGATGGCTCAAGTAACTGGGTTCCTGCCTCCAACATGGGAGTCTGGATTGAATTCCAGCTTCAGGCTGGCCCAGCCTGGGGTTTTGTGGGCATTTGGAGGATGAACCAGAGGGTGGGAGTGCTCTCTCTCTCTCTCTCTCTCTCTATATATATATATATATATATATATCTTTCTCTGTCTCTCAAATGTGTGTGGGTACAGTGGTTAAGACATTGAAACATATGTATCTCATGTCAGAGGTCTGGGTACATTGAAGTCCCAGGCACAGTTCTAATTTTTTCATTTAAATATTTATTTGAAAGGCAGAGTGACAGACAGAAAGTGTAAGAGTGAGAGAGAGAGACCTTCCATTTGCTAGTTTACTCCCCAAATGGCTGCAACAAGCAGAGCTGGGCCAGGCTGAAGCCGGGAGTCAGGAACTCCATCCTGGTCTCCCACAAGCGCGGCAGGGGCCAAGTTCTTGGGACCCCTTCCATTGCCTTTCCAGATCAGCAGTAGCTGGATTGGACACACATGGGTGCTCGATTATGGGTGCCAGTGTTGCAGGCTGCAGCTCAGCCACAACACCAGGCCCCCAGGTGTGGCTTGATTCCAGCTTCCCACTGAGGCATCAGACGGTGGCTCACACACATGGGTCCCTGCCACCCTGGTGGAAACTCGGATTGAGCTCTAGGTTCTTGGCTTCAACCTGACCAAGCCCTGGCTTTTGTGAGCTGCTAGGGAGTGAACAAATGGATGGCAGATTCTCCCCTGTTGCTGTGGATTCGTTCTGAGAGGATTGCCATGGGGGCAAGAGGGGCGGAGTCACCACACAGACCCCGGGAGTTGTGTGGAAGCAGGCCAGAGGCGAGCAGCCTGCAGTCTCATTTATTTCAGTTGGTACAGCAGTTTATATAGACAAGGCAGCCAATCCAGCCAAGGGGCGGTCTGTGCCCGAACCAATCACAGCCTGTTGCTAGGCAGCTCCATTGCCAGGTGGTTTCCCAGGGGGTTTCCGAAGCCATTCCTGAGTAACTGATGCTCACTTGCCAGCAGCCATCGTAGCATGGCCTTCTCACTCCACCACACTCCCCTCCCCTTCAAATAAAAAACATGAATACAAATACATTAAATTATGTAATGGACATAAACTCTTAGAACCGTGCCCAGTCCAGGACAAGAACGGTATGACCTGGCAGCCCTTGTTTGCCCTCTGGACGGTGAAAGTGGCTGACTGACAGCATCTACCAGGATTCAGGCTCTGCTCCATTTTTCTAGAGTCAAGTTGCCATAAGAAATGTGTGCATGGCTCTTTCTGAAGGACGCAAACAGCGAGTGTGGCTTCACGTGTTCCCACACCTTTCTCATCTTCCAGGGGGTTCCCACGTGCCTTGGCTATGGCCCTACATTATTCCCAGCATCGACTTCCCTCTTCACAGCTTCTTTTCCTTACTCCAAACTGCCCTTCCCCACCCCACTCCTGCCCCTGTAAAGCTCGTGTGATTCCTTTGGGCCCATCGGGAGAACCCAGGCTTCGATCCCCATCTTTTTTTTTTTTTTTTTTTTTGACAGGCAGAGTGGACAGTGAGAGAGAGAGACAGAGAGAAAGGTCTTCCTTTGCCGTTGGTTCACCCTCCAATGGCCGCCGCGGCCGGCACGCTGCGGCCGGCGCACCGCGCTGATCCGATGGCAGGAGCCAGGAGCCAGGTGCTTCTCCTGGTCTCCCATGGGGTGCAGGGCCCAAGCACTTGGGCCATCCTCCACTGCACTCCCTGGCCACAGCAGAGGGCTGGCCTGGAAGAGGAGCAACCGGGACAGAATCCGGCGCCCCAACCGGGACTAGAACCCGGTGTGCCGGCGCCGCTAGGCGGAGGATTAGCCTGTTGAGCCGCGGCGCCGACCCAATCCCCATTTAAGATCCTTAATTGAGTTACACCTGTCAAATCCGTTTAGCCATGTAAGATAGCAATCGTAGGCTCCAAAGACAATGATGTGGACATCTGTGTATGTGAGATGGGGGAGAGGTATCATTATTTGCTTACCACACCAGGCGAGAAGTTTGTCTCACTTGTGGTACGTATGTTTTTCTGAATAATACATAGGCAGTGTAGGCTACTTTATCACGGATGCTCTTTTCTCGTTGAATAGCAGTAGGCATCCTAGATGCCTTTGAAAAGACAAGGGTACTGATATGCTATTTCTCTCCGATGAATGAAGAATTGGTGATAAGAATGGTGACTTTTTGGCCAGCGCCGTGGCTCACTAGGCTAATCCTCCACCTGTGGCACCAGCACCCTGGGTTCTAGTCCCAGTTGGGGCACCGGATTCTGTCCCGGTTGCCCCTCTTCCAGGCCAGCTCTCTGCTGTGGCCCAGGAGTGCAGTGGAGGATGGCCCAAGTGCTTGGGCCCTGCACCCCATGGGAGACCAGGAGAAGCACCTGGCTCCTGGCTTCGGATCGGCGCAGCGCGCCAGCCATAGTGGCCATTTGGGGGGTGAACCAATGGAAGGAAGGCCTTTCTCTCTCTCTCTCTCTCTCTCTCTCTCTCTCTCTCTGTCTAACTCTACCTGTCAAAAAAAAGAAAAAAAGAAAAAAAAGAATGGTTATTTTTTGAGAACATACAAGGACTGTCTAAACCTGCAGTTTTTGTTTTTTAAAACTCTGTTTACTTATCTATTTATTTTAGTTGAAATGTAGAGAGAGAGAATCTTCCATCCACTAGTTAATTCCCCAAATGACCGTAACATCCAGGGCTGGCCCGGGAGCCTGGACCTCAGTCCAGGTCTCTACAGGGTGGCAGGGACACAAGAGTTGGAGCCGTCACCTGCGGCCTCCCAGGGTGCATATTAGCAGGAAGCTGGATCAGAAGCAGAAGAGGGGTCTGGTGTGTGGCACAGTGGAAAAAGTCACTGCCTATGACATCGGCACCCCATGTGGGTGCTGGTTCATGTCCCTGCTGCTCCACTCCTGCTCCAGCTTCCTGCTTTTGGCCTGCGAAAGCAGCAGAGGATGGTCCAAGTGTTTGAGCCCCTGCACCCACGTGGGAGACCTGGATAAAGTTCCTGGCTCCTGCCTTCAGCCTGGAGCAGTTGTAACTGTTTGGGGAGTGAACCAGTGGATGGAAGATTCCTTTATATTGTCTCTGTGTCTCTCCCTCTCTCTCTGTAACTCTGACATTCAAATAAATAAATCTTAAAAAAAAAAAAAAAAAAAAAGCAGGGGAGCCAGGACTCTCCAATCATGTGCTCATTTTATGAAATGTGGATGTCCCAAGAGGCAATTGACCTGTGGTGTCAAACGCCTACCCCTGAGGCCCTACAATGCCGACAGCTTGATGACATCCAAGGCACCGCAGCCACTCCCAAGACGGGTAGAATTTTGGCAAGCAGTGACCCAGAACCTGGCAGTGGGCTGCATGGGCTTTTTATGCTTTTACATATCCTGCCCCCATGACACATGGCGGCAACAAATGATGGCGTTAGGGCAGAACACGTAAGAAAACAGGCTCTGGAGTCAGCCAGGGCCAGAACCCTGGTTCTTCTGGCTCTGCTATTGACTCCTTGTGTGACCTTGGATGACCTTGCTTAATGTGTCTAATCACGAGTTCTCTTATCTACACAATGGAGATAAGAGTTGACAGGTGTGTTGTTAGGATTACAGGAGGCGATGGACACAAAGTCCTCAGCACAGGTCTGATGCACAATAATTAGTATTCAGTAAATAACTATTGTTTATTATAACTGGAACACATCTCGGGAAAGATATTAAAGCGAATTACACCATCTGACACAGCAAAATAGCCTACAACCGCCTATAAACCTCTCCCCAGAGTCCCACCCATCACAACCACTACTTCCAGAATGACTCTTCTTGAGCTCGTTGCTAACTTCCAACCTCTCTGGGTCTCTTCTCTCCTTTTGACTCACTTCCACCAGGCATCTCCCGTATGGAGTCTTACGTAGGCTCATTTCATCCTCTACCCATTCCACTGATGAGTACGACAAAGGCACAGCACTGAACAACACAAAGACCCTGAGAAGGGGCTGGAAGTGCTGAACACAAGTCTGTGGGTTCTTACACTGCTCTGTTTTCACGCTGAAACTTCCTTTATCACCCTCACCGTCTCCCCACGCGCAGCCTTGTTCCGCCTGCCACATGTTTGGAGAGCCATATAAATTGAGCTTAGTGAGGTTCAGTTTAGACTTCGGAGACCTTGATGCGCTTCTCTGATCTGTGCCCCAGCGAGCGCTCTGGACAGCTCCTCCGTAGTGCCAGGCTGCAGGTTTCCTCTACTCAACGAGGACACCCAGAGGCCGCTTGGGACGTAGCACCTGCCCGGAAACTTATCCAGCTGGTTCGATCGATCGGAAGTCACAAAGCCCAGGTCCAACCAGTCACCTAGAATATGTGTTCACGTGGAGCTCGCCCTCAAGGGAAGACTGGAAGCAGGTGCACTTCTTTCCCTGGCACAGGCATGCGTTGTAAGATGCAGAAGAGCTTTTAAATGTGATGGATGGGGACGCCAGAAACCAAGGACGTGCTGGGGACGCTTGGGGACATTTGCGCGGTGACTGAGTGCCGGTGGAGGTTGCTGAGTGGTTTTCTTTTCTTTTCTTTTTTTTTTTTTCTTTTTTTGACAGGAAGAGTGGACAGTGAGAGAGAGAGAGAGACAGAGAGAAAGGTCTTCCTTTGCTGTTGGTTCACCCTCCAATGGCCGCCGCGGCTGGCGCGCTGTGGCCGGCGCACCACGCTGATCCGATGGCAGGAGCCAGGTGCTTCTCCTGGTCTCCCATGGGGTGCAGGGCCCAAGCACTTGGGCCATCCTCCACTGCCCTCCCTGGCCTGGAAGAGGGGCAACCGGGACAGAATCCGGCGCTCCGACCGGGACTAGAACCCGGTGTGCTGGCGCCGCAAGGCGGAGGATTAGGCTAGTTAGCCGCGGCGCCAGCCTCAAATCAATCTTTATTATGGTTTATACTTATTTTTTAATTAGCACTTTTCTGATCAACATATTTCATCCATAACCCACTGCACCACAATGCCTGCCCCCCCGTCTTTTGATGTTGTTGTTTTTCAGGATGACTGGCCCAGTGATTAACACAATACTTGGGACACCTGCATCCTATGTTGGAGTGCCTGGGTTCAAGTGCGGGCTTTGCTCGTGATCCAGCTTCCTGTGGTGCACATTCTAGAAGGCTGTAGATGATGTCGTAAGTGCCCACGTCCCTGCTACCCATGTGGAAGGCCCAGATGGAGTTCCAGGCTCCAGGCTTCATCCTGGCCCAGACTCAGCTGATGGGGACATTTGGGGAGTGAACAGCAGATAGAAGATCTCTCTATGTCTCTCTATGTCTTTCTCTTTCCCTAGCTTTAAAATAAAAGAAAGTAAATCAATCAATCAATCTTGAAAAACTTTTTCAAATCTGTTATCCAGTTTTTTTAAGCTGATGCACATACACACACACACACACAGAGAGAGAGAGAGAGAGAGAGAGAGAGAGAGAACACTCTCTTATCTATCTACTGGTTTACTCTCCAAACATCTGCAATAGCCAGGATTACATCTCAGCTGAATATGGGCTCTGCAATGCAACCCAGGTCTCCCATGCAGGTGGCAGGAGCCCAAGTACTTGAGCTGTCATTGCTGCCTCCCGGGTTCTGGTCAGCAGGAAGCTGGAAGCCTTCCAATGTGGGATTTGGCATCTTAGCTGCTAGACTAAATGTCTGCCCCTACTTTTTACAATTCTATTTCTAACTCACTGCTCCTGTAAAAGAAAGCTACTAAGGTTACATATCCTTCCTTGCTATATCTAGCTACTTATACTTGTCACATCGATTCTAAAAACTCTTTAGTTGAGCAGTCTAGATTTTCTAAAAATACATTAGAGCTAAAGATAATCAGTTTCATAGACCGGCTGTGACATAACGGGTAAAGCCACCACCTATGCTACCAGAATCTCCACCTCTGATCCACCTCCCTCCTAATGACTTGCAAAGCAGCAGAAGGTGGCCCAAGTGCTTGGGCCCCTGCACTCAAGTGGGAAACCTGGAAGAAGCTCCTGGCTCCTGGCTTCAATCCTTCCCCACTGTTGTAGCCATTTGGGGAGTCAACCAGCAGATGGAAGATTCTTTCTCTCTCTCTGTAACTCTGTCTTTCAAATAAATAAAAATAAATCTTTTATAAAAAAAGATAGTTGCCCAATATTTATACCATTTCATTTCCCCCTAAAATTGAAATACTGTTACGGTCCATTGTCAAGGGCTACAGCCCCAGAGACTCATGTTGATGGATTAAGTATAGCACTTGATCAAGGGGTCAGCACTGTGGCATTGCAGGTTAAACTGCATCCCACATAGGCACTGGTTTGAGTCCCAGCTGCTCCGCTTCTGATCCAGCTCCCTGCTTATGGGTCTGGGAAAGCAGCAGAAGATGGCCCAAGTGTCTGGGCCCCTGCACTCACCCACATGGGAGACCTGGAAGAAGCTCTTGGTTCCTGGCTTCTGCCTGGTCCAGCCCTGGATGCCGTGGCCATTTGGGGAGTGAACCAGTGGATGGAAGACCTCTCTCTCTCTCTCTCTCTCTCTTTCCCTCTCCCTCCCCCTCTCCCTCTCTCTCCCTCTCTCTCGGTAACTGCATTTATTTATAAATAAATAAATCTTTACAAAAGACAACAAAGAACTTGATCCAATTATGGTGTCTGGAGGTGGGGCCTCTGAAAGTGATGAGATTGGCTGGTGTTGTTGGGGCAGAGCCCCCCGTGACTGAATCACAGTGGCTTTGCAGGGTGACACGTGCGGGCGTGGATGTAGACTGTGCTTCCTGTCTCAGCTTCCTGGCGCACCGTGTGATCCTCCCCCACACTCCTGACATCTAACAGGACTACCGGATCTTGGACTGTGAACCTCCAAAACCGTGAGCCAAAATAGTTTCTCCCTTCCTAAGGGAGCTCCTCTCAGGTACTTTTTAGAGTGAGGGAAAGCTCACTGGCTTATATTCACATTCCTCTAGGTTACACATAGGCCTTGTCAGTGGTGCATGGGCACCAAAGCTATATCAACCTCCAGACCCTCAGCTTAAATATATTGTTTTCCTGAAAGCTAACGATCCTACGTCTCCCTATCTCAAACCAGGAAAGCAGTTTTGGCATAATGATACTAAGGATTGCATTTAAATTTTTTTAAAAGACTTATTTATTTATTTGAAAGTCAGAGTTACACAGAGAGAGGGAGAGAGAGAGAGAGAGGTCCTCCATCCACTGGTTCACTCCCCAACTGGCTGCATTGGCCGGGGCTGCACTGATCTGAAGCCAGGAGCCAGGAGCTTCTTCCGGGTCTCCCATGTGCATGCAGGGGCCCAAGGACTTGGGCCATCTTCTAGTGCTTTCCCAGGCCACAGCAGAGAGCTGGATCGGAAGTGGAGCAGCCAGGTCTTGAACCAGCACCCATATGGGATGCCAGCACTGCAGGCAACAGCTTTACCTGCTACGCCACAGCGCCAGCCCTTAAATGTTCTTATAATATACATATTCTAGCTATCTAACCTAACCCAACTGTGATTTTAAGATGTAGGAAGCTAAGTCCCAGTGAGATTTTCTGACATTTAAAGGTATTTACAGTTCTGCATTACCTTCCACTTATTTGTTTATTTGTTTGAGAGAGAGACGGACAGGGATTTCCCATCTGCTGGTTCACTCTCCAAATGTCTGCAAAAGCCAGGCTGAGACAGGGCCAAAGCCAGAGCTGGAAACTCAATCTGGGTCTTGCACATGAGTGACATGAGACATTGCTGCAGGCTCCCAAGCTCTGCACCTGCCGAAGCTGGATTCAGGAGTCGGAGACGGGTATTGAACCCAGGTACTGGGATGTGGGATGTGAGCGTCGTAGTCACTAGGCTACATGCCTGTCCCCATTTGGCTGGTTTTTAATTTAGTAGAGGAATTTATGGCAATTATGAGTCCAGAAAAGAAATTTTTAAATCATTTTTTAGTTATTTGAAAGGCAGAGTTACAGAAACAGAGAGAGAAAGGGAGAGACAGAGATCTTCCATCTGCTGGTTCACTCCCCAAATGGCCTCAACAGCCAGGGCTGGGCTGATCTGAAGCCAGGAGCCAGGAGCTTCTTCTGGGTCTCCCATGTGCATGCAGGGGCCAAAGCACTTGGGCCATCTTACGCTGCTTTCTCAGGCCATTAGAAGGGAGCTAGATCAGAAGTGGAGCAATTGGGACATGAACCGGCACCCATATGGGATGCCAGCACCACAGATGGAGGCTTAACCTACTATGCTACAGTGCTGACCTCTAATTTTTTTTAGTATTTATTTGAAAGGCACAGAGAGAGAGAGAGAGAGAGAGCATGAGAGCGAGAGGTTTAGATCAAGAGGTCCCAGATGCTGGTTCACATTTCAAATGTCTATAATGGTCAGGACTGGACTGGGCCAAGCTGGGATCTGGGAACTCAATGCAGGTCTTCCACATGAACGGCAGGGACCCTGTTCCTTGAGGCACCACCACCGCCTCCCAGGATGAACATGAGCTGGGCAGGAGCCAGAGGCGGGAAGTGAACTCAGGTACTCCAACGTGGATCGCATACCTGCTCTGCTTTTTCAGCTTCAACACCTTTCAGCCGCGTTTTAAGAGGAAGGGTTTCAGGTATTGGGACAGGCGATGAAAAGTGTTTTATGTGTTGATTCTGCCATACCGATTTTGTGTACCCCCAAAATTCATATGTGGACAGTTGATTCCAAGATTCACGGGTTCTTTTGGAGGGGACTTTGGGAAGTAAATGGGGTCATAGGAGGTTGTGAGGATGGGGTCCACATGGTGGCAGAGTTAGTGGCTCTGTAAGGAGACAGAGGGAGACGTGGTGCACCTGCCACGCTATGATGGAGCAAGGAAGCCCTGCAGCTTTCTGAGCAGGCGCTGGAACCATGCTCTTGGACTTCCAGAGCCACAAAGCAAACGTCCGCTCCTCATGAATTACCTGGTGCCAGGTATTTTTTTATAGCAACAGAAAACAGACTGAGACATCATTGGCCAAAGGAAAGCACAGGACTATCCTGGATGCGAGAAGAGCCAATAGATGATAAACTCTGAAGCACATTGCATGTCATCGCACGCCCAGTCTTTGTCTCTCGGGGAAAATGGTTTTAAAGCACAGAGGTAATTGGATTCTGTGAAATCAAAATTGGATTGCAAGTAAGTTACAGCTTGAGTACCAAAATGGAGAAAGTCTTGTTTAACTTGGATATCTTTTCCTGGTGAGATATATGTGCATATATATACGTTCTGGAGTAGTCTTATTTCCAAAACATGAATCATTTGTTTTCACTATGATTTTTTTGTTGCAACGTGTACATAACAGTGAGTTTCAGGGGTACTCAGTTCACACACACCCCCCCTTGGGGGCTCCTTATGGCCTCTTTTTTAAAGATCATCAGTTTTAGAGCAACAGCATATAGATTTCTGTCTCACTGTAATCCTTTACCCCACTTTATCCTCAATGTAACTTGCAAGCTGAAAACAGACATTCTTCTTGTTCCACACTTTGAAAACATGATGTATGGCGGGCCAACATTTTAACACCTTTTCTATGGCAGGCAACATTGATAGTCATCTTATAAACACATGCCTAAGGAAGCTATCTCCTTCCACTTCTGTGAAGTCAAAAACCTTATTAAATGCTTCTAGGGAAACTGAAAAGTCACCTGAAATTGTCATAATTCTGAGTCTACTTGGGCTGCCATAACAAAATGCCTTAGATGAGATCCTTCGTAGTGAACAGAGATGTGGTGCTCACGGTTCTGCAGCCTGGAGGTTTCCACACTGCGGAGCCAGCAGATTCGGTGTCTGGTGGGGCCCTGCTCTCTGCTTTGCACATGGTGTCTTCTTGCTATGTTCCCACGTGCCAGGATGCTAATGGCTCCCGGGGACTCCCTACAGAAGGGCACTGATACCATTCATAGGACGAGAGCCTCATGATCTAAGCCCCTCTCAAAGGCACTGCCTCTTAATCCTAGTTAATGCATCATGGATTTCAACATAGGAGTTTTTGAGGCTATCAACACTCAGGCCATGGCAACTATGGATGCCTCAATATCACAGGTTACAGATCACTCACATGCACACCTTTTCCAAAGCAGGGTGGACAGGGATGCAGTGCAGGAGAGTTGGCAGGTGGAATTTTTAAGTTTTTCTGGTAAGAAGTTTATAGGCAGTGGAATTTGCCAACACTTACATTTATACTGCTAAATATGAAGATAGATGACCAAAGTCTATCTTCTATTTGGACATGATATAAACAATCACACACACACACACACACACACACACACACAGATACTCCATCTTCTGGTTCATTCCCCCAAATGCCAGCAACAACTGGGGCTGGGCCAGGCTGAAAGCCAGAGCCTGGAACCCCATCTGGGTCTCCTACATGGGAGGCAGGGACCCAAGCACCTGAGCCATCATCAGCTGCCTCCCAGGTGTGCAATAGCAGGAAGCTGGATCAGAACTGGAGGCAGGACCGGACCCTAGACACTCCATAGGGGATGTGGGTGTCCCAAGCAGCAGCATAGCTTGCTGCAGCCCCACCCCCACCCTAAACACTCTTCTTTTTAGTGTGCTCCTCCACGTTCCTAAAATCTTCACCCAAATGAAGAAAATGACTAAAACTTTTTTTTTTTTTTTTTGGACAGGCAGAGTGGACAGTGAGAGAGAGAGACAGAGAGAAAGGTCTTCCTTTTTGCCGTTGGTTCACCCTCCAATGGCCACCGTGGCCAGCACGCTGCGGCCGGCGCACCGTGCTGATCCGATGGCAGGAGCCAGGTGCTTCCTCCTGGTCTCCCATGGGGTGCAGGGCCCAAGCACTTGGGCCATCCTCCACTGCACTCCCGGGCCACAGCAGAGAGCTGAACTTGAAGAGGAGCAGCTGGGACAGAATCTGGCGCCCCGACCGGGACTAGAACCCGGTGTGCCGGCACTGCAAGGTGGAGGATTAGCCTAGTGAGCCGCGGCACCAGCTGACTAAAACTTATTTTTAAAATCCAATGTTGTTCCTGTGATTTAAGGCATCACTTGTTAGATTGTAGAAAGCACAGCTGTTGGTAGGATACATTGAATCAGCTCTACACTGTTCGGTCCAATCTATCTGCCATCAAATTCCTCCCCCCCTTTTTTTTTTCTGCCAACAAGACATTTTAGTTACAACCTCTGAATCATAGAGTATAACTTTACTCAGTTTCATAGGATAATCAAAGAATAAAACAATGCATCTTTTTTTTTCTTTTTTCTTTTTTTGACAGGCAGAGTGGACAGTGAGACAGAGAGAAAGGTCTTCCTTTGCTGTTGGTTCACCCTCCAATGGCCGCCGCGGCCAGCGCACCAAGTTGATCCGAAGCCAGGAGCCAGGTGCTTCTCCTAGTCTCCCATGCGGGTGCAGGGCCCAAGCACTTGGGCCATCCTCCACTGCACTCCCGGGCCACAGCAGAGAGCTGAACTTGAAGAGGAGCAGCCGGGACAGAATCCGGCACCCCGACCGGGACTAGAACCCGGGGTACCGGCGCCACAGGTGGAGGATTAGCCTACTGAGCCGCGGCGCTGGCCCACAATGCATCTTAATCCATGTTAGTTTTTGTAGCATGTACAAGTTAATTGAGTAGCAACTATTTCGTACTGAGCATTGGTCTCTTTTAGGAAGATGAACAAACTTTTGATTGGTGTAGAAATAATTACTTTTTAAAATTTATGTATTTGAGAGGCTGAGTTAGAGAGAGAGAGAGAGAGAGAGAGAGAGAGAGAGAGAGAGATTTTTCTATCTGCTGGTTCACTCCCCAAGTGGCAGCAACAGCCAAAACTGGGCCAGGCTGAAGCCAGGAGCTCGGAGCCTTTTCCGGGTCTTCTATGTGGTGCAGGGGCCCAAGTACTTGGGCCATTTTCCACTGCTTTCCCAGGCCATTAGCAGAGAGCTGGATCAGAAGAGAAGCAGCCGGGACTCAAACTGATGCCCACGTGGGATGCTGGTGCCACAGGTGGAGGCGTAACCTACCCTACTATGCCACAGCACTGGCCCCAGTAATTGCTTCTTATCCTGGACTTGTAAGATCAGTCTTCAACTTAGTGCTGTCACTGCCAACCCCAAGTTCTTTTCAGCACGTTATACAGGATGTTCTGCTTTGATTGTCTGCCTCCTTAATCTTTAATATGGGCCCTTCTACTTATCATTAAAATAACACAGTCAGCGGTCTTTTGTGCTGATGTCTAGGTCACGCTGGCACAGCTATTGCAGTTGCTCTTTTTCGTTGTCTGAACTCTTAAAACATGATCACAAGATTAAAAATTAAGTCAGCACTATCTTGACACCAATCACAATAGGTGATCCATGGGCAAAGCCAAAGATGGATTGTCCCAAAGCCTGTGAATTTTCCACTTTCTTCCCTGGAAGAACCACTACTTGCAGTTGTTGATCAAGGGGGCCAGTGTCAGTCAGCCTGGAGGATAGGCAGAGGGGAAAGGACAGGAACTGGCATCTACAGAAACTATGCCTGATCCATCGGATACTAAAAGCAGTGTTGACTTCAGCTCTATTTGGGGGAGGGGTAGCAGACTTTTAAGTCTTTCCCTCGTCTTTCACACTGGCACTGTTCCTGTTACTGGTAAGGGGCTTCCCAGCCCTTGGGATTTTCACGTTGGGCCTCTCCGTCCACGTAGTTACCGTTTTCAGTCTATTCAGGCTCTCGCCGTTTATCCAAGACTGTTTTCCGTGGGGCTGTCCACCTCACTCACGTGGGCTCTGACACCCCGTCTGCCTGGCTGGCTATCCTTCCAACGTGTCCCTCTTCCGCCTGCCTGAGCTCAGACCCTTCTGGGTTGCCCCTGTCTGGACTAATGCTCAAATGAACAAGCAGTACAGACCAGAAAATTGATAGGAAATATAAGTTTACCACAGTAAGAGGAAGAATGGAGCCCTGAAGCTTAAAAGTGTCATATATGTGGTGTGCACTTGTGTGTCTAATTGGAGTCACTGGATTGCAAGGTAAAACGCAATGGAACATTGGAACAAGTAAATGTGGAACAAGGTAAAGTGAAGTTTGATAAGCACTGGTGGATAGTATATAGCGTAATCTCAATTTTCCTTTTTTGAAAAAAATGAACCAACGTTTAACACAGAAGAGGAATGAGAAAAAAACTTACTTTTTTCTACCTTTTAATTCTATGTTCTGTATTACTGTTGGTACATACTGTGTTACTATTATTGGACTAAAATAGAAAATATGAGTATATCATAGTAAGAATCGTTTCTTGAAATTTATGAAATTTCAGTCACATACATGTATGTGTATATGAATAAAAGGATTAGCTGGATTACAATGTAAAAGGTGAGTTTTACTGTGGATCAAGGTACAATAAAGTTTAAAAACTATGTAGAGTATATCATATGGTCCCCATTTTGCTTCTAAAAATGTGAACAAACTTTTAAGATGCAAGGAGGGTAAAGGAGAAGTTTTGCTTTTAAAAACCTTTTTATCTCTATTCTGTAGTTATTTATTTTTAAAAGTTTGATTTTTAAAAGTTTTATTCATATATTTGAAGGGCAGAGAGAGAGAGAGAGAGAGAGAGGGAGAAAGTATATTCCATTTGCTGGTTCACTCTCAAAATGGCTGCAATATCTGGAGCCAGGTTGAAGCCAGGGGCCAGGAACTCCATCCAGATCTCCTGCATGGGTGGCTGGGACCCAGCTAAACCAGCCATCACCTTCTGCCTCCCAGGGGACACTTTAGCAGGAGGCTGGATCGAAAGCAGAGGCAGGACTAGAGCCTACCCATACCCTCCCATGTGGTTTGTGGGCCTCTCAAGTTGTAGCTTAACTTCTGCACTACAACATCAATCCCAGTATTTAAGACTTTTTTTTTAAGTTTATTTATTTGAGAGAGAGAGAGAGTGAGAGAGCTCCCATCTGCTGGTTCGCTCCCTAAATGCCCAAAATACCTGATTCTGGACCAAAGCTGGGAACAATGATCTTAACCCTCTCCTTTTTTTTTCCCCCTAAATTTCAAGGGAACAGTTAGAGAGAGAAAGAAGAAAGGAGAGAGAGAAAGTGCATGCTTCCATTTGCTGGTTTACTACCCAAATGGCCACAATGCCCAGGGCTGGGCCAGGTGGAAGCCAGGAGCTAGGAGCCTCTTCCAGTTCTCCTACATGGGCGCAAGGACCCAGGGACTTGGGCCATCTTCTGCTGCTTTCCCAGGAGCATTAGCAGAGAGCTGGATTGGAAGTGGAGCAGCCAGACTCAAACAGGTGCTCATATGGGGTGCCAGCACTGCAGGCTTTGGCTTAATGCACGGTGCCACAGTGCTGGCCCCAGAACCAAAATCTGAATCCAGGTCTCCCACATGGGTGGCAGAAACTCAGCTTTCTGAGCCATTATTGCTGCTTCCCAGGGTCTACATTAGCAGGAGGCTGAGGCCAGGAGCCAGAGCTGGGTGTCAAACCAAGGCACTCTGGTTTGAGATCCGACATCCTGATTGTCATCTTTATTGCTAAGCCAAACTCCCATCCCTGTATTACTTTGATTCTTATGAGAGAATGTGTAATTCATTATTTATTTTAAAAAAATTAACAAAAAACTTAAGAACCAGCTTCCTAGGGCCAGCACTGTGGCATAGCGGGTAAAGCCATCACCTGCAGTGCCGGCATCCCATATGGGCGCTGGTTTGAGTCCCAGCTGCTCCACTTCCAATCCGGCTCTGTTATGGCATGGGAAAGCAGTAGAAGATGGCCCAAGTCCTTGGGCCTCTGCACCCACATGAGACAGCCAGAAGAAGCTCCAGGCGTCTGGCTTCGGATCAGCCCAGCTCTGGCCATTGCAGCCATTTGGGGAGTGAACCAGCAGATGGAAGACCTCCCTTTCTCTTTCTCTGCCTCTGCCTCTCTGTAACTCTGCCTTTCAAATAAATAATTTTAAAAAATCTTTTTAAAAAAATCCAGCTTCCTGCTAATGTGCCCGAGAGGCAACAGATCATGGCTAAAGGACTTGGGTTCCTGCCATCCACATGGGAGACCCAGATGGATTTCTTGGTTCCCTACTTTGGGCTCTTGTAGCTTCAGCTCTTACGGGCATTTTGGGGAGTGAAGCAGTGGATAGAAACTTTCTTTCTCTTTCTGTTTCTCTTTCTCTCTCTACCTCTCTCTCTCTTTCTGTCGTTCTGTCTTTCAAATAAATAAATAAATAAATAAATAAAATCTTTTAAAAATTAAAACCCTCCGATTGAAAACATGGCTATAATATAATATAATATAATATTAGAGGTGAAGTCCATTTCCCCATCTGTTATTTTATTTTATTTAAAGGTTTATTTATTTATTTATTTGAAATATTGAGTTACAGTGAGAGAGAGAGGGAAATACAGTCAGAGAGAGATCCTCCATCTGCTGGTTCATTTATCCAATGGCTGCCACTGCCAGTGCTGTGCTGATCTGAAGCCAGGAGCCAGGAGCTTCTTCCAGGCCTCTCATGTGAGTGCAGGGGCCCAATGACTTGGGCCATCCTCTGCTGCTTTCCCAGGTGCATCAGTGGAGAGCTGGATTGGAAGTAGAGCAGCCAATAATGCCAATTGGCGCCTATGGGATGCTGGTGTCTCAAGGCAGTGGCTTTACCCTCTATACCACAATGTTGGCCCCTATTTTATTTTAATTTTTAAGACTTATTTATTTATTTAAAATCAGAGTTACAGAGAGATCTTCCATCTGCTGGTTCACTCTGCAGATGGCTGCAATGGTCAAGGCTGTGCTGGGCCGAAGCCAGGAGCCTGGAGCTTCTTGTCGGTCTCCCACGTGGGTGCAGGGGCCCAAGCACTTGGGCCACTCTCCACTGTTTCTCCAGGCCATTATCAGGGAGCTGATGAGAAATGGAGCAGCCGGGTCTCGAACTGGCACCCAAATGGGGGATGCTGGAGTCGCAGGCAGTGGTTTCACCCACTGTGCTACCTCAATGGCCCCTTTGTCCCCATCCTGCAAATCTGGGCTGGCCTTGCGACTTGCCTTGACCTGTGGAATATGGTGGGGTGATGCTGCGAGTTTTGGAGCCCAGGCCTCCAGAGGCCCTGCAGCTTGTGTTCTGTCTCTTAGCATCCTGAGACCAGGGTGCTATGAGGAAGCTCAGTGTGGCAGATTGAACTTTGAGTCCAGCAAAATTCATACACTGAAGTCCTAGCCTCCAGTACCTCACTGTGTGACCTCACTTGGACATAGGATTTTTATAGAAGTAAATCAAGGGGCCGGCGCCATGGTGTAGCAGGTAGAGCTGCCGCCTGCAGTGCCGCATCCCATATTGGTGCCGGTTTGAGACCTGGCTGCTCCACTTCTGATCCAGCTCTCTGCTGTGGTCTGGGAAAGCAGTGGAAGATGGCCCAAGTCCTTGAGCCCCTGTACCCGCGTGGGAGACCCGGAAAAAGCTCCTGGCTCCTGGCTTTGGATCAGCTCAGCTCCGGCCGTTGCAGCCAGTTGGGGAGTGAACCAGTGGATGGAAGACCTCTCTCTCTCTCTCTCTCTCTCTCTCTCTCTCTCTCTGCCTCTCCTTCTCTCTCTGTGTAACTCTGACTTTCAAAATATAAATAAATAAATCTTTAAAAAAGAAAAAGAAATAAATCAAGTTAAAATGTGGCCCTTAAGGTGGACCCTACACCAATTGGATTAGTAGCCTTATTTTAAAAACAGAGAGATGTGGACATTGCCCCTCCCACCCCCAGCACCATGTGAAGACGAAAACAGAGAGGGCAGGATGCTTCTGCGCACTGAGGAAGCTAAGGGAAAGGCGGCAGACGATTCCTCCTCACAGTCCCCACGTCGTGCCGACATCTTTGTCTTGGAGTTCTGGCCTGCAGTACGGCGAGACAGTAGGTTTCCCAGTGGTGGCCTAAGCCACTCCCTTTGTGTTGCTTTGTGACAGTGAGCCCAGCACACGAGCATAGCCAGTGTAACCTACTGAAGGGTGACAGGTGTGTTATTCACATGCCCTGGCTGCCGAAACAAAGACCGGGCGGCTTCTCACAGGTCTGCTGGCTGGAAGCCCAAGGTCAGGGGTCAAGGTTGGTTTCCTCTGAGGCCTCTCTCGGTTTGTAGATGGTTGTGTTCTGCCTGTGTCTTCGCACAGTCATCTCTCTGTGTGTCTATGTCAAAGCTTGCTCTTCTTCTCCTTTTACAGGCAGAGTGGACAGTGAGAGCGAGACACAGAGAGAAAGGTTTTTCTTTTCCGTTGGTTCACCCCCCAAGTGGCCCCTGCTGCCGGTGCACTGTGCTGATCCAAAGCCAGGAGCCAAGTGCTTCTCCTGGTCTCCCATGGGGTGCAGGGCCCAAGCACTTGGACCATCCTCCACTGCCCGGGCCACAGCAGGACTGGAAGAGGAGCAACCGGGACAGAATCCGGTGCCCCAACCAGGACTAGAACCCGGTGTGCCGGCACTACAGGCGGAGGATTAGCCTAGTGAGCTGCGGCGCCGGTCCTACCCTTGCTCTTCTTCTACGCAGTCCTATTGGATTAGGGCCCACCCCAATGTCCTCATTTCAACTTGATCACTTCCATGAAGATTCTGCTAAGTACTGTCACATCCTCAGGTGTTAACGGTTAGATTTCAATATACGAATGGCGGGGGAGAGCACAGGTCAGAGCATGACGAGAGGGCCTGTGGAGGAGAACCGGGACATTCAAACTGACAGTGGCACCAACTGCCAGTCGTGGGAATGAGGCCATTATGTCCCTACTTGCCCTGGGACCTTCCAGCTGAGTGCTATTTCCTAAGTGGACCAAGGTAAGATCAGCCATAAAACTGCAAAAAAATAATGTCACTGTTGGGTTTAAAAAAAAAAAACCCTTTTTTAAAGATTTATTGGCTGGTGCAGGGGTGCAGTGGGTAAAGCCGCTGTCTGCAGTGCTGGCATCCCATATGGGCACTGGTTCATGTCCCAGCTGCTCCACTTCCGATCCAGCTCCCTGCTAATGTACCGGGGAAAGCAGCAGAGGATGGTCCAAGTGTTCAGGCTCCCGTACCCATGTGGGAGACCCAGAAGAATCTCCTGGCTCATGGTTTGGCCTGGCCCAGTCCCAGCTGTTGTGGCCATTTGAGGAGTAAACAGGTGGATGGAAGACCTCTCTCTCTGTCTCTCCTCTCTCTGTAACTCTTTCACACAAAATAATCTTTTCTTTTTTACAAAATAATCTTTTTTAAAAAGGGATTTTGTTCAATCCTTTGAAAGGCAGAGTTACAGAGGGAGGGAGGGAGAGAGAGAGAATCCATTCACTGATTGACTCCCCAAATGGCTGCATCAGCCAGGGTTGGTCCAGGCTGAAACCAGGAGCCAGGAGCTTCATTTGACACTCCCACGTGGGTGCAGAGGGCCCGAGGCTTTGGGCCATTTTCCATTGCTTTTCCAGGTGCATTAGCAGGGCGCTGGATTGGAAGTGGAGCAGCTGGGACATGAACTGGCGCCCATATGGGATGCCGGCATCACAGGTGGTAGCTTAACCTGCTGCACCACAATGCCTGGCCCAGCCACTCTTGTTTTAAGTCCCGTGTGAATGTGTGTGTATGTGTGTATCGCTGTCAGGCAGCAATCCATAACTGAATCAACTCCATTTGACATAAATGCCAGTCCAGGCCCAGGTCCCTTGTGCTACAGTTAGTGATAGGGTATGAGTTGAATGGACTGTTTAGTCAGCTATTTCATTATTACCATTGAAAAGGAAGTGAGTACTCATTTATTAATTTAAAATGAATAGATACCACTGCTGGTAACATTTATATAGCACTTCACCAATTGTTGGAAACAGTCTCTTAATAATGTATGAGGTTTTTTAATCACAGAAATGGTGAATCATAGACTCTTGGGGCTGACAGGAACAAGGAGGGGTCATTTACTCCATCTTCTTACCTTCAAAGAGAATGACTTATTCTGTACCAGTCAGATAAGAACCGCCCCCCCCCATCATCTTCCAAAAAAACTTTTAGAAGTGTCAGTCTCTAAATGGAGCTGTATTTGGCATTCTGTAGGCCTTTAAAGATTCAGTACAAGAACGCAGAGACAAACCGCACATAAGCAAAACCCAAAGCACTGCACGCACACAGCTTACTAAAAATGCTATACATAAAATAACAATTTTTCCCTTGCAATGCAGTTGCATAAACATTTTCAGTTCACATAGATAATAGTGTATAGACAGAGATAAACATGATTGCACCAGAAGGTGTAAGAAGCCAAAGAAAAGATTTGGGGAAACAGGAGAGCTTTCAAGTATTTGAGGGACAATTGTGTAGAAGAAAGGTTAGGTTTGCTCTGTGTAGCTACAGGATAGAGCAAGGACCAGGAGCAAAACAGGTGGATCTTTCAAAAGGGTATGTTTCAGTTTATTTTTAGGAAGAGCTTTTTTAAAAAAAAATATTTTTTATTTGAAAGGGAGAGAGAGAGAGAGAGAGAGAGAGAGAGAGAGAGACTTCCATCTGCTGGTTCACTCCTTAAGTGGCCACAACAGCTGCAGTTGCACCCATCTGAAGCCAGGAGCCAGGAGCTTCTTCCCAGTCTCCCACATGAGTGCAGGGACCCAAGCACTTAGACCATCTTAGGAAGGACTTTTAAATAATTACAACCTTTCGATATGAAATAAATGGACTTCCTTCCAGGAGTTACTGCAGAGGGGACTCTCAGAAGATTTGTCTAGCTCTTTCCCGTCCTATGACACTGAGTCCTATGTCAAAAAATAAACACATTTGAGGGAGGTAGAGGAAAGTAAGTGAATTTGATAGGCCAAACATTGTTACCAGCTGTGGCTAGTTTAGATGTGGCTTGAGTACATCCAGGGAAAAGCTGAGGTCTGTACTGGTAAGTGTGAGAGTCTCTAATGAGTAAGGGGCGTCACCTGGGAGCTGCTAGCCTGGAGAGACTGATTCTGGTAGAGGTCTTAGCTGAAAAGGAGACATCCCAGAAAGAGGCTAATTGGAAGGAACACGTGTGCCTGCTGTAAGAGGGGTGGGGGTTGGGGGAATCAAAGATGAACAACAGGCAATTATAACCCATGATATCCTGGAAAATTGCGTTGAAATCCAAGGTGAAAAGTTTCAGCTTTGTCCGTGATACAGGGGAGGACGAGCACCACCATGAAGGCAACACGACATTCTGTTGAGGGAACTGTCTGGTGCCAAAGGAGAGGGACCAGAGAGACGACCTGTGGGCATGAGCTAGCCCTGGGTCTTACAAAGCACTGTCCTTCCAGACATAGAGAAGTGGCACATGTGGGAGGTACTGGAGAAATACGGCAACAGTTTACACACGCAGACTGGTGAGGACAGGCATCAGTGAGGCACTGCTCCAAGCACCGCACTCCTTGGAGAAAGTGGGATTACTCCTAGCTGGGCGTCTGTGTGTCTGCCGGTGCTGCAGCTGATGGTTCACGCCCACTGCTTACTACTGCTCAGCCAAGGTCGCCCTGAGCCGCTCTGCACCCCTGGCTTCTTTCCCGCGCCTGGAGCCCACGGCTGTCCTCAGTTCAGGCTTCCATGGCATTACTCGGGATTGCCTTAAATGCTGAGATGGGGTCATAGGGGTCACAACCACAGCTAAAGGTAATGAACCTGAAGTAATTCTCAGCAAGTCATTTAGGCTTGGTTGTATGGCAGTGAGTTTCCCATAACTCATTAACTCAGTCTCTCTCGTCTGTTCTCCGCCTCCTACCCCCTTCCCATTTCACTCTGCAAATGGAAGAGTGAAAAATAGTCACAAGATGATGCCTATATCCTAAGCATTCACTTACAGGACATTTGCTTTAGCTTCCATAGGCTCTTAAGAATCCCTTCATGTTCAAAACAGAGGTATTGCACAACAGCTCACATGCAGGCAGCCGGTGATAACCAGACAGGAGTGACTAATAAAGTGGTAGGTGATTCATTTTATTATTGCTTGGTTGGTGTTTTTAGTTATAGGCTGGATGTCAGGTAGAGAATTTGATCCATGGTTTAAGTGTAGACTCCTTGAAGAAGTTAGACTTGTAAAAGCAGATGGGCTCCGAGGACATTACTTTTTTTGTACTAGTAGTATACGCTTATACTACTAGTGTCAAATACTGCTTTTAGTAACCTACATGTTCACATACTTAAATTGCACAACAACCCTTGTAAGATAGGTATAATTTGTCATCATCTTCATTTTATAGATGAGGAACTGAGGCACAAACAAGTGGAGTAGTTTGCCCAAGATCAAACAACTATGATGTGTCAGAGCCAAGTTTCGGATGTAAGCAGTTTAGCTTCGCAGTCCCTGCCCCTACTCATCTACTACTGTCCACCATGTATGAGTTAGCAGAGAAAGCAATTATTACTCCCAAATCGAAATTCTCCGATAAAAATATCAAGCAGTAAGGCAAATTCTGGCTCTATAATCTTTATCCCTTGTGTACAGACTTTTTTTCAATAACTGCAAAAACTTTGGAAATTACAAGAAAATAAGTATTTTTTTAAAAGATTTATTTATTTGGAAGTCAGAGTTACACAGAGAGGGAAGGAGAGACAGAGAGAGAAAGAGGTCTTCCATCCACTGGTTCACTCCCCAATTAGCTGCAACAGCTGGAGCTGTGCCCATCCGAAGCCAGGAGCCAGAGCTTCTTCCAGGTCTCCCACATGCGTGCAGAGACCCAAGTACTTGGGCCATCCTCCACTGCTTTCCCAGACCATAGCAAAGAGCTGGATCAGAAGTGGAGCAGCCAGGACCTAACTGGCGCCCATAAGGGATGCCGGCACTGCAGGCGGCGGCTTTACCCACTGTGCCACAGCAGCGGCCCCAGAAAATAATTAAACACAGGAAAACTTGGATCCAAACAGAAAGTTCATATTCTGTACTGTGCTAAAGCTTAAAGTTTCTGTACCTATTTTGGGGGTGGGAGTAATTTCAGTTATTCCTGGCCACATCCCAGGTAACAGTGGACTATTTCATAGCCCTCCTGAAGGATCTGTGTCAGCGGGTGGTTGATGAAGGTTGTATGAAAGTGAGTGGGTTGGCCGGCGCTGCGGCTCACTAGGCTAATCCTCCACCTAGCGGTGCCGGCACCCCGGGTTCTAGTCCCGGTCGGGGCACCGGATTCTGTCCCGGTTGCCCCTCTTCCAGGCCAGCCCTCTGCTGTGGCCAGGGAGTGCAGTGGAGGATGGGCCCAGGTGCTTGGGCCCTGCACCCCATGGGAGACCAGGAGAAGCACCTGGCTCCTGCCATTGGATCAGGGTGAACCAATGGCAAAAGGATAGACCTTTCTCACTGTCCACTCTGCCTGTCCAAAAAAAAAAAAAAAAGTGAGTGGGTCATGAACTACACCTGTCTTTGCTTCCCCCCACCTCTGTTCTTGGGGGCTGTTTTTATTTATTTATTTTGCAATGGTTCCCATTACACATTTTAAAACCAAATGTAAGTGTGATGCCGCTAATAACCGACACCTTTTAATAAAGCCAACAGGGAAGCCGAAGGAAAGGAGGAGAATAACAGCCTAGTTCTTTGAGAAGTCAGAACAAGTGGATCGATATTCAGATACACAGCGTGGGAGAGGATGGTGAGGGAGCTGTGGGAGTAAAAAACACCCTTCTCCTGACTCATCCCCTCTGTTCAGACAACAGGAGCTAAAGACGAGGAGTTCTGACTCAGAAACGGGACCGAACATTCGTATTTCTTCTCCCTGTCTCCGCCAAAGAGGACCTGGGCTGGGGCCCCGTGCCTCGAGCACGCAGCTCGCCAGTGGGCGGTTTCGCGTTAGGGTCAACCCTCGGGACACAGAAACACGCGTGCTGGGACGGCCGGGGGGCTCCGAGGGGATTCTGGGCGGCGTGGGGCACACAGCCCGGGCACACCACTGTCCCTTCAGGTGAACTTCGTGCCATTCTGTCTGCAGGCCACGGCTACGTGTAAGCGGATCCCCCCGGGCCTTTCACGACCCTCGTGTTTCTCCGCCTCGGCGGCGCCCGCGGCGGGCACTCCGCCCTCGCTGACGGAGCTGACAGGTGCCGGCGCCGCGGGCAAGGCCCGAGCTGCACCGACGCTGAGGGCGGCGGTAGCGCGTGTGGAGCAGGCCGGCGACCGCGGACGCGGACTCGGGACCCGAGGCGGCCGTGGACGCGCGCGCGCGAGGTGGGCGCGGGGGGCCGGCCCGGCGGGGAGCGGGGCGGAGCTTCCGGAGGCCCCGCCCTCCGGGGGAGCGGAGGTGACTGGCAGGCGGGGGGCGGGGGGCGGGAGACGCTCTGCCCCACGCTCGCCCGGCGCTCGGTGGTTTAAAGATGGCGGCGGCGGCGGCGGCGTTGGGGGCGCGGAGCGGCGGGAGGGGGAGGGAGCAGCGGAGTCTGTGAGTCGCCGGGGAGCAGCGCGGCGGCCGCGGTGAGGAGTCCGGGGGCCGAGCCGCCGGCGGCCCCGGCCGCTCAGGGCCAGGGCCTGGGCCGGGAAGGAGAGGCCGGAGCAGCGCCGGGAGCCGAGGAGGAATGTGACCGGGGGGTTGGCGGGGGCGCGGGAGTACGCGAGCGCAGGGATGGGGCAGCAGGTGGGCCGCGTCGGGGAGGCTCCGGGGCTCCCGCAGCCTCAGCCCCGCGGGATCCGGGGCAGCAGCGCGGCCAGGCCCTCCGGCCGCAGGCGGGACCCGGCGGGGCGCACCGCGGAGAGCGGCTTCAATATCTTCACCCAGCATGGTGAGTGTGGCGGGGCGCGGGGCGGGGGCGGGCGGCCGGGGGGCGCGGGGCGGAGGGGTGCCGGCGGGTGGGGGCGGAATCGGCTGCCATCTGGGCCCGTCACGGGCGGCGAGCACACCCCTCCCCCCGCCCGTCTCCAGCCTGGCTGGCAGCTCCTGGGGGCGGTCACTCGGAGCTCGGGTGGACTGGCCTGTCCCCCGGCTCGGGGCCGTGCGTCGTCCGGGGGAGGCAGGGATGAGGGGAGCGAGGGGCTGCGTCCGGGCGGTGGGGGGGTGGAGGCCGGTTGTCAGCGGAGGCAGCCCAAGTGTGGCTGGGGAGCTCGGGCGTGCACCTCGGGAGACTGGCGGGGAGCGGTGTCAGGGTGGCGGGCTGCACAGTGCCCTGGAATGCCCGTCTTTGTAGGAAGGTGAGGGTGCGAGCCCCTGACTGTGTGTGTGTGTGTGTGTGCGTGTGTGTCTGCCCCACCACCCTGTTCTGTTCCTTGGAGGACACGGTTCTGAGATGGCTGGCAAGGGCTGTAAGTTGGTGGGCATGGCTAGGACTTCCTTCTGGTTATGGGCAAGTTTTCCTTTGTAGCCTGTGTGTGTGTGTGTGTGTGTGTGTATGCCTAGGTATGTATAGTGCTTGCAGATATGTGGCCTGGCACCTATCCCTTGGGTCGCGTCTATGTATCTTGAGAATAGTTTGTCTTCAAACCCCTTTGTTACGCACTCAGTAAAAATGTTGAGCGTATATTCTGATTTGTGTATTTTAGGCCGTTATGTTCGTGTACCGTGCTAATAAGTGCTGTAATTCTTAAACGTATGCAGAAATAGAATTTAGGAAATGATAGGCTGAGAATATCATAAGGCTCCTGACCCCTCCCACCCCCCCACCCCCACCTCGCCCCGGCCCAGTGGATCCTGTACACTTCCTCAAAGGCATACTCGTGTCACTTCTGAAACCTCTTTGCTAGAGGGAATAAAATCAACATTGACTTGCATGGGATTGAGGTCCCCCCCATATCCACGAAGGGCTGAAGATGGAGGTGTGGCTGGTGGAGGGACTGGCCGGTTGAAAGTGGCCGAGAGGGGCAAACTGGACAGTGACGGAAGACGGATGTAGAAGACGGTAAAGGGTAGAAGAGACGGGTTTCTGTGTCACACAGTCGAGGGAAGTGGAGGGCGAAAGTGAAGTGTGGATCCTTTGCTAGCAGTGGCGTTGGGAGAGTGTCATGGCTGATGGTAGCATGCACAGAAGGATGAATCCGAGGGTCCGTGACTAATAGCTGAGTTGTGTCAGAGGTCTGAGTTTGGACTTTGTGGTTACACTGAGTTTTTAAATTTTTAATGTATTTGAAAGGCAGAAAGAGACAGAAGTCTTCCATCTGCTCCTCACTGTCCAAATGACTGCAGCAGCTGGGGCTGGGGCCATGCCGGAGCCCAGAGCCCGAAATGGACTCTGGGTTTCCCAGGTGGGAGGCAGGGACCCCAGTGCTTGAGCCATCATCTGCTGTCCCCCAAGGTGCACAGTTGAAGGAAGCTGGAATCGGAAGTGGAGCCAGAACTCGAACCCAGACACTCTAGTGTGTCTCAGGTGGTGTCTCAACTTCTGCCCCAAACACTTACCCCACAGAGTGAGTGTTTCTTCATGGAGGAGATGTATGTAACTTGGGTCTATGCACGCTTTAATTCACATTAGTAGCAGCCATATAAAGCGATGTTTAATATTTGATGCAGGTGCCATAGGAGTTGGTGGTGGTGGTGGTGGTTGTTGTTTGACAGGCAGAGTGGACAGTGAGAGAGAGAGAGACAGAGAGAAAGGTCTTCCTTCCGTTGGTTCACCCTCCAATGGCCGCCGCGGCCGGCGTGCTGCAGCCGGCACACCGCACTGATCCGAAGCCAGGAGCCAGGTGCTTCTCCCGGTCACCCATGCGGGTGCAGGGCCCAAGCACTTGGGCCATCCTCCACTGTTGTTTTTTATTGAAATTACTTCCTAAACCATGGGAGGAAAGAAAAGAGGAGTAGTTCTCAAGAGGATGGGCATTTGGTCCAGCAGTCACGATGCTGGTGCCCAGTGACTTAAGGCTTGGGCTTGATTCCAGGCTCCGGCTCCTGATTGCAGCTCCTGCTGGTGCAGGCCCTGGGGCCAGCACATGATGGCTCAAGTGTTTGGGAGGCCTGGACTGAGAGCCTGGCCTCTGCCTTCAGCCTGGCTGTTGGCAGGCATTTAGAAAGTGAACACGCCAATGGACGGTGTTTGTATCTCTTTGCCTGCCTATTTGCCTCTTGAATACGTTTTTTAAAAAAGTTTCCAGGGAAGAAATCGTCCAAGTAGCTTTGCTTTGTGGGAAGTGTTCCTGTGCGTTAAAAGTGGGCCACTGGGCCGTGGTGATCACCTTCCTCTAATATTCAGGACAGAAGATTGTCGGAGGAGGAAGAAGTCGCGAAGAATAGGATAGCAAAGACATGTTCGAAGGATGGATGGAATTTGGACCAAGGGAGCAGGAAAAGGCAGTCTGAGTGGGAACGGTGGGGATGGGCTTGATTTGTTGGTGGGACAGTGAGGAGACGTCTGTCAGGAGTGAACTTTGACCTCCAGCAGAATCGCAAGTCAGGTTCTATGCTGGCTCTAGCTGACTGGTGCGTTTAGTCATCACTTTTGGATTTCTTTATCTGTACAATGAGGTGAGGCAACATGATCTCTGAGATTCTTTGTCTTTAAGATTTTATGATTTTAATTGAGAAACAACAGAAAAAAACAGGTTGGATGGACTGGGTTATGGAAAATCTGGCAAAGAGGTTTGTGTTGGTTTGCCTGATTGGCTAGTTGATAGGATGTATCAGTAAACCCAAGTGTGAAATGTAAGACTGAGGCGAGAAATGGAAGAGGAGGGGTCAGGGCCATTTCATGTGTTCAACAAACAAAAGGTTTTTTTGAGCACCTACTTAAGTATTGGGCCATGGAAGTGGTGCGGTGAATATAATAGAGTGCTTGCCAGGATGGAACTTAGAGGACTTTGTGATCAGTGTAGACTATGAAAGGAGAGAGAGCACATTGGAGTGCTTGTTAAAGGCATGAGCTCTGAGGCTGGCTTGATGAATAAAAGCCACTGCTCGGGATGCTGGAGTCCCATATGGGTGCCTGTTCAAGTCCCAGCTGCTCCACTTGCTACCCAGCTCCCTGAAAGCAGAGGAAGATGGCCCAAGTGCTTGGGCCCCTGCCACCTGCATGGGAGACCTGGATGTAACTCCTAGCTTTGGCCTGGCTCAACCCTGGCTGTTAGGACCACTTGGGGAGTGAACTAGAGGATGGAAGACTTCTCTCTCTTTGTGACTCTGGCTTTCAAATAAATAAGTAAATAAAATTTTTTTTTTTCTTTAAAAAAGGCATGAACTCTGGCACCTTTCTGCCTGGATTTGAAACCTGAATCAGCTGCTCATTAGGTATATGGCCCTGGACAAGTTAGCTTTTTTTAATGCCCTGGATTCTCTATCTGTAAAACAGGCATAATAATAGTATCTAGAATTAAATGATATATGCAAAGCACTTAAGATAGTGACTGGCACATAGTAAGAATTTAATATGTGTTAGCTACTGCTATTACTACTACTACTGTTATTAAAAATAGGGTGATTAAAAGGTGACACCAAGATTTTGAACTTGGCTAACTGGGATAATTATTATTCTGTTGACAAGTCGGGAAGGTAGAAACTGATTGGAAGGATGGGCATAGTGTAGAGTTTGTTGCCAAAGACTGGTATGAGAAGTGTGGAAGTAGCAGCTACAGGAGAAAGGTGGAGTGAGTTCTGTTTTTCAGACAGATGGTTGTTTACAAACTATTTTGTAGAGGCTGTCATTGTGGCATAGTGGGTTAAGCTGCTGCTTGAGACAATGGCATCCCATAATGGAGTGCTGTGCCGGTTCAAATCCTGGCTGCCCTGCTTCCATCCAGCTTCCTGCTTATGTGCCTGGGATGCAGCAGAAGATGGCCCAAGTGTATGAGCCCCTGCTGCCCATGTTGGAGACTGAGTTTTAGTTCCTGGACCCTGGCTCTTGTGGCCATTTGGGGAGTGAACCAAGATCAACTGTCTGTCTCTCTCTGCCTTTCAAATAAATGAATAAATCTTTGGTGGGGGGGGATAAACTTTTCCATAGCTCAAGATGTCTCAACCATGTTACGGTTGCCATTTTGGCCTGGCTTATTCTTGCTTGGGGGCAGGGGAAGTGGAGGGTGTTCGTTGCATTGTATGGTGTTCAGCACTATCCCTGACCCTACACAACTGCATACCAGTAGCACCTCTTTTTGACCCTTCATTGTTAGAACCAAAATTGTCTCTAGGTATTGCTAAATCCTCTGAGGGGAAAAATTACCCCTAGTTGAGAACCACTGCTGAGACCATTGAGTAGAGTCTCAATTGAGTGAATAAATAAATTAGATTCAGAAACTCTTAAATGGGCATTTATTTAATATTTACATGAAAAAATCTAGATCCTAGAACAGTGTAGAAATGACTGTCTTAGGTTTGCAATATTGAGATGTTAGCACAATCTAATATGAAAGTTGAATCACTCTTGAGTTTACATGTAGGTTTTTTTTTTTCCAATCAAGACACTTTAATATGGAATGCAGGCATCCCAAGCAATGTGTTAATCACTGCACCAAACACTGGTCCTCACTGTCATTTATTTTAATGTTAACATCAGTACTGATTGTATCCATGGAGTTCCCCCAAGCTCTCTTCTGAGCCCTTCTGATGCACGTGTACTATTATTTAGGCATTCCCTTACTTTTTTTTTTGTTTTTACAGGATTTCATTAAAATTTATTTATATGCAACATTTTGGAATTTTTTTTTATTTTAATGAGCATAAATTTCCAAAGTACAGCTTATGGACCACAATAGCCTCCTCCCCCCCCCCCCCCCGTATCTTCCCTCCCACCCACAATGCTCCCCTCTCCCACTCCCTCTCCCCTTCCCCTTCACATCATGATTAATTTTCAATTATCTTTATATACAGAAGATCAATTTAGCGTATGTTAAGTAAAGATTTCCACATTTTGCTCCCACACAGAAACACAAAGTGTAAAATACTATTTGAGTACTAGTTATAGCATTAATTAAACACCTAAGAGTAATTGTGTATTAATTACAGAGTTCAACCAATAGTTTTAAGTAGAATATAAAATGCATCTTTTGTATTGTTGTGGCTCCCCCCCCTCCCATGGCCCTCCCCTCACCCACTCCCTCTCCCATCCCGCCCTTCATCACATTTCATTTTCAATTACCTTCATATATTGAAGATCAACTTAGTATATACTAAGCAGAGATTTCAACAGGTTGCACTCACACAACCGAACCAGGTATAGGGTATTTTTCGACTAGTAGTACATGTAGGTTTTAATGTAGGTCAGATATCTCATGTAGTTGATCAGTGAAAGTGTGCTTATGTTAAGGAAATGGTTCGTGCTTGTTCATAGTCCATGATTTTTCTCTTTAGCCAAAATGGTAATTTTTTCATTGTTATTAATAGGTGGGTAAGCTGTTACAATAATTTGCCTTGCTAAAAGTGATTTTTGTGATGACTGTGTTTTACAAGGAATAAAAACAATAGGACAATTTTTGATATCAAAGTACTGAGTGCTATGTGACTTTTGAACCCTGAAATTGCCTTCTTGGTGTTTTGTGACTTGTAATCTAGGCTTGAATACATAATTTTTAACTTACTTAAAAGGCCAGTATACGAGAGGAGGGATCTTCTCTCTGGTTTACTTCCCAACTGCCTGGAACAGCCAGGGCTGGGCCAGGCTGAAGTCAGGAGCCCAGAACTCAGTTAGGGTCTTCCAGCAAGAAGACTGGATCCAGCACCTGCCGCCTCCCAGGGTGCACAGAAGCAGGAAGCTGCACTTAGGAGCTGAGCCAGGACTTCAACCCAGGCTCTGCAGTGTGGGCTGTAGAGTAGGTTGTCCCTAGCAGATCTGAGCTGCTAGCCAGATGCCTGCCCCTGTCTTTTTCCTGTGTGACAGACTTGTCAACAGCTGCATGATTTCACTTCAGTTTGATTGGGGCTCTTATTTTCTAAGAAATTAACCTTGCATTAGCAAGTTCTGAATAATAACAATTTTCCTTAAACTTACTGTTTTAAGGAATTTGACCTTTTTTTTTTTTAATTTTAGATGATAGCTGTTCATCTTTTAGTTTTGGCAAAATGAAGGATGTGGACCCCCTGGGTGGCCTACTGTAGTGATCAATGATTCCTATGAGAATCAGAGTTTTACGTATTTTTAACTTCGAAAACTTGATTTGGAAGGCACAGGGAGAAAGAGAGAGAGCAAGCTCCAATTAATTGGTTTACTCCCCACATGGCAGTAACTGCTGGAGCTGGGCTGGGGCCAGAGCTGGGAGCTGAGAATGCAGTAGACCAAGTCTGTCATGAGAGGCAGGAACCCCATTATTTGAGCTGTCACTGCTGCCTCGGAGGGTCAGCACTGGTGGGAAGCTGGGGTTAGGAGCTAGAACTGGGAGTCGAACCTAGGCGCTCTGATGTGGGATGTGAGCATGTTAACTGCAGTACTAAATCCCTGCTCCCAAACCAGACTTACAGGAGGGAAATGAGTTACGAGGTATTTATTAATCTCCAAATCTGTGTTAAGTTACAGATAAATAACTTCGTATTTTTAGCAAAGTGGCAAAATAAGTTGTGGTACAGATTCTGTTATCACCATCCAAAGGACAGTAAGATTCCTGGTAAAATTATGAAGTCTGAAGTTTTTTCTTTGGGGTCTTCAGCCTGCTTAAAAAAGAAAACAAAATCCAAATGCAAGGAAGACCAGCACCCCAACCCCATTGATATGTATTTTTTCTTTACTCCCTGAAAATAGGGAATGATTATGATATTTGTGTAGTATTTTAGAATTTATCAAGACCTGTTTGATCTTTCTTTCTCTCTTTCTCTTTCTCTCTCTCTCTCTCTTTTTTTTTTAAAGATTTGTTTATTTAGAGAGGCAGAAGCAGAGAGATCTGTCTTCCATGCTGTGGTTCACTCTCCAAATAGCTGCAATGACTGTGGCTGGGCCAGGCTGAAGCCAGGAGCTTCCTCCGGGTCTCCCACACAGGTGCAGGGGCCTTAGGACTTGGGCCATCTTTTAGTGTTTTCCCAGATACCTTAGCAAGGAGCTGGATCAGAAGTGGAGCAGCCAGGATTCGAATCAGAACCCATATGGGATGCCAGCTGAGCCACAGCACTGTCCCCTGATTTGTCCTCCCCCCCCAAAGAAACCTTTTATTTAAGGAATCCAGATTTCCTAAGTACAACTTTAGGAGTATAGCGGTTCTTCCCCCTCATTTGTCCTTTACAACTACTCTGAAAGGTAGGTAAGGCAACTATTGATGTTCCTGTTTTGTAGATGAAGAAAAGTGAAGAGAATTAAGTGACATGCCAAAATCCTGTGGCTGTTAAGTGATAGAGCTGGGACTGAAACTCAAGTTCTCTTCCCCAGATCTTGCCACAGTGTAGTTTAGTGTGTTTTAGAATCAGATAGAAGTGGATTCACGTTATGCCTTAAATCTCGTACTGGTGTTGCAACCTCAACAGGTTGGTGAAAGAATTAAATTATGTAGAGCTTTTACAGATGTGCCAGGCGTTAAATGCTCATTAAAAAGCAGTTTTGCTGCCATTGTTTACCTCACCATGATTGTGAAGATTGTATGACTCGTATTTGAAAATGTTTTGTAAACTCTCTAAAGCCACTGCTGTTACAATCATGATGGCATGCTAAAGTGTAGACTTGTCTTAGCATTTATGTTTTTTTAAGTCTTTATTCTCTGTCTTTATCAAGTGACTTGATTATTAGAGAATTTTCAGAAGCAGCAAAGTGGGGTGGTGCTGTGATGTAGAAGGTTAAGCTTCTGCCCACAGTGGCGGCATCCCATATGAGTGCCAGTTCAAGTCCCGACTACTCCACTTCTTACCCAGCTCCCTGCTGATGCACCTGGGAAAGCAGGGAAAGATGGCCCAAGTGTTTGGGCCCTTGAAGCCACGTGAGAGACCCAAAAGAGGCTCTTGGTTTCGGACAGGCCCAGCCCTGGCCATTTGGGGAGAGAATCAGCGGATGGAAGATACCTCCCTCCCCCTGCCGCCCCCTGGCCCCTGTATATCTACCTTTCAAAGGAATAAATGAACCTTTTTAAAAAATAAGATGCTGCCTGGGGTGCTTGGGTTTGAGTCCTGATTTTGAATTCTGGCTCCAGTCTGTATTCCAGCTTCCTGTTCATGCACACACTGGGAGGCAGCAGGTGATGATTGGAGTGATTGGGTCTTTACCACCTGTTGGAGACCCTGATGGAGATCCTGACTCCTGGCTTTGACCTAACCAGTCCCAAGCATTTCAGTGGTGAACCGGCAGATGAAGCATGTGTGTGTTTTCTTCTGTCTCTCCCTTTCACGTTGAAAACAAAATACAAAAAAGTATAGTCAGCTAAAGTGGGGAAATCTGGGGACCTGAAGTCACAGGAGAATCTGTGATCCCACTGTGGGGTAAGTGGTGATCTCAGAATGATTTGGCGTAGGGGCTGGGTGTCAGGGAGTACATAATTCTAGTGGACATTTTTTTGGTCCAGAATTGAACTAGAAACACTGGCCAGTGCAAGTGTAAGTTGATAGAAATCTCATTCTAAGTAGACTCAGTTGTTTGCTTTTTAATGACTTTTCTGCATTTTTAAAAATGACTTTTTATATGGTAACCTTCTTCATCTGTCGTCCTTTAAGACTTTTGAGAATTTTTTCTTGCCTCTGTGTATTTCACCTCAAAATTCTTTTCTTTTCTTTTCTTTTTTTTTTTTTTTTTGAAAGGCAGAAGAAAGAATAGAGATCTTCTATCTGTCTGCTGGTTCACTCTCAAAATGCCCACAACTTCTAGGGCTTGGCCAGGCTGAAGCCAGGAGCCTAGAATTAAATCCAGGTCTCCCCTGTGGGTAGAGGGGACCCACTTATTTGAGCAGTCATCTGCTGCTTCCCGGGGTAAGAAGCTGGATTGGAAGTCCAGGCACCCAGTGTTGGATATGGATGTCTCTAGTGGTATCCTAACCGCTGTACCAGACACCTACCTCTAAAGGTTCTTAATTAAAGCTTATTTAATAGGACTTCAGTGTTCTTGAAGTTGTAACTCAAATTGGGCTTTTTATCAATATGGCACTATACTCATAGAGATTTCAAAATACTTAAGGACCTCATGTTTGTTTCTTTTTTAGTTATTTGACAGATAGAGTTAGACAGTGAGAGAGAAAGAGAGGAAGGTCTTCCCTCCATTGGTTCACCCCCCAAATGGCTGCTACCGCTGGAGCTGCACCAATCTGGAGCCAGGAGCCAGGTGCTTCCTCCTGGTTTCCCATATGGGTGCAGGGCCCAAGCACTTGGGCCATCCTCCACTGCCCTCCTGGGCCACAGCAGAGAGCTGGACTGGAAGAGGAGCAACCGGGACTAGAACCCAACACCCATATGGGATGCTGGCGCCGCAGGCGGAGGATTAACCAAGTGAGCCACGGTGCTGGCCCGGACCTCATGTTTCTTAGCATAGTCCTGGAATAGGTTAAGTTTGGAGTTTGTAGATAATTTTCCAAATCATAGAGCAGTTGTTCTGAAAGTTTAGTGTGAAGAGCTTGTTGGACACGGATTGCTGGGGAGCGGGCATTGGGCTGTGGTTGAGACGCCACTTGAGAGACCTGCGTGCTGCATCACAGTGCCTGTGTGAGTCCCAGCTCCTCTGCTCCCTGGCCTGCTCCCTGCTGTTGTGTACCTGGAAGGCAGCAGATGATGGCCCTGCCACCACTGGGAGACTTGAGTGCCCTGCTCTTGGCTTTAGCCTGGCCTAGCCAGCTGTTAGGTGTGTTTGGGGAGTGAACTCATGTTCACATGCAAGTGATTACTGTCTTACTCCATCTATTCGTGGTTTAGCTCTTAAAGTTCATATGCTGAAGGCCTGTTGATAGACACATTTTTCTAAGAATCTGGAGTTATCAGGGAAAACGTAAGTAGGGAACATGCTTGTGCTGGAGTAGAGTAGGCTTCAGTGCCTGGGAGAATTGGATGATGAAATAATTGCCATTTTTTTGAGTGCTATGTGCCAGGCAAGTTCTCAACACTTAATTAATGTCTGCTTTTTTCATTTAAACTTCCTAAAACCCCACTGCCTCAAATTGAAAAGGATAAGAGAACAAAGAAATTGGGACATCTAGCTGTGATTCGGTAGTTTTGCCGTGTGATGGTACCTAATTACCTTTTGGATTATGTGTGTGCGATTATGTGTATGTACAAGGACACTTCAGGGGCTGGTGCTGTTGCGTAGAAGGTTCAGCCTCCACCTGCAGTGCCGGCATCCCATATGCGTGCTGGTTTGAGTCCCAGCTCCTCCACCGATGATCTCGCTGCTGATGTGCCTGGGAAAGCAGTGGAAGGTGACCCAAGTCCTTGAGGCCCTGCACCCACATGGGGGACCTCAAAGAAGCTCCTGGCTTTGGCCTGGCCCAGCCCTGGCAGTTCTAGCCATTTGGGGAGTGAACCATTAGATGGAAGATCTCTCTGTCTCTTCTCTCTTTGTATCCCTGCCTTTCAATAAATAAATCTTAAAAAAAAAAAAAAAAGACTTCAATAAGTTCATTAAAATGAAAATAAGTTTATTTTGGTGCAAAAAAAATCTAAAATCCATGATAGGGTTTCTGTGATGTGCATTTTCCTTGAACTTTTTGAAGACCACACATATGTGTGTGTATATACAGAGATTTTTAGGCTTCTTTTTAACTCCATCTCTGTTGAGACAAGTGATGAAGTTTTCAGAGTAGACCCAGATTTGTGTAGTCTGTGGGTATGGGTCAAGGTCTGTATGATAGCCTGATGAAGGGAGCAGTAGGCTCCTTTTCTCCTCTTGACTTCTTAGAAAATTAGCAGATAATTTGCAGATAACAGTGATAGTATATTGGACCACTATCGGAGCCCTTTTTATTTATGAAATACCAGCTACGTACACCCTGAGATAGTAGTAGTTGACTGTGGTGGTAGGAGCTCTTTAGAGGACTATGACTGATAATGTGTGTCTGTACAAATATTAGGCAGTTAGACACGGATGGCAGAAATATTTGTATAAATGACTGTTGGGTTCTAAGATATTAGGTTGTAAGAATTGATTTCTTTACTTTGTGTCTTTCATACAGTACCTGTCCTGTAATAGGTGTCCTTGAATAATTGTGAAACAACTTTTGTTCTTAATTTTTGCATTGTATTATGTTTCTATAATAATTTATGTCTATTTAAAACATTTTAAATGGCAGTATGTCTTACTAGTAATGGTTTTGCTTGGTAAAACTTGGGGGTAGCAGTTTTTTTCTTTGATATTAGTATATCCAAACGTAGGAACTTGCCTGCTAGGGTGTTTCGAGAATAAATAACTGGTGGGGGAGGGCATTAAAAATAAAGTATTCCAGAGACCTTGTATTAGAATCTGTGGAACAGCTTTTTAAGCGCTCTGTTTACTTTATAATTCTAATATGCAACCTCTAAGGACCTTTTGTTTCTCCCCAGATAAAATGGCAGAATTTAAAAAATTTTAGCTTTGTGAACTTCATGCCACTGAATTGTACTTTACAAATGGTGAAAATGGTAAATATATGTTAGATATGTTATACCACAGCAAGAAAAATGTTATGTATATTTTACCACATTAAGAAAAACGCTTAAGGAAAAAATTTTAGCTCAACACTCCAGCGTTTTCCGCATTTCTTTATTCGTTCATTATGTACCAATTGGCTGTGTAAGTGGTCAGAGGGAATCTTTAGTTATAATTCAGACAGGACTGCCATCCAAAAGATTGCTACTCCAGTGGATGGTGATGAACATAGTCATGAAGCAGCTAAAAATAAATTTTGTTTCATGTGTTTGTATGTATGAAACTGTGATGTTAAGTACAATAACTGTTGAGTACAGTTCTGCCTCTGGGATTGAGTGCCTAATTTTAGTGTGTAAATTTGTGGTTATTGTACTAACTAGAAAATTTTCTCAGTGTTGCTTCTGATTGAGCTTTTATTCAAATGCGTGGACAAATACACATTAAATATAATACTAGCCTAAATTTAACCTTAGTTCGCTAAAAAAAAAAAAAAATATGAGCAGGGGCCGTTGTTGTGGGTGCAGTGGGTTAAGCTGACGCTTGCAATGCCTGTATCCTATATTGGAAAGCCAGTTCAAGTCTGGCTGCTCTGCTTCTGACCTAGCTCTCTCCTTCTGTGCCTGGTGATGGCCCAAATATTTGGGCTCCTGCCACCCATGTGGGAGACCCAGATGGAGTTCCTGCTCCTGGCTTTGGTCTGGCCCATCCTTGGCTGTTGTGGCCATCTAAGGAGTGAACCAGCTGATGGAAGGTCTGTCACTCTGTCTTTTAAGTACATATGAATGTATATAAAACACCGGGCTTTGCCCCACTTTGCTTTTTGCTCTAAACATGTTGAGTCTGTGGTGGTGGTCCTGCCAGTTCCTCTGTAGTGAACTCTGCCAGTGTGGGCTTTACATCAGCAGAATAGAAGTCAGCTGATCCAGGTCACGTGTGTTTCCTGCTTTGCTGTCCAGAGAGAGGAAGGATTTAGAAACCTTTCGCTTGATGTAGTCAAGGTCTACATGTTAGGTAGCTTAATATAATACCCAGTATGTGTAACCCCTCCCTATGCTATGTCTATCAAATTAAAACAACAGTACTTGGGCTGGTGTTGTGGTGTAGTGGGTAGGGCTGTCTCTTGCAGTGCTGGCATCCCATATAGGTCCCAGTTTGAGACCCAGCTGCTCACTGCCCATCCGGCTCTCTGCTATGGCCTGGGAAAGCAGCGGAAGATGGCCCAAGTGCTTGGGCCCTGCACCTGCGTGGAAGACCTAGAGGGCTCCTGGCTCCTGGCTTTGGATCAGCGCAGCTCTGGCCGTTGCGACTGTTTGGGTAGTGAACCAGTGGGTGGAAGATCTCTCTCTCTCTCTCTCTGGCTCTCTGTTACTCTGCCTTTTCGTATTTAAAAAAAAAAAAAAAAAAAAGGCAACACAATACTGAGTTAGTACTAAAGATTGCTGCTTAGCATTTTTGTGGTTCCAGGTAATTACCAAGCAAACATTTCCGTAAAACAACAATATAACAAGCACAATTGTATCTCCCATCTGTACTTAAGAGGAGAGAATTGTTGAAATGTGAAGATTTTTATTTTAATTTTAATTAGTTTTAACGGATTCAGTGTGGTTTGTACATAAAATTCTAAGAACATAATGATATTCCCTTCTTCCCTCCCTCTTTCCATTTTCCATTCAATTATTATTTATAGCCCTTGTCTTTATTCCCACTAAACAAAGGCCTTTTTGCTTTTTTACTTGTTAAAAAGTATGAAGCCTTTTTACTGTAATATAACTTTAAAATGTTATCTCAAAAACTAAAAAAGAGAAGAAGGAAGGTGGGAAGCAGAGAGGGTTAAACATGAAGGCTTTTGTTACAGTGGCTTTCTTTGGTTACTTTTTTTTTTTTTTTTTTTTTTTTTTTTTTTTTTTTTTTTTTGACAGGCAGAGTGGACAGAGAGAGAGAGAGACAGAGAGAAAGGTCTTCCTTTGCCGTTGCTTCACCCTCCAATGGCCGCCGCGGCCAGTGCGCTGTGGCCAGCGCACCGCGCTGATCCGATGGCAGGAGCCAGGAGCCAGGTGCTTTTCCTGGTCTCCCATGGGGTGCAGGGCCCAAGCACCTGGGCCATCCTCCACTGCACTCCCTGGCCACAGCAGAGAGTTGGCCTGGAAGAGGGGCTACCGGGACAGAATCCGGTGCCCCAACCGGGACTAGAACCTGGTGTGCCGGCGCCGCTAGGCGGAGGATTAGCCTAGTGAGCCGCAGCGCCGGCTCTTTGGTTACTTTTGAAATGTACTTTTTAAATTATCTTAACATACAAAGGTATCACAATGTAAAATTTTTTTTAATACTATAGAAGAATGTTGACGGGACATGAAATTTCCTTTTCACATCCCTATCCCAAATATATAGTCTTTAATTAGAGGACACTGTTGTTAATAGTTTGAATGTTTTCTTGGAACTTTCTACGTAGATAAGAGAATACCTGTTGATATTTCTCTTGATGTTTCATAGATGGCATTATATTTTGAGTTTGCCCCCTAAATTTATTTTTTGTCTTTAATGTCAGAAATCTTTTCTGTGCCAGTACATATAGATTTCTCATTGTTTTTAACAACTTCATGTTCTACCTATACATTTAACCACTTCCTTATTGACGAAGATTTATTTACAAAGTTATTTTAAAAGTTCCTGTTTCTTTGTTGTATTTTTCTTACATTTCTAATTTGAACCTGTCTGCAATTTATATACTCATGTCTTTGAGGTTGAAATCAACTTAATGTTTTTCCATTGTATTAGTTGATCAATTCCCTAGTGATTTGAAGAGCCATACATTATATATTAAATTATCATATATATCTCTTTTTAAGATTTACTTACTTGTAAGGCAAAATGATGGTGGGGGGAGTGTGAAACAGAGATAGATAGATCTTCCATCCGCTGGTTCACTCCCCAAATGGCTACAGCAGCCTTGGCTGTGCCAGGCTGAAGCCAGGAGCTAGAACTCCGTCCTGGTCTGCCACAGGAGGCGTAGGAGCCCAAGTGCTTGAGACATCTGCTCTCGCAGGCACATGAGCAGGGAGCTTATTAGAAGCAGAGCAGCCAGGACTTGAACCAGTGCTCGGATGCGGGGTGCTGTTGTTGCAAGCAGCAGTTTTACCTGCTGTGCCACAATGCTGGCTCCTAAACATAGGTCTTTTAAAAACTCGAGCAGTCCAGTGATCTTTGTATATTCCTAACATTGTTTACGTACTGTTTTGATTATTCTAAGTTTGCATGGTATATGTGTTTATCTGGCTACCTTGCCAGTCATCTGTGTTCTTTTTCAGTGCTGAATCTTGTATCTTCGAAAGATCTTTCGGATCAGGTTGTTAAGATTTAGAACTCTTGGTGATAATTTGATAGTAATTATATTGAATTATAGGTTAATTTGGGGGCCACGTTGTTATATTATTCTGTTCTTATATCCAAGAATATAGTATCCCTTTGTTTATGAAAATGAAATCTTTCATTTTCTTATTTTTGGACATTTCTGTTACTTATAAAAACTTCTCAATTTTTCTTATTTTAAATACAATCTTCCTGAATTAATTTCTAAATACTTTTTTATATTGATCTTGGGTTTGGTTGTAGGACTGGACTAATTGCATCTAGTAATTTCTAATTCTTTTTTGAATTAGGCAGTTATTTTCTACAAAGTAACTTTCTTTTTTAAAAGTCAATGTCACTGAATTCCATTTTTCCACAACTTTTTTTTTTTTTTTTTTTTTAATATTTGAGAGGCAGAAAGAGAGCGAAACAGATAGATACAGAGAGCGGTCCCATCTGCCAATTTACTTCCAAATGTTGACCATGTCTGGGAGACCGGGAGGCAGGAATCCAGCCCAGGTTTCATGTGGTGGCAGGAACACAGTCATTTGAGCTGTCGGTGTTGCTTCCCAGGGTTGCATTAGCAGGAAGCTGGAGTCGGGAATGGAGCCTGGCTATCACACTCAGGTACTCTGATAGGGGGTGTGATTGCTCGACCTGCTGCAAACAGTGTCTGTCCCTGAGGTAGTCACTTTCTATCAGCGCTTTGATGTTCTTAGGAACTAGTATTTCTAGAGAACATTTTTAAAAAGAATTACTATGAGAGGGTGTAGGAACTATTATTATCCATCCTGATCATACTTTCATAATACAAGATATTTAAAATAATTTTTAAGATTTTCTTTATTTGAAAGGCAGAATGATAGAGGGAGAGACGGAGGAAAAGAGATCTTCCATCTGTTGGTTCACCCTCCAAATGTCTGCAACAGCCAGGTCGAAGCCAGGAGCCAGGAATTCCATCCAGGTCTCCCACTTGAGTGACGGACCCACGTACTTGGGCCATCTTCCACGGCTTTTCCAGGCACATTAGCGGGGAGCTGGATCAGAAGTGGACGTGGAGTAGCTGGGATTGAAACCAGTATCCATGTGGATTTCTGGCATTGAAAATGGTGGCTCAACCTGCTGCACCACAGCACTGGCCTTGAACATGCTACTTAATAAGGCATTTAGTTAAGAAGGGGCATGGTAGAGGTAGGGTAAGTTGTAGTGAGAGAGATCATCCTTTTTTTTTTTTTCTTTAAATTTTTATTTATTTTCTTACTATTTGAAAGTCAGAGAAGACAGAGATCTTTCATCCATTGGTTCACTCCCCAGATGCCTACAACAGCCTGGGCTGGGTCCCGCCAAAGCCGGGAGCCTGCAGCCTGATTCAGGTCTCCTACATTGGCGGCCGTGACCCAAGTTCTTGAGCCATCACCTGCTGCCTCCCAGCTGAATTGGACGCAGAGGAGCCGGCACGCAGAGCAGGCACTCTGGTTACCGTTGTGTGCATCCCATGTGGTGACCTCATGGCTGTCCTGAATGCCCCAGATTTCTTAATGAATTCTGGTTATTATCATTAGTTGTAACAATTTATGTGTTGTTCATTTACTTCCTACAAAATATCTAAGTGTATTGTATAAAGTGCATATAGTACTTATATCTACAGTGTGTATAACAAATGTACATAAACATCGATACATATATTACAAGTATATCTTCAGAGAAACTCACTGATATATTTTTTAATAGGAAAACTGGAGAAGCAGTGGTCATTTCTCCACATTTTGCATAAAGAAATGTCGTTACTGGTGACTAGCATTTAAAATAAAGCATACACTTACTGAATAATTTGTAATTCCCACTGAGGGGACTATTGGGCTTGGTATATTTCCAATGTTGGTGAGCCTGGAGACCATTTTGAATTACGGTGCTGTATCAGTAGTTGAGAGCATTTGGTTAGAATTCTGAGTGTAGGTTTCACAAATGTAGCTGTGGAAGAAGTACATTGTGTGGTACTGTAGATGAGTTACGATTCTGTCCATATTGCCTCTAGAGTTAGGCTTAGCTTTTGAACCAAGGTATTTTTATAACTTTGCTGATAGCCCATTGATCCGTGTGGAATGATGGGTACTGTGAAACTGATGGCTAACTCTAAGAGGGCTTCAAGGGGCAGGTGTATAACACAGTGGTTAGGTCGCTGATGGAGATGCCTGCATCCTGTATCAGTGTGCCGAGTTGGTGCCCTGGCGTCTCTGCCTCTAATCCAGGTTCCTGCCGGTGCACAGCCTGGGAGGCAGTGGTGATGGCTCCTGGTCTTGGGTCCCTGCCACCTAGCAGACCAAGACTGGGTTCTCAGCTCCTGGCTGTTGGAGGCTTTTGGGGATTGAGCCAGTGGGTGGCAAGTCTGAATCTGTTTGTCTCTTGTTTGTCTCTCTTATCTTTGTGCCTTAATTATTTAAAGATTTATTTATTTGAAAGGCAGAGTTACAGATAGAGAGGTCCTGCATCTGCTGGTTCACTCCCCTCCCCCCACTTGGAAATGGCCAGAATAGCTGGAGCTGGGCCAGGCTGAATCCAGGAGCCAGGAGCTTCATCCACGTCTTCCAAGCACTTGGGCCAAATGTGCTGCTTCCGCAGGCATGCCAGCAGGGAGCTGGATCGGAAGTAGGGTAGCCGGGACTCCAGCTGGCTATGGCTTTATCTGCTACTCCACAATACCTGCCCCAATAAATGTTTTTTTTAATTTTATTTATTTGAGAGGCAGAGTTACAGAGAGGGAGAGACAGTGAGAAAGGTCTTCGATCCTCTTGTTCACTTACCAGATAGCCACAATGGCCAGAGCTGGGCTCATCCGAAGCCAGGAGCCAGGAGCCTCTTCTGGGTCTCCCATGTGGGTGCAGAGGCCCAAGCACTTGGGCCATTTTCTACAGCTTTCCCAGGCCACAGCAGAGAGCTGGCTCAGAAGAGGAGCAGCCAGACACGAACAGGCTGAAGCACCACAGGCAGAAGCTTAGCCTGCTACTCCACAGCACTGGCCTCCAAATGTATGGTTAAAAGCAAAAATGTCAAGCATACAGAAAAGTATAGTATATAACCTAAAAGAATGTGCAGATACCCACTACTCAGGTTTAACAAGCATTAATGTTTTGTTAGTTTTTTTCTGAACTTCTTAAAAATTATGGTCAAATACACATAACATAGAATTTACCATCTTAACCAGTCTTATTTTTTTCCAAATTTATGTGAAAGGCAGAGACAGGGAGAGCAAGCGAGTGAGGGAGGTATCTTCCATGTGCTGGTTTACTCTCCAGAACGTCATAGTAGCCAGGACTGAAGTCAGGAACTTGGAGCTCACCTTGGGTCTGCCTGTGGGTGGCAGGGACCCAGCACTTGAGCCATCGTCTGCTGCCACCCACGGTGCACAGGCAGCTGAGAGGAAGCAGAGCTAGACTTGAGCGTAGTCTCCAGTGTGGGATGTGGCATCCTGAAGGGCAGCATCACCGCTGCACCAGATGTCTGCCTGAGCCGGCTGTAAGTGCACAGCTCAGGGATAGTAAGTATGTTTGACTTGTTGACAGCAGCCCGGTGCTGCGGCTCACTAGGCTAATGCTCCGCCTGTGGCGCCGGCACCCCGGGTTCTAGTCCCAGTCAGGGCGCTGGATTCTGTCCTGGTTGCTCCTCTTCCAGTCCAGCTCTCTGCTGTGGCCCGGGAAAGCAGTGGAGGATGGCCCAAGTGCTTGGGCCCTGCACTCGTACGGAAGACCAGGAAGAAGCATCTGTCTCCTGGCTTTGGATCAGTGGGCTACGCCAGCCGCAGCGGCCATTGAGGGGTGAACCAACGGTAAAGGAAGACCTTTCTCTCTCTCTCTCTCACTGTCCACTCTGCCTGTCAAAAAAAAAAAAAAGTAGATTTTGGTTCATGGAGGTACTTTGAACAACCTGAGTTCTCTTTGTAGTTGTTCTTTGGTCAAAAGTTATTATATTTTATTTTTTTAAAGATTTATTTATTTATTTGAAAGTGAGGGTTACACAGGGAGAGGAGGAGAGGCCGAGAGAGAGAGCGCGTGAGCGAGCGAGCACACTCTTCCATCCACTGGTTCACTCCTCAATTGACTGCAACGGCCGGGGCTGCGCTGATCCGAAGCCAGGAGCCAGGAGCTTCTTCTGGGTCTCCCACGCGGATGCAGGAGCCCAAGGACTTGGGCCATCTTCCACTGCTTTCCCAGGCCATAGCAGAGAGCTGAATCAGAAGTGGAGCAGCTGGGTCTTGAACTGGCGCCCATATGGGATGCGCCACAGTGCCGGCCCCTGTCAAAAGTTATTTTAAATTTGACTTTATTGTCTAGTGTATGTTCTTCCTTTTATTATCCTGTTTGTAGCTTAATTGCACTTTTAAAAAACTTAGCTGAAAGGCAGGTAGAGACAGAGGGAGGTTTTATTTTATTTTATTTTTTTTTTATTTTAATCTATTAGTTGACTACCGAAGTGCCAGCCACAGCTGGGGTTGGCCAGGCATAAACCAGGAGTGTGGAACTGAATCCACGACTCCCATGTAGGTGTCAGGAACCAGTTGGGTCATCAGCTACTGCCTCCCAGGGTGGGCATTAGCAGGAAGTTGGAACTGGAAGTGTCCCTAGGACTGAACAGAGGGGCTCCTTAATGGGATGGGAGGATCCCAAGAGGCGTTCCAAGCACTGCACCGAATACCTGACCCTTAACTGTGCTCTGAAGTCTCAGAATGAAAAGCTTATGGAGCCCTGTCTGTGTCCTGCACAAGTTTCATTTTATGTTTTATTCTGTCCTGTCGTTAACCTTGCTATTTGGAAAGTTTGAATACCTTCATAGTTTGTATAATTGTTTCAGTTCTTCTGTTTCTCAGAATTACTAACTGTGTTTAAAGAGAAAAAAAAAACCATCTTGGCTATGGGCTATGATTATCAAGGTGTAATCAGCTCCTGAGTAAATATTCTACCAAGTTGTTCCCTCCTGAGTCCGAGGTTGTGTTTATCCTTTTATAGTTGACCATTCCTTTTTTGTCTTAGGGAATGAAGTATTTTTATTTTTGTCTTTAAAATTCTTCCTCTTAGCACTTAAGTGTTTATGGATGTTTAAAAAATATTAAAGATTAATTTCTGTGCCTTTATTCCTGTGTCATTTTATAAAATTTTTGCATGCTACTTTTTTAAAATGATATATTCATTTATTTGAAAGTCAGAGTTACTCACAGAGAGAAGGAGAGGCAGAAAGAGAGAGAGAGAGAGAGAGAGGGGTCTTCCATCTGCTGGTTCACTCTCCAGTTGGCCTCAGCGACCGGAGCTGTGCTGATCCGAAGCCAGGAGCCAGAAGCGTCTTCCGGGTTTCCCACGTGGGGATTTGGGGCATCCTCCACTGCTTTCCCAGGCCACAGCAGAGAGCTGGATCAGAAGTGGAGTAGCCGGGACTCGAACTGGCGTCCATATGAGATGCTGGCACTGAAGGCCACGGCTTTACCCACTACGCCGCAGTACCAGCCCTGTCTTTGAGTTTTGACTGCCTTTCTAGTTTAAGAATTTTCTTTTGAAAATTTATTTATTTATTTGAAAGGCAGAGAAGCAGAGGCAGAGAGAGGTCTTCAATCCACTGATTGATTTCTCAAATGGCCACATTGGCTGGAGCTGAGCTGATCTGAAGCCAGGAGCTTCTGGGTCTCCCATGTGGGTGCAGGGATCCAAGGACTTGGGCCATCTTCTACTGCTTTCCCAGGCCGTTAGCAGGGAGCGGGATTGGAAATGGAACAGCTGAGACTTGAACCAGCGCCCATATGGGATGCTGGCACTGCAGGCGGCAGCTTTACCCACTACTCCACAGCACCAGTCCCCAAGAGATCTCCTATCTGCTGGTTCAGTTCTCTGGCTGCACCAGGCTGAAAACAGGAGCCAGGAGCTCCATCTGAGCCTCTTGCCTGAGTGGGCAGGAACGCAGGTGCCTGCACGCGTCATCTGCTCGACAGAATGGAAGTGCTTGAACCAGACACTCTGATACGGGACACAGGTGTTTCGGGGCAGCATAACCCACTGTGCCACAGGGCCCGTCCCTAGTGGAAGAAATTTTATTTCCCTGTTTTCTGTAATGTTTGCCTTTTCTGATGTCGTCATAGAATAATTCTCATTGATCTCTTTTCTAGACCTCGTAGATGGTTTTCCGTTATTTCAAAAAGCTTATTTCTGATTGCTTGTTGGAGCTTTTACATGCTATGCAGCAGTTGGTTTTTCTCCCGTAGCAGTTTTCTGTGGGTGTGCTGGTAGGACTCTGGGTCGTGAGTAGCCGGCTTATGTGGTACTGGGAAGCTTGTGTGGAAGTGGTGGGAGTTCAGGGAGCTGGTGGAGAGGAATGCAGCTGTGCCAGCCGGGCAGCAGGAAGTGGACTGCTGCCCGACACTCAAGCACTATGTATTTGTCTGGTTTTTTTTTCTTGTTGTTGTTGTTTTTGGCTTCTGTCTGCTCATTTTCTTCTCTTAGACTTTTATTTTATATCACACTTACCAAATTTTTAAAAAATTCTCTCCTGTAGTCAAAAGGACAGTCTATAATAAATGTTAATTTCTTAGTCTCAATTCCAAATTTTGAGGAGTGTAACTATGATTGGTAGTCATATCACCTATTACAGGTTTTTTTTTTTTTTTTTTTTTTAAAGATTTATTTATTTGAAAGTTAAAGAGAGGCAGAGGCAGAGAGATCTTCCATCCACTGTTTAACTCTCAGATGGCTACAACATCTAGGGCTGGTCCAGGCCAAAGCCAGAAGCTTCTTCCAGGTCTCCCACGTGGATGGCCGGGGCCCAAGCACCTGGGCCATCTTCAGCTGCTTCCCTAGGTACATTAGCAGGGAGCTGGATTGGAAGTGGATTGGCCTGACACCAACTGGCATTCCTATGGGATGCTGGGTTCATAGGCCCCAGCTTTACCTGCTGCACCACAAGTATAGCCCCTTCTTTCTCTTTTTTAAGGTTGGTTTATTTGGGCTGGAGAGTTACAGAAAGGGGGAGGGAGAGAGATGCGGGGATGTGGGGTGGGGGAAGGGGGAGAGAAAGAGAAGGAAAGAATCTTCCATCTCCTGGTTCACTCTCCAAATGGCCACAGTGGCCAGGGTTGGGCCAGGCTGAAGCTAGGGGCCTGGAACTCCATCAAGGTCTCCCAGATTTTTTTTTTTTTTTTAAGATTTATTTATGTATTTGAAAGGCAGTAACAGGGAGAGGGGAGAGAAGTATTTTTCATCTGTTGACTTACTTCCCAATTGGCTGCAATGGCTGAGACTGGTTCCCACTGAAGCGAGGAGCCTGGAATTCCACCTGGATGTTCTGTGTGGGTGGCAGGGGCCCAAGCACTTGGGCCATCTTCTGCTTTCCCAGGTGCATTTGCAGGAAGCTGAAATGGAAGTGGAACAGCCAGACTGTACTTAAATGGGATGCTGGTGGTACAGGTGGCACTCAACCTTCGGTGACATCATGCAAGCCCCAAGGGTGTTCAGCATGTAGAATACTGACATTTTGGGGATGAATGATTGTAGGGGTTGTACATTTAGGATGTTTAGTAAGTTTCCTGGCCTCTACCAGCTGGAGCCAGTAGTGTTCTCTCAAATTGTGGTGATTAAAAATGTCTTAAAAAAAAAAGTCTTAAGCACTGCCCAGCATCCCTTTTCCAGTTGATTTACAGATGGGTAAACTCCCTTGGAGAGTTGAAACAAGTTAATCACTGACTCATATCTTAGTAGTAGATGTCGGGGAGAAAAAGTAATAACTTCAGGTGCATGGATAAGGTCACTGTGCAAAAGACAGATTAGCAAGAGAAAAGCTAGCAGACTTGCTTAAGTATCATGTGACATGGGAGCCTTCAGATATAAAAGCCCAAAGAAAGAGGCAGACCTGTGTATTTTTATGCGTAGGTTTGATAACGAGTGACAAGTTGTGCAGGAGTACTATTGAGCAAAGGGGAAATGACCCAGTGGTCGGAAGTGGAGGAGAATTTAGCAGGGCTCCTTAGTTCCCATTCTTCTCAGTGTCCCTGTGCCTTCGGAAGTCAGGATATTCCGTTCTTCTGGGAATACAAGGTTACCTGGAGGATGTGAGGGTTTTACGACCTACTGCAGAGAGAGGAAGGTCAGAGAGTTCTGTTGTGTTCTGCTTTGGGGAGAAGGGAAGGAGAAAGCTGGAGAAACTCTTGCTTCTGATGTTTCTGCCAATGCTAGGTTACCGTGTATTGGGATATTCTGTCCTGAACCCCATGGTCGAGCGCAGAAAGATTAGCCTATTTTTCAGGGTTAGTTTCTAGTTATCTTTTGCAAATGCCTGTATTTTGCTTTTGATAATAATTAGGTGGTAATATTCATTAAGCAACTCTGCTGCAAGCTTTAATTACTTCATTTAATCCTTAGCCAGTAAATGATGAAAACAGTCCTCAAAACTAGGTGTACTTAACTCTAAAAACTGTGTGTTTAATCATTGTGCTTTAGTGGAGACTGGCTTAAGGGTTGGGTGCCTCTGTGCCAGTCACTTTATTATTTCATTTAATACTCAAAGCAACACTGGGAGATGTTCTTACTCTCTGGTTTTACAAAGACCTTTACCTGAGATTGTCTCCTGCCGTAAGGCCCTGCAGCTAGTAGGTAGAAGAATGTGGCTTTAAGTGTTCTGGTTTCCCCCAGTGCCTTGCTGCTCACAGTGGGGATGTCCTGTGCTGGTGTTCCCCTGTCTTTTCAAAGCCTTCATGATAATAGAAGAAAAGGAAAAAGAAAATACAACATATACAGCTTTATTAAGAGTTATTTATTTATAACTGATTTGAGACCAGATACCATTTTTGTACCTTTCTTGTAATTTTTAGACTTGAATCTAACAAAAGTGTTAATAAAAGAAGCTTAGATAATTACTATTACCAGAAAAATATATATATTTCTTAAAGATTTTTTTTTTCATTTATTTGAGAGGCAAAATTACAGACAGAAGGAGAGACAGAGATCTTTTATCTGCTGATTGACTCCCCCAGTGGCTACAACTGTGGAGCTGGGTTGATCTGAATGAATCCTGGAGCCAGGAGCTTCTTCTGGGTCTTCTACATGGGTGCAGGGGTGCTTGGAGCACATCTTACATTGCCTTCCCAGGCCATAAGCAGAGAGCTGGATCGGAAGTGCAGCAGCCAGGCCACAAACTGGTGCCCATATGGGGTGCCGCAGGTGGAGGCTTAACCTATGCCACAGCGCTGGCCCCAGAAAAATATTTCTTTAAAAAGTATGGTTAAGAGATCACTAGAATGTCTGTACTGACCTCAATATAAACAGATTTTTTTTTTTTACCCCTCTAATTCTTAAAGCATTTGGGTTTTCTAGTTGAGTGCTTTCAACTGTAACATTACTTAGTATTGTAACCATTTATAAACAGGCTGCTGACAGGACGGACTGTTGTCAGACTGTGGGTTTAGATATTTGATTAAATTTATGATTTTAGTTGCGTGACATAGGTAGAGTATAAAAGAGTTCCGAATATGAGGAGCTGTAGAAGTCATGTGTTCCTGGGCAAGTATGTTACTATCAATTATTTGTAAAATAGTTGTGCTGGTAGTACCTATCTTACAGAGTAGTTGTGAGAATGAAACAGTTTGTTCATCTAAAATTCCCAGAGTGGCAGGGTGAGTAAGTATTCAAAAAGTGATAGCTGTTATCAGTTTAATTTGATTTCCTAGGGACCAGCACTGTGGTGCCAGCATCTCATATGGACTTTGGTTTTAGTCTGGGCTGCTCCACTTCTGATCCTGCTCCCTGCTAATGCTCCTGGGAAAGCAGTGGAAGATGGCCCAAGTGCTTGGGCCCCTGACCCTTGTGGGAGACCTGGAAGAAACTGGCTCTTGGCTTCAGCTTGGCCCAGCCCCTGGCCATTGCAGCCACCTAGGGAGCAAGCCAGAGGAGGATGGAAGATCTCTTTCTCTCTCTCTGTGTGTCTCTATTTCACTGTAACTCTGCCTTTCAAATAAATAAATCTTTTTTAAAAAGTTGCTTTTCAAACATGTTTATTAAATGATATGTTTCAAACAGTCTTAAACACATTGAAAAAATCACAAATGTGAAGGCTGAGGTAATTTTGAGGCCCTCATACAAAGCAGTATATTTATGCTTAGTGATTTCTATGCTTCTGGATTATAGGGAAGTATAATGTGCAGATTTATTTGGTTTTGTCACAATATCAGCTCTGAATGGGGATGTTCAGGACTTCGCTGAGGTAGATCACAATCTTTCTTTCCTCTCTCACAAAGGATACTTTGAAATGATCCTAAAGTTGATACAGAAAAGCTAGTTTTAGGGGCCTTCGAAAAGAAAGAAGAATATGTGGTTCCCTGGGATCATGGGGTGGAGCCAGTAGACGTTAGAAGGAAGACGAGTGTTCTGTCTCTCCTGGAGGAGCCGCGGGGCTCTGGCATCCTGCTCTGTGCATCTGCTCAGTTTTCCTTTCCTCCAGCTGGCTTTCTCCTTTGCAGCTTGCATATGGAGAGTCATGGCTGCCTCAGCTCCTCTTTATCACGGGAATGCTCAATACGTTCTTTCAGCATTTATCCTTGTTAAATTTTAATCATTTGTGTATTTATTGAAGAGTCAGTACATTTATGTGGCTCACAATTCAAGAGGTACAGAAGTCTTCCGGCCATTCCTTTCCCCTAGCCATTCAAATTTTAGCAATCCAAATCACTAATTTCTTGTCTTTACTTTCAGAGGTATTTATATATATACATATGTGTATATGCATGTATATCCACCTTGTTATATACACTGTTTTTTAAAAAGTCATGAACAGTGGAATTAAAAAATTAATTTTGGAATTTTGGATACATGTTGGCCCGAGGGTGTTTATGAGATCAGTCCCCCCAAAAACCTGAGTGCCACGTCTCTAGTGAGCAGGCTTTGGAGAACACATTTTACACGTGTGGCTGTCACCCATTCCTGGAGGAGTTAAGGTGTCTGTGGCTCTGCGTGGAGAAGGCTTTCGAAAGCTGTGTCTGGTTTCCTTGACTGCACCCCGTGTACCTTTTCCCTTTGCTCATTTTGCTTTGTACCCCTCTGCTGTGGTAAATCACAGCCGTGAATACGGTCCTGGGCCCAGTTCTGAGTCCTGGCGAATCACTGAACAGGAGGTGGTCCAGGGGTGCTCCTGACAGTCAGATGAATTTATTACTGGAACTGCTGTGTTCCTGTAAAGCCTCTCCGTGGAAACATCCAATGTATAGATGACATCTTTTGTTTAAGTTGTGCCTGAATAGGGTTGTAAGTAGACTAAATGAAATTGACAGTAAGTTTTGGGGTCTGAAGGAAAGAAAAAGTCTGCTAATATGTGACAGAGAGAGGCTGGCACCATGGTGCGGTGGGTTAAGCTGCCGTCTGCAGTGCTGGCTGCCCCACTTTGGCTGCTAATGTGCCTGGGAAAGTAGCAGAGGATGGCCCAAGTGCTTGTACCCACATGGGAGACCCAGAAGAAGCTCCTGGCTTTGGCCTGGCGCAGGCCCAACCTTTGTGGCCATTCTGGTAATGAGCCAGAAGATGGGAGATCTGTGTCTCTCCTCTTCTCCCTCTCTGTTTGTAGAAAAGGAAAAAAAAATGTGACTGAGAAACTTTTGTATAAATTCTTTTTGAAACTGGATCTTGGTGTCTAGCCATCTGCTAAATGTTTATATAGAAATATATTTTTTTCTGAAGATTTATTTATTTTAAAGACAGAGTTACAGATAGGCAGAAGCAGAGAGAGAGAGAGAGAGAGAGAGGTCTTCCATCTGCTGGTTCACTCCCCAAATGGCTGCAGTGGCCGGAGCTGTGCTGATCCGAAGCCAGGAGCTTCTTCCAGGTCTCCCACATGGTACAGGGACCCAAGGACTTGGGCCATCTTTGTACTGCTTTCCCAGGCCGTAGCAGAAAGCTGGATCAGAAGTGGAGCAGCTGGGACTCAAACTGGCGCCCATATGGGATGCTGGTGCTGCAAGCCAGAGCTTGAACCCGCTGTGCCACAGTGCTGGTTCCTAGAAATATATGCTGAAAAGAGAGCTGAAAATAAGACAATATATATGTGGCTCAGGAAATCACTGTGATATGTAAGCTCTGAGTCTTGGAACAAGGCAGATTTATGTTAAAATTTTGTACTGTTTGGGTATCCTTAATGCAGAAATCTGAATTGAACTCCAAAATCTGAAACTTTGAGTACCAACATGGTGCCGTGAGTGGACATTTCCACACTTGGCCTCCTGCACTGGTTGAAAGTAGATGCAGTGCCTGGAGCAGGTGTTCGGCCTGATGTTTGGGACAGTATCCCACACTGGTGCTTGGATCTGAATTCTGGCTCTGGCTTCTGGTTCTAGCCTTCTGCTAATGTGGACTCCGGGAGGTAGCAGTGATGGCTCAAGTGATTGGGTTCCTGCCACTTGTTGGGGAGACCTAGATTGAGTTCTTGGCTCCTGGCTTTGGCCTTACCCATTGCAGACATTTGGAGAGTGAGCCAGCAGAGGGGAAGTGTGTGTGTGTGTGTGTGTGTGTATGTGTGTCTTGTCTGTCTGTCTGTCTGTGTCTCCTCTCACATAAATTAGGCACACTTAATTTTTTAAAAAATGCAGTACACATGGGGCAGGCGTTGAGGTGCAGTGGGCTGAGCTGTCGCTGGAGATGCCTGCATCCCATTTCAGCATACTTAGCTTGAGTCCTGGCTACTCTCTCTATATATATTTTTAATTTGTTTGTTTATTTGAGAGGCAGAGGTAGAGAAGGAGAGAGGTCTTCCATCTACTGATTCACTCCCCAGATGGCCACAATAGCAGAAGCTGAGCAGATCCTAAGCCAGGAGCCAGGTGATTCTTCTGGGTCTTCCACACAGGTGCAGGGGCCCGAGGACTTGGGCTGTCTTCTGCTGCTTTCCCAGGTGAATTAGCAGAGAGCTGGATTGGAAGTGGAGCAGCTGAGACTAGAACCGGTGCTCACATGGGATGCGGACACTGCAGGTGGCAGTTTCACTGGCTGTGTCATTAGCACTGGCCGCTGCTTTTTAAAAAAAGATTTATTTATTTGAAAGGCAGAGTTACGGAAAAAGAGAGATCTTCCATCCACTGATTCACTCCCCAAGTGGCCACAGTGGCTTGGGCTGGGCCAGGCTGAAGCCAGGAGCCAAGAGCTTTTTCCAGTCTCCTCATGGATACCAGGGGCCCAAGCACTTGGGCCATCTTCCACTGCTTTCTCAGGCCATAGCAGGGAACTGAATTGGAAGTAGAGCAGCCAGGACTCAAACCGATGTCCATATGGGATGCTGTCACCACAGGCTGCGGCTTCACCTGCTACGTCACAATGCCAGCCTCTACTCTATACTTCTGATCCAGCTTTCTGCTAATGCGCTGGGGGACAGCAGATGATGGCCTGATTGCTTGAGTTCTTGCCACCCTGGATGGAATTCCTGGCTCTTGGCTTCAGCCTGGGTTGGTTCTGGCTGTTAGAGGTATTCTGGGAGTGAAACAGTAGATGGAAAATCTGTCTCTCTTCACGTTGTTCTGCCTTTCAAATAAATGAATAAAAATCTTAAAAGGAGTACACTAAAAATAATGTATAAAATTACCTTCAGGCTATGCACATAAGGTACTTCAAAAACTTCCTTCAAGGAGCTGACATTTAGCCTTGTGGTTAAAATGCCTGCTTCATCAGGGGTTGATTCCTGGCTCCATCTCCTAACTCCAGTGTAGACCCTGGCAGCAATGGTTGCTAAAATAATTGGTCCCTGCCACCCATGTGGGAGACCTAGATTGTGTTCTGGCTCCCAGCACTAGGCTCAGCCCTTGCAAGCATTTGAGAAGTGAACCAGCAGCTGGGCGCTCTTTGTCTTGGGTGGGGGCAGCGGGGATACACACACATAAACACACACACATGAAACAAAGGTCGTGGTGCTGGCATGTGGTTCAGCGGGTTGGGACACCACCTGCAACACCAGCATCCCATGTGGATGTTGGTTCAAGTCCAGGCTGCTCCACTTAGAATCAAGCTCTTTGCTAATGTAGCTGGGAAAGCAGTGGAAGATGGCCCAAGTGTTTCGGTCCCTGCGTCTCACGTGGGAGATCTGGATGGAGTTCCAGCTCCCTGGCTTCAGCCTGGCCCAGCTCTGGCTGTTGCTACTAGCTGGAAAGTAAACCAGCAGATAGAAGATCTCTTTCTCTCTCTGTAGCTCTTTCAAATATGAATAAATTTTTTAAAAAGTCTTGAAAAATGGAATTAAAAGATTAATTTTGGTACATTTTTGCAATACTTGCATAATTTTCTTAAAATACACATTTTTCAAAGTACATTTTGAAGGTCCTTTGTATGTATTTGATTTAGACATAAGCTTTTTTACTGTATTATTATTACTATTTTTTTTGACAGGCAGAGAGGACAGTGAGAGAGACAGAGAGAAAGGTCTTCCTTTTGCCGTTGGTTCGCCCTCCAATGGCCGCCGCGGCCAGCGCACTGTGCTGATCCGATGGCAGGAGCCAGGTGCTTCTCCTGGTCTCCCATGCGGGTGCAGGGCCCAAGCACTTGGGCCATCCTCCACTGCACTCCCTGGCCACAGCAGAGAGCTGGCCTGGAAGAGGGGCAACCGGGACAGAATCCGGCGCCCCGACCAGGACTAGAACCCGGTGTGCTGGCGCCACAAGGCGGAGGATTAGCCTAGTGAGCCACGGTGCCGGCCTTTTTACTGTATTATTTTATTATCCCCTAGGTTCCATTGTTGCCATTAAGAAGGTAACACAGAATAATTGTCTTTCCTGGACACAGTCTGTTCTTTCTACCCTGTTTTTTTGTATCTTAGGTTTTTACTACAAAGTAACTAGAAATATGAATTTCTTATTTATCCTGCTAGCAGTTCTTTGTGCTCTGTGAAACTGTAGCAGTTTCAGAAAAGTCACAGCATTTTTATTTTCTGTTGCCTCTTACTAATTTTCCTAAATTTTTTTTAAAGTTTTTTTTTTTTTTTTTTTCTTTTTTACTGTTGCTAGCATTGTGGTGTAGTGGGTAAAGTTGGGCAAACCTCGGGGCTGGTGCTGTGGTACACCAGGTTAATCCTCCACCTGTGGCGCTGGCATCCCATATGGGCACCGGTTCTAGTCCCGGTTGCTCCTCTTCCAGGCCAGCTCTCAGCTGTGGCCCGGGAGGGCAGTAGAAGATGGCCCAACTGCTTGGGCCCCTGTACCCCCATGGGAGACCAGGAGGAAACACCTGGCTCCTGGCTTCAGATCAGCGGAGTTCTGGCCATTGTGGCCATTTGGGGAGTGAACCAATGGAAGGAAGACTTTTCTCTCTGTCTCTCTCTCTCTCTCACTGTCTGTAACTCTACCTGTCAAGTAAATAAATAAAATCTTAAAAAAAAAGTTGGGGCCGGCGCCGCAGCTCAATAGGCTAATCCTCCGGCTTGCGGTGCCAGCACACCAGGTTCTAGTCCTGGTCGGGGCGCCAGATTCTGTCCCGGTTGCCCCTCTTCCAGGCCAGCTCTCAGCTGTGGCCAGGGAGTGCAATGGAGGATGGCCCAAGTACTTGGGCCCTGCACCCCATGGGAGACCAGGAGAAGCACCTGGCTCCTGCCATTGGATCAGCGCGGTGCGCCAGCTGCATTGGCCATTGGAGGGTGAACCAACGGCAAAGGAAGACCTTTCTGTCTCTCTCTCTCTCTCACTGTCCACTCTGCCTGTCAAAAATAAAAAGTTGGCCAAACCTGCAGTGCTGGCATCCTATATGGGTACTGGTTTGCCTCCTGGCCGCTCCATTTCCAATCCAGCTTCCCACTATGGTGTGGGAAAAGCAGCAGCAGATGACCCAAGTGCTTGCGCCCCTCCCACTCATGTGAGAGACCTGGATGAAGCTCCTGGCTTTGGCTTGACCCATTGCTGGCCATTGTGACCATCTGAGGAGTGAACCAACAGATAGAAGATCTCTCTATTGTGGACTTAGGTCATCTTCCACTGCCTTCCCAGGCACATGAGCAGTGAGCTGGATCCAGAGTGGAGCAGCCAGTACTTGAACCAGCACCCATGTGGGATGCCAGCATCACAGGCCACTTAATGCTCATCTTAATGTAACAGAATTCTTGGGAAGGATTGTATTTGAAACACTGGAAACAATATTTTATGAAGAACATGTTTCTGTCTTGCTAGGCTCCCATTGTTTTCACAGTTGTGAAGTTTACAAAAGATAGTGTTAACATTGCTTTTCCATGGGGGGAAATGTACTTTTAGGTTGGAGTGTAAGTGAATTTCTTATTATCAGAGAGTTAACAAGTCTGTCCACTAGGGGATACTCCAGTATTTGGGAAGAAAATCCAGTTGCTGCTACAGTTTAGAAGTCATCTCCCACCTACTAGAACTGTTACTTTCCTCTGTGTGTGTGTGTGTGTGTGTGTGTATGTGTATGTATATAAAGTAAACTTTTAGAGATAGTTTGGGCTATTAATTTGACAATAACATTTCTGTTTAGGAAAAATTTGCTACATTTTTAAAGTGTAGAAATTCATTGGCCACTTTTTCTGGTGGTATTGCCTCATTGACTTGAGCATTTTACAAAAGCTGTGTTTTTTTTTTTTTCCTTTTTATAGAATAATGGTTCCCAATTTTTTTTAAAGATTGATTTATTTGAAGAGTTAGAGATCTTCCATCTGCTGGTTCACTCCCTGAGTGGCTGCAGTGGCCAGGGCTGGGCCAGGGTGAAGCCAGGAGCTTCATCCGTGTCTTCCATGTAGCATGTGGGTACAGGGGTCCGAACGCTCGGGCTGTCCTGAGCTGCTTTTCCCAGGCCATTAGCAGGGAGCTGAGTCGGAAATGGCGAGCAGGGAAATGAACTGGTGGCCTCAGGAGATGCCAGCGTTGCAGATGGTGGCTCTACCTGCTGTTCCACAATGCCACCCACCCCCACCCCCCTGCTGGCCAGTTATTTTCTAAGTTTTACTCTTCCTTGGAAAGATGGAAGAGCTGATACTTGTTTTGAGTTTGTTACAGTTTTTCCCATTGTATCATGTGGATATACACATTTATCTTAGAAAGTATAAAATGTGTGTGGATATACACATTTGTCTTAGAAAATATGAAATGTGACCTTAGATTCATCCAGTGAGGACGGTCAACAGTTCATGTTGCTATATTAACAGAGTTGAATATTCTGATTTTTCTTTCTGATTAAGTAAACATACAATATGACTATGCTTTGAAGAAAGATATATAAAAAACTGGGTTCTGTATTTGAAGTAGCAAAATTTCAAGAAAAGAATTTAGATCTTTATTAGGAAAAGGTAAGATTTACTATTTCAGAGAATACTTAGGTTAACTGAAAACTTGGTCTTCTTCTTCTTTTTTTTTTTTTTTTTTTTTTGGTGAAAGGGTTGTATGTGAGATTCACTTTTTTTTTGTTGTGTTCCTATACCTAGTGAAATGGAAAAAGAGCTAGAACATGTTGGGATGCTGAAGTCTTCTAGTTGTTTGTCTGGTAGGTGACTGGCATGTGCAAGATGCTAGCTGTGTGTACCTGCGGTGGGATGAGAACTGAAGTAAACCTCTGGACTGTTTCCACAAGCAGTTGTGTAACCACTGCATATAGTTAAGTTCCCTGCTGTATACAGTGACCAACCAATGAGGGAAATATCATTGGTCCATATTTTGTTGCATTTTTAAAAGATTTATTAATTTGAGAGGCAAGAGTTGCAGATAGAGGGAGAGACAGAATGAAAGGTCTTCCATCTGCTGGTTCATCCACCCAAATGGCTGGGCCGATCTGAAGTCAGGAGATGGGAGCTTCTTGTGGGTCTCCCATGTGAGTGCAGGGGCCCAAGGAGTTGGGCCGTCCTCTGCTGCTTTCCCAGGCCATCAGCAGGGAGCTGGGTCAGAAGAGGAGCAGCCAGGTCTCAAACCAGCACCCACATGGGATGCTGGCGTCACAGGCAGAGGCTTAACCTACTATGCCACAGTGCTGACCCCTTTTGTTGCATTTTGACTGTAGGCTAAAGGTAAAATATCAGAGTATCACAGTCATTCTTCTACTTTTATACTTTTTATTTTCAATAAAAACTTTTTTTCTTAAAGGAAACATAAAAGAAAGATCATTTATGGTGTTTTGCTTAGGTCCAAACTTAATTTTTATATGACAGTTTCCAGTTGACTCATTTTCTCTCTCATTCCAGTTGAGGGGAGTGAGTGTTCTCTCAGTTAAAGTCTTAGCAGAGGATAGATAATATAAGTGATGGGAAAATAATGTGTATATAAAGTGGTTTCATACAGAAGGTTTAAGGTTAATATAGGAGAGTTGGAAAGTATACTGCCTTATTTGGATTTGAAAAGCAGAGCAGTAGTCTGTCACCATGCAGCTGACCGAAATCAGTGCATGTTCCTTATAATTATGGTTTTGTAGTTCTTATCCTTCATGACATAATAAAAGTATAAAGTTCTGGGAAGGCTATTATGTCTAATATTGGTCAGTGAAGGATTTCATTACGATTATCATTCTGGATTTCCTCTAAATTTTTTTTTTTCCGTTTTATATGGCAGAGAAGGATTGAGCAAGAGAGGAGAGATAGAGACACCTGCTCAGAGATCGTCCTTCTGCTCGTTCACTTCCCAAATACCTGCAACAACTAGGGTGGGGCTGGCCAGAACCAAGAGCCTGGCAACTCGGGCAGGAGCCCAGGAGTCCACTTGGGTCTCCCATGTGGTTGGCGGTGATCCAAGTACTTTAACCATCACCTGCTGTCTTTCAGGGTGTGTATTAGCCAGAAACTAGAATTGGAAGTGGAGCCAGGATACGGACCAGGCAATCCGCAATGGGATGTGGGCACCCCAGGTGGCATCTTAACAGTGGTGTCAAACACCTGCCTTTCTTCCTGTGCCCGAGAGGAACACTGAGAACCGGGCTGTCTTTTTATCTCAACAGGCAACTAGCTATGGTTAGAAAGGATTCACTGCTTCTACTTTTTCCTTCTTAGTCTTTTTCCCACTCAGTGTGATTATCAGGTATAGGATCTTAAATTCTGGAAACACTGTGTAACTCCTGACATAATTATTACTGGCTTTGATGATAAAGTTTCTTTTTAAATTTTTTCGTTTACTGGGAGCCGGTGCTGTGGTGTACTGGGTAAAGCTGCTGCCTGAGGTGTCGGCATCTCATATGGGTGCCGGTTCATGTCGCAGTTGCTCTACTTCTGATCTAGCTTCCTGCTCATGTGCCTGGGAAAGCAGTGGAAGCTGGCCCAAGTCCTTGGGCTCCTGCACCCACCTGGGAGACCTGGGTGAAGCTCCTGGCTTCAGCCTGGCCCAGCCCAAGCCATTGTGGCCATTTGGGGAGTGAACTAGCAGATGGAAGATCTCGTTCTGTCTCTGTCTCTCATTCTCTGTAGCTCTGACTTTCGAATAAATACATAAGTCTTTAAGAAATTACTTAGTTAGGAACAGGAGGAGCTGGACAAAGGGGGAATTTTTATTCCCTGCTTTACATTCCAAATGCAGCTGCTGTGACTGGGCTGGGCTAAAACGAGGAGCTGGGACTGCAGAGCTTGGGTCTCCCACGCGGATGACAGGAGCCCCGTCACTTGAGCAATCCCAGCTTCCTCCTGGGTCTGCAGTGGCGGGAGGTTGCAGTTGGGAGCTGTAGCTGAGAATCTAACTCGGGTAGTCCAGTGTGGGAAGCAGGCATCTTAACTGCTAGGCCAAATGCCTGTTCCCTGGTGGCAAAGTTTCTGATAACAATGAAACCCGTGCGCACTGTGAAATACATATTTGGTACTGTTCCTTTCTTGGCCAAAAAAGCCTCCTGAAGCCATTGGGAAGAGTGTCTTTTGTCTGGGAGCTGGTCACTGCATAGCCTAAAGGTATAATAGGAGATTTAGGACTTTGAGTCCTACCCCCAGTATCAGGTGTAAGAATTGATCACCAATGGCCAGTGTTTTGGTCGGTTGCACCTGTGTAATGAAGCCGCCTATAAAAGGCCAAAGGGCTGGGGTCAGAGCCCTTCCAGCTAGGGTGAAAGGGGCCTTGCAGCAATTCGTCTCTTAAGTCGCACTGTTCATCTGCAGTTTTGTAATATCCTTTATAATAAATGGTAAATGTAAGTAAAGTGTTGCCCTGAGTTATGTGAGCCAGTCTACAAATCACTTGAACCAAAGAAGGGGGTTGTGAGAACCCCGATTTATAGCTTTGATCAGGTCACCACCTGCGTTTGCAACTGGCATCTGAAGTGGGGACTGTCTTGTGGGACTGAGCCCTCAACTTGAGGGTGTCAGCACTGAGTAAAATTGTAGGACACCCAGCTGGTGTCTACTGGAGAATGAAGAATGACTTGCCTGGTGTAGCGGAAATTCCTCCACATATCTGGTGTCAGAAATGTTGTGTTGAGACTAATAAGAGCACATTGAGTTTTTGGTATCTTCATATTTTTTTCATATCTTCAGATTTTATAATTAGTAAAAATATTGTACTTTTTGATGGGTGTCTTACTCTATGTAAATGGACTAATGTGTGTAGCTAAAAAACTCAAAGTAATTCTAGTTGTAAAGTGATACAGAGTAAGGAAACATTTAAGAAGGGACCATTTAACTCCTTTTACTGTGAGAAATTCCTGAAGAATCTTCTTAGAATACCTCCAGAACATGTAGAATGTCGTATTTTTGCCATCTTGAAAATGCAGAATTGAACTGGAAAGTTAATGTAATTTGGGCATCATTATTACTATTAAATTAAGTTTTGTTTTGAAGAGTTAATACATTAATGTGGATCAGAATTTAAAAGGTATACATTTAATCTCCCTCTATCTCCCTTCAGCTACTCAGTCTCCTTCCCTCGAGGCAATCAATATTCCATTTGAGACATGCTTTAGCATTTATTATTGAAAGACTTCTTTGGTATGCATGAATAATTGAGGTTGACGGCACAGCTTCTGGAGTCCAGCGTTTTTTAAGTTTTCATTTGCTCAGCAGTTAGTGCGCATGCCCCAGCCACTCTGTTGGCACCGACTGTGGCAGTGAACAAGTCACAGCCCGGTCTGGCTGGGGAGTGCGGTGTGGTGGGTGGAGACACTTGTTTACCACCCTGAGCAGCTCTAATCTGAAAACCCAAAATCCGCCTGGCTCTGAAATCTGAAACTTTCTGAATGCTGACGTGATGTTCAAAAAGCTTTAGATTTTGTAGCATTACAGGACTTGAGATTTTCAGATTGGGGATGCTCAGACAGTGAAGTCTATGCTAATATTCCAAAATCGGAAAAGCTCTCAAATCTGAAATCCTGTGGCTCCAAGCTTTCGGGATAAGGGACACTCTCCCTGTCAGGTGGTGAGTTCTAAGAAGACAGAGCTGGATAAAGGGACAGAGCGGTCGTGGAGGTGCTGTTTCACAGAACGCCGTGGTGAGTGACGTTTGAGTAGAGGGTTGTGGCCTGAAGGACTCAGGCTTGGGACAGGCGTGTGTCCCTCCAGAAAGACTGGAGAGGACTGAGTGTGGAAAGGTAACAGGGGATAATATATAAAAAGAGAAAGGAGGGGGGGAAACTGTTCAGGGGTGGGGATTGGGGCTGCTGATGGCTGTCATCAGGAGTTAGGATTTTACTCTGGGTTAGATGGGAGTTGATTGGAGGGTCTATAAGCAGTCTGGCTGCTCTGTGGAGAAAGGAGAAAAGCACAGAGCAGTTAGGAGTCTACAACGGCCCTAGAATTTGTAACACTGCGCTAGGTAACAGTGGACTTCATCAGATGTAGTAAGGTGTAATTATTCCTCTAGATTTGACTTTGACTCTTGAATAAGAGGGGCACAAAGCAAAAATGAACTCATAATGTAGAATTATATCTTAAAATGGTAATTTTAGGAATTATAGATAAACTTTATAGTTATTTAAATTTGTATAGATTCCCCCAAGTATCACTTGTATCTTGAAGAAATATAGTCAGACTCTCAAAAGTAACTCTAGTACTTTTCTAAAAATTTTTAAAAAGATATTTATTTACTTATTTGCAAGGCAGAACCATCTGTTGGTTCACTCTCCAAATGGCCACAGTGACCTGGGCTGGGCCAGACCAAAGCTAGGAGCCAGGAGCTTCACCTGGGACTAACATATGGATACAGGGGCCCAAGGATTTGGGCCGTCCTCTGCTGTTTTCCCAGGCACATTAGCAGGGAGCTCGACTGGAAGTGGAGCAGCTGGGACTTGAACTGATGCACATATGGGACGCCAACACTGCAGGCTTAACCTGCTGTGCCACAGTGCCAACCCCCTTTACAATTTTTAGTTTTATCATTTGAGAGAGAGACAGACACACAGACACAGAAGTAAACTGTGTCCCGCTGGCTTACTTCCTAAATTCGTGTAACAGCTAGGGCTGGACACAGAGCCAGGAACTAGGAACTCTGGTTACTTGAGCCATCACTGCTGCTTCCCTGGGGTTGTGTTGTTAGGAAGCTGGAGGCGGGGACTGAACCCAGTTGCACCCATGTGGGACCCAGGCATCTAAAGCCCTAGGCTGGACGCCTGCTCCATCTAACGCCTTTTACAGTTACATCAGAGAAGGAGGCACACACTTTCCCTTGGGTGTCCCTGAAAAGGCTGTGGTGCACAGTTTTGGTGAAGAAATATTAGTTTCTGGGTTTTTTTCTCCATTTTGACTTGATGACATTTTCAATTTGAAACTGTTTTGGTTTTTATAATGTGTATCAAAATGCTACAAAGTATTTAAAAGACAGAATCCTTAGAGAGACTTTAAGCAAGCAGGTTGCTGGTGATGAAAATACATGGAATATAAAAATGTCAACATGTAAAATTTAAACTTTCAAGTGACTGAATAATATGCCTAAATTTGCTAGCAAACCTGCTGTGTCTGATTGTGGAAAGGAAGTGCAACATAGGGATAAATCTGAAATATGAGGATCTTAGAACTCAATATCTAATTGGGTGAAGAGAGGCACTTTGAATCAAAAATGAAATCTTAGATAAGGGAGACATAAAGACCAGACATGTTAAACATATAGGAAACAGAAAAGCGAAGTGGATATTGTAAAGCACATTAAACCATAAATGATAGTATTAGAAAATGAAAGTTAAAGGGAAAGCCCATCATATTTAGAATTCAGGACAAGCTGAAGGGCAGGCATTGTGGCATGGCAGGTTAAGCCATTGCTGGAGACATTGAATCCTGTATGGAAGTGCCGGTTCAAGTCCCAGCCCCTCTGCTTCTGGTCCAGCTTCGTGCTGATGCGCCTGGGAAGCAGCAGATGACAGTTCAAGTGTTCGCGCCCCTGCCTTCCTAGTGGGAGACCCAGATGGAGCTCCTGGCCCAGCCCTGGCTGTTAGGAGCATTTGAGGATTGAACCAGCAAATAGAAGATCTTTGTTGCTCTGCCTTTCAAATAAATAAAATAATAAATATGTTCTTACTTGTATTATTTTTGAAAAGAGTTATTTATTTATTTGAAAAAGTGAGAGGGAGGGAGGGAGAGAGATGTTCCGTCCACTGATTCACTCCCTAGATGGCCGTAATGGCCGGAGCTGGGCCAGACCGAAGTCAGGAGCTTCCTTTAGGTCTCTCACATGGACACATGGGCCCAAGCACTTGGGCCATCTTCCGTTGCTTCTCCCAGGCCGTTAGCAGGGAGCTGGATTGGAAGTGCAGCAGTTAGGACTCAAACCAGCACCCATATGGGATGCTGGTATCTCAGGAGGTGGCTTTACCTGCTATGCCACGATGCAAGCCCCAGTAAATATTTTTAAAAAGCAGTTGCTTAAAGAAAAAACTTAAAATATTTCTTAGGATTTTCTGGATCTGGTTAAGTTTAGAAGGTATTGAGATGGCTAACATAGCCATATATACAAATTCTAAAAGAACTCTGAAAAAAATTCCATATCTGTTGTATTACTTATTAAGTAGGTATTGCCTAAAGGGCATCACTAATTTATTTTTTTTAAAGATTTATTTTATTTATTTGAAAGAGTTACAGAGAGAGGTAGTAACAGAGAGAGGGGTCTTTCATCTGCTGGTTCACTCTCTAGATGGCCTCAACGGCCAGAACCGCGCTGATCTGAAGCCAGGAGCTTCTTCCGGGTCTCTCACATGGGTGCAGGGGCCCAAGGACTGGCCATCCTCCACTGCTTTCCCAGGCCATAGCAGAGAGCTGGATCAGAAGTGGAGCAGCCGGGACTCACACCAGCGCCTGTATGGGATGCCGGCGCTTCAGGCCAGGGCTTTAACCCACTGCACCACAGCACCAGCCCCCCCTAATTACTTTTAATTTTCATTAATTTGGTTTGCTTGTCCAGGTTTCCTAAAATCTGACTTATAATGTAGCATTAAGTATTTCAAGTTGGTAGTTTAGAAGGTAATTTTCAGGAGCTTTAGAAATTACAGAAGGAACTTTATCCAAGGAAAGCAGCTTGTGTTCTTATTAGTATGTTATTGTTACACTCTTCCATGGTTTATTATTCTTGCCACAATATTTATGTACCGCTGTTTCTTTTAGCCACAGATAGTGTAATGCTGCCTTTAATGATAGTGTATGTACTTTTTATTTATGTTTAGAAACATGAAAATATGGCATGCCCTAGCTTGGTTTATTGAATTATGAATTTTTAAACTGAAAATAATTTTCAAGTGATCATTGCCCCTGCTTCTTTTTACGGATGGAGAAATGAAATATAATGCTAAATCTCCCTAACCTAATGTGGTGAACATAAGTCTAGAACTTCGGTATTCTGGCTTCTGGTTCAGGCTCTACAATATCTTGCCTTATGTTTGCTTTGTATATTTTCATTATTTCAGTTATACATTAGCAAAGACGGGAGTTTTGTTATATTGCTGTTTTGTAATTAATCAACTTCAGTTCTTTATGCATATTTATTTAGCTGCTGCATATTGAGAAAGTAATAGCCTGTGGTTGTCTTCTTCCAGGTAAAACCTGACTTCTAATTCCTAGGAATTTATTATTTATCAAAGCCTTTTAATTTTTTAAAAAAGATTTATTTTATTTATTTGAAAGAGTAAGAGACAGAGACATCTGCTGGTTCATGCCGCAAATAACAGCAATGGCGGGGGCTGGGCCAGGCTGAAGCCAGGAGCTTCTTTGATGGGTGGGGTACAAGGCCTCAAGCACTTGGGTCATCCTCCGCTGCTTTCTCAGGTGCTTAGCCGAGAGCTGGATTGGAAGTGGAGTAGCCGGGGTTTGAACCCATGTGGGATACTGGCCCTGCCGGCCACAGAACCTTTTGATTTTAATTGCCAGCATCATGGTTGTGTTTATTGCTATCCTATTTAATTATTTATTTATTCCCCACTTTTATTTGATGTAATATTTGGGAAAAATGTAAAAAAGGACTGATATTTCCCAATTCAGTGAGATCAAAATGAAACAAGCAACAAAACAATATTTGGGATTTTAATTTCTCACCCTTTACTGTATTTATTTTTATTTGAATTAGTATTTTGCATTTTAAAATTTATTTGCGAGGGACTGGCGCTGTGGCATAGTAGGTAGAGCCGCTGCCTGCAATGCCATCATCTCTTATGGGCGCCTGTTTGAGCCCCAGCTGCTCCACTTCTTATTCAGCTGTCTGCTATGGCCTGGGAAAGCAGTGGAAGATGGCCCAAGTCCTTGGGCCCCTGTATCCACATGGTAGACCCTGTAGAAGCTACTGGCTCCTGGCTTCAGATAGGCTCAGCTCTGGCCGTTGGGGCCATCTGGGGAGTGAACCAGTGGATGCAAGACCTGTTTCTCTCTCTGCCTCTCTGTAACTCTGCCTTTCAAATAAATAAATCTTTTTTTTTAAAAAAACTTATTTACGAGTGTTAAGTATGCACAGTGTAAGTGAAAATTGGTCTGTTAAAACTTCATAGAGGGCCCATAGCAGGCCAAGTGGTTAACATGCTGCTTGAGATGCTGGCATTTCGTGTCAGAGTGCCTGGGTTCAAGTCCTGGCTCTGCTCCTGCCTCCAGCTTCCTGCTAACGTGTACCCTGGAAGGCAGTGGTGATGGCTCATGTACTTGGGTCCCTGCCACTCCATAGAAGACCTTAATTGAGTTTTAGGCTCCTGGCTTAGGTCTGGCCGTTGCAGGTATATGAAGAGTGGACCAGTGGATGGGAGGTCTCTCTGTCTGTCTGCCTTCCAAAGAAAAACCTTATAGAGCCTTATTAATTTCAATAAAACAGACCAGTTGGGCTTTGTAGGATGATTGGTCCATGGAATATTTTAGGATATTCATTACTAATTTTTTAAAAAAGATTTTATTATTATTATTTTTTGACAGAGTTAGAGAGACAGAGAAAAAGGTCTTCCTTCTGTTGGTTCACCCCCCAAATAGCCATGGATTATTTTAGGATATTCATTACTAATTTTTTAAAAAAGATTTTATTATTATTATTTTTTGACAGAGTTAGAGAGACAGAGAAAAAGGTCTTCCTTCTGTTGGTTCACCCCCCAAATAGCCGCTACAGCTGACGCTGTGCAGAGCCAGGTGCTTCCTCCTGGTCTCCCATGTGGGTGCAGGGCCCAAGCACTTGGGCCATCCTCCACTGCACTCCCGGGCCAGCAGAGAGCTGGACTGGAAGAGGAGCAACCGGGACAGAACCAGCACCCCAACCAAGACTAGAACCCAGAGTGCTGGCCAGCTCTGCAGCTCATTAGGCTAATCACCCGCCTGCGGCGCCGGCACCCGGGTTGCAGGTGTGAGGTCCAGTGTCGGCCCAAAGACCTCTACCCCGAGGCTCCTAGTCCAAGGCTGCTGCAGCTAGTCAGCCACACGAGGTGTTGGTTGGAAGGAACTTCTGGAGTTCCTCTGCCTCACAGGTGTGTGCCCTGGTGGGGTGGCTCATCTGTGTATTACCTCGTGTGGGCTGATGTCAGGAACTTTGTGTATGGGGATTCACCGCTGACCTATGAAGCGGTCCCAGTGCTTAGGTCCATGTCTGCGGCTGGAACCCTAGACTTGCTGCACTGTCAGGCAGTGGTGCACGCTGGCAGGACGGTTTGGTGTGTATCACCGCTGGCCTCGTGTAGATCCAGTGTGCAGCCCTAGGATGGGGCAGGGCTGGTGACTGTGAGACCTAGGTGTGTCCCAGCCTAGTACCAGCCTGGGCAGCCAAGGAGCTGCCTGAATCACCGTTCTATCCTTGGGAAGCCCACAAGGAGCCACAGGACTGGGTCTTGGGACTCAGTGCCGGCTGGGCTGGTAAAACCCAACGCTGGGCAGATTCTGAGGATCCCTTTCCTGTCTCTCCAGGCCGTACCTGGAGCCTCTGCATCTGCCCATTGCCAAACGGAGCCCTGTGGCCCCGGTTGACTGGACTTAGATTCCAACCAGCACCTCGTGTGGCTGACTAGCTGCAGCAGCCTTGCACTAGGAGTCCCTCTCAGCAGCAGTGTCGGCTTGATCCCCCTGGGCTGGGCTGGGCTGGGCTGGTGGGCCGTGGGCTTTGAGTGGGCTAGTGTTGTGTGGGCGGCCTAGGACTAGGTGGCTGGGCCTTCCTGCATCCCAGGGGCAAGGACTGCTTTCTGGACACCCAGCTGGTTCATTCTGAGTGGCATACCTACTGCAGATTTGGGACAAATCTCAGCCAAGGGTGTTACTGAGGGAGTGACTGCTAACCCCAACTTAGAGCGCCACCTAGTGCTTAAGTGTTAAAAGTGTCCACAGGCTCAAAGGAAATCATCAGACTGCTTAGAATTTCTGGAAGGAGAGCCATCAAGGGAGCCAGATTATAAAGTTAGATGCCAGCAAGCACCAGGAACTCCCAGGGAATCAGGACCTCACCTGACAATAAGGTACGGTAAACCAGTCACTTGGTTTTGGCATTGTCATGCTCAGATGAGCAGTGGGAAGTGTGTCAGAAGTCAGGAGAACACAGAGAAGAGATGTAGTGCTCTAACAGAGGGCTTTGACTGGGACATAGATGCTTTAAGAATTAAGACAGGACATCCATTGTGTGAAACAGTGTGGCAGTGCCTCAGAAAACTAAACACGAACCGCTACGTGAGCAGCAGTCCCATTCTGAGTGTCTATGCAAGGGAACTGCAATCCATCTGTCGGAGACGTTTGCACTCCCATGTTTGCAAGGTGTTCGGCGCATATCAGATCTTCCCAGCAGACGAATCAATTAATTCACAAGCTTTTATTGGGATTCTGCTCCCGGGCGAGGTTCCCGGATCCCAACAGAGCGGGGGCCGGCGTCAGACATTGGGAGGGCTGCTTTTATAGATTCAGGGTGTGGGGGTTAAAGGTTGAGGCGGGTCTGATCCTCATTGGTTGACCTTTAGGCACTGCAGGGACCTTGACAAGGACTTTTCTTCCCCAGAAGTACAGGGAGGGGCTCTCCATTCCCAGAAGTGTAGGTCTTCCCTCCTTGCGTATCCCAAAGCTACCAGTGTTGATCAGAGCACTAATCACAGTAGCCAGGCAGTGGAAACTGTCTCAGTGTTCATCATCTAAAGAATGGATAAAGAAAATGTGGCACATACACACAGTGGAATATTGCTCAGGCGTACCAAAGAAAAGTCGTGTCATTTGCAGCAACATGGATGAAGCTGGAGGCCATTGTGTTAAGTAAGCCAGGCACAGGAAGACAAATATCACATGGTCTCACACATGTGTGCAGTCTGGAAATACATAGGTGATCTCATGGAAATGATAAGTGTGGGAAGCTGCTGCTTGGGACACCCACACTGCATATCTTTGGAGTGCCTGGGATCAAGGCTCACCTGCCCCTTCCAGTCCGGCTTCCTGCTAATGTGCTAGGAGGCAGCAGAGGGTGGCTCGGGTGCTTGAGTCTCTGCCACCCCAGGGGGAGACCTGCAGGTGGTTCTTGGCTCCTAGCTGGGGTCTGGCCCAGCCCCAGCTGTTGCACTTGAGGAGTGGACCAGCAGATGGAAGATCTCTTTCTCTCTATCTCTAATGACTAAATAAATAACTTAATAACTAAATAAATCTTTAAAAGTTGTATCTGTCTGAATGTGGTTACCAGAGGCTAGAGAGAGAAGAGGGGGTAGAGGGAGGGCTTGGGAAGGGTTGATTGACAGGTACTAGGTTGTATAGCTAGGAGTAAGAAGTTGTGGGTTTCTCTTGTGCAATAGGGTGAAGAAAGATAGTGGTAATTTATTGTATGTTTATCTATTAATAAGCTAGAAGATTTTTGCTTATTTCCACTATAAAGAAATCTGAAGTGCTTGAAAGGATAATTGTCTTTACCCTCATTGGACACTATACAAAAGTATGCACGCAACAAAACGTCACGTAGTACCCCATAAATAGGTGCTATTTTTATGTCAAAGTTTTTTAAAGAAAAAAGGAAAAAAACTAAGTCCTTCAACTTAAGTGAAATTAATAATAGTAAAGTGAAATTAAAAATATCATTGTAGGCATCAGTGGTAGAATAGATAAAACACGAGTGAATCAGTGGACTTAAAGGTAGGCTGTGTGAAAAATACACAGAGCGGATAAAAGAAGAAAGAATCAAGAGCAATGAGAAAATCATGCACAAACTTTGTGACAGCACGAGAAGATCAAGGTCAGATATCAGAGTAATTGGACTTCAAGAGGGACTTGAAAACACCAAGAGTTTAGAAAGCGTATTGAATGAGAGTACACAGAACTTCCCAGACCTAAGAACCGGAGCTCTCCCGGGTTAGGAGGCCAGGGGTCACTGTCAGTATAAACCCAGCCACGTGTACCTCTTATAAAAACAGGATTCTCAAAGCTGCCAGAGGAAAGAAACAAGACATGTAAAGGGGTCCCAGGTCCCAGTTCTTGTGACCTGCAGCTGTTCAGCAGGAGCCTGATAGGCCAGGAGCCAGGGCACGGGATTTTCACAGTACTGATAGGAAAGAAAAGCCAGCCAAGAATACGGTGCCCAGCAAAGCTGTCCTTCACACACGATGGAGAGATTCCCAGATGAAGAGTGGAGAATGCATCATAGCAGACCTGTCTGGGAAGAATACTGAAGGGGATGCTTCAGCTGAAGGGAGAGATGCTAACGAGTGAGAAGAAAATACCAGATGGTGCAACACTTGCTGGTAAGGGCAGATCGAAAATGCTCTCCAACAGTAACCGTGGTACCGAAGACTAAAAAGCAAGGCATTTAAAAACAAGACGTATTCAAAGACGAGCACTGGGGCAGGAGTTTTGTGCAGCAGCTGAGATGCCGCCTCAGACACCCACACCCCACATCTGCACCTGTAACGTGCACCCTGGGAGGCAGCACTTGATGGCTCCAGTGACTGGGTTCCTGCTGCCACATGGAGACCCCAGCTGAGTTACAGGCTCTTGGCTTCGGCCTGGCCCAGCGCCAGTTGTTGCAGACATTTGGGGAGTGAAATAGTAGATTGGAGAGTCTCTCTCTGGCTCTCTCTCTCTCTCCCTCTCTCTCTGTGTCCATTTTTCTGCCTCTCAAATAAATAAAATGAATAAATACATTTTAAAAGGCATTATAGCAAAATATAAAAAAAAATAATTCAAAATATGGGGAGGAAGTACAGAGTTCTTTGTGTTTATCTCTTTTTTAGTTTCCTTGCCCATCTTTATTTGCGTGGCCAAGTTGCTGTTATTTCAAGCTAGCTATTAATAACCTTTTTTTTTTTTTTTTGGAAGCTTCGTGGTAATCACAAAGCAAAGTCTACAGTAGACTTACCAAAAGTAATAAGGAGTCAAAACACAATAGAGAAGATCTCTTAATACAAGTGAAGATTTTTAAATTAGATTGATTAATTTATTTGGAAGACAGTTATAGAGAAAGGGAGACCTTCCATCCTCTGGTTCACTCTCCAAGTGGCCGCGCATTGGCTGGAGCTGCGCCAAGCTGAAGCCAGGAACCAGGGGCTCCTTCCAGGTCTCTCACATGGTTGCCGGGGTCCTAGGACTTGGGCCATCCTCGACTGCTTTCCAAGCCCATAGCAGAGAGCTGGATCGGAAGTGGAGCAGCCAGGACTTCAGCTGGCACCCATAAGCGATGCTGGCACTGCAGGCAGCGACTTTACCTGCTATGTCATAGTGCTGACCCCACAGAGGAGGATTTTAAAAGAGAAAGAAAAAGAACTGTAATAAAGCTTAAAACTATCAAAATGGTAATAGTAAGAGTACCCATCAGTGATTACCTTGAATACAAATAGAACAAATTCTCTAATTAAAAAGCATAGTAACCAAATAGATAAAAAATAAGATTCGGCTGGCGCCGCGGCTCACTTGGCTAATCCTCCGCTTGCGGTGCCAACACCCCGGGTTCTAGTCCCGGTTGCTCCTCTTCCAGTCCAGCGCTCTGCTGTGGCCTGGGAAGGCAGTGGAGGATGGCCCAAGTGCTTGGGTCCTGCATCTGCATGGGAGACCAGGAAGAAGCACCTGGCTCCTGGCTTCGGATCGGCGCAGTGCGCCGGCCGTAGCAGCCATTTGTGGGGTGAACCAACAGAAGGAAGACCTTTCTCTCTGTCTCTCTCACTGTCTAACTCTGCCTGTCCAAAATAAATAAGTAATATTCAATGTGTGCAACATACAAGAAACTCCACCTCTGAGGGCACACGTAGACTAAAAGTGAAAGGATAGGATACGGTAGTACATTTAAGTGGACAGAAAGAAAGAAGAGTCAATACTCGGAGAGTTTGTAAATTAAAGACAGAGACATGGTCATTATGTGATGACAGAGCATTCATTCCAGCAAGTAATTACATGAGCACCCATATTCATAAAGCAGATATTAATAGGGAGATACAGACTCCAGTACAGTAACAGTAGAGGGGTTGAAAAGTCACTTCTCAAAAATGGACAGGTTATCCAGAAAGTCAGCAAGGAAGCAGCAGAGAGAAATTGCATGCTGGATCCATTGGACCTAACAGCCGTCTAAGGGACAGAGCATCCAGCAGCTGCAGGGTGCACCTTGCTCTCAGCACTCACAGCGCTGCAGGGTAGATCATGTAGTATGTCGCAAAACAAGTCTTAACAGATGTGAAAAACAGAGCTCAGATCAAGAACCTTCTCTGATTACAGTGCAGTCATAGAAATTAATAGCCAGAAACCATTTGGAAACTTCTTAAATACAGGTAAGTTAATCTTCTCTTGAACAACCGATGGATCAAGGAAGGAAATTAAAACTGTATTGAAACAAATGAAAATTTTAGAAACAAAACATTCCAAAACCTGTGAGACACAATAAAAGCACTACTAAGAGAGAAGCTTATAGCAAAATGCAGAAAAGGGAGTCAGCATTGTGGTGCACTGGGTTAAGCTGTTTAAGATGCCATAATCCCATATCTTGACGGCTTCACTATTTTTTTTTTTTTTTTTAAGTTTTGTTTGAAAGTCAGAGTCACAAAGAGAGGAGAGCCAAAGAGAGGTCTTCCATCCACTGGCTCACTCCCCAACTGGTTGCAGTGGCTGGAGCTGCACCAGTCCAAAGCCAGGAGCCAGGAGCCTCCTCTGGGTCTTCCCATGCGGGTGCAGGGGCCCAAGGCCCTGGGCCATCCTCCACTGCCTTCCCAGGCCACAGCAGAGAGCTGGATCAGAAGTGGAGCAGAGCAGCCGGGTCCTGAACCAACGCTCATGTGGGATGCCGGCACTCCCATATTCACTGCAGTGCATGCACAGGGGCCGAGAGCTGGAAACAACTTGGTGTCCCTCAGTGGATAAGCATCGTGCGCTCTGCGCACAGCAGAGTTCTCTTCAGGGTGAAATCTTACATGGAGGAGACTGGAGGCCATTATTTTAATTGCAATCAGCCAAGGTCAGAGAGATGCATGATCTCACTCATAAGTGGAATACAAAAAAACTTGATCTCATAGAAGCTGGCAGTAGAATGGTGAGAGGCTAGGGAGAGTAGCTGGGAGGGAGGGTTGGGGGCAGGTTGGTTAATGGGTACCAAGTTATAGTCAGGTGTAAGAAATTAGGAGACTGGATAATAACGTATAGTGTATTTCTCTGAAGTAAAGGATTCGGAATGTGTTCACCATAAAGAAATGTCCAATGAGGAGATAGATATGTTTGCCCTGACTAGACATAATGCGTGTATTGAAGCACCTCCTGGTACCCCACAAATACGTACAATGATTTGTCAGTTAAAAATAAGAAATTGAAGCGCCGAAGTCTTGGCTTTGCGGGACTTAGGCGAGTGGAGACTTAGCTACATGTGGTGTCTTCATCGTGAACCTAGCGGGCTTGTCCTTGAAAGGCAGCTCTCCGAGAGTGGTTCTGAAAGCCAGCGTCGGGTTCAGCTGCTCTCACTGGCGCATGGCTTGCCGCGTGAGTACGATTACGCGCGTGCTTCACCGTGGCCATCCTCCAGCTTCCCCCTGAGGCCGACCCAGTGGGATCCACCTGGTCCTGAGCTGTGATCTACCCCCGACCTCGCAAAACCTGAGTCCCAGTAAACCTCTTTCCTTGATAAGTAGACACTTCACTGCAGGAATGAAAAACTGATGATACGTGTGTGCACAGTGTCGCTGTGGAAGTCCTGGCATTCCTGCTTTAACCAATAGCTAAGGATGATTTGGTAACGTTTAAACTGTCATAGTGGTTTAAACAGGTTGAGTAGGGAAAATATTTGTACAAATGCCTTTTAAATGTTAAATAACTCTATCCTTGAACTGTTATTTAGCAAGTCAGATTTTTACAGATTTGTGGAAACAGTTTTGTTTTGTTTTTTTTTTTTTTTTTTTTTTATTTTTTTTTTTTGACAGGCAGAGTGGACAGTGAGAGAGAGAGACAGAAAGGTCTTCCTTTGCCGTTGGTTCACCCTCCAATGGCCGCCGCTGCAGCCGGCGCACCGCGCTGATCCGATGGCAGGAGCCAGGATCCAGGTGCTTTTCCTGGTCTCCCATGGGGTGCAGGGCCCAAGCACCTGGGCCATCCTCCACTGCACTCCCTGGCCATAGCAGAGAGCTGGCCTGGAAGAGGGGCAACCGGGACAGAATCCGGTGCCCCGACCGGGACTAGAACCCGGTGTGCCGGCGCCGCAAGGTGGAGGATTAGCCTATTGAGCCACGGCGCCGGCTCTGTGGAAACAGTTTTAATGCCTAAGAAATAGGACACAGTTTGTAAAACTCTGAATTAGTGAGATTCTTAAAATACCACGAAATGCTTATCTCGGAAGCATCCTATTGGCATCTAAATTGGCACAATTAATGATTTGAGCCAAAGTAGAGGAAAACATCAAAACTGCTTAATAACCAAATTGTGTTCGTGGTAGAAGAGTTGTGGAGAAACTGCTTTCTTGAGCAGCAGTAGACTAATCAGAGGCACACCTAGCAGGCTGTAATGAGTTACAAAGTGAGTCACTGGCGTGAATGTCAGTCATCATGGCAAAGGAACACCCCCCTCCCTAAGCAACCAGCATCCGTGTCTGTAAGGTGATGCACACGTGGAAATTACTGCAATAATTATATCCAATTCTGTTTTGAAAACTTGTGGCAGGAGAAACATTAGTACTTGCCTCGAGTTCCTGGAAGAATCATCTTAACTGGAAAGTATAATACAAAAATTAGTTGCAGTCCTGAGTATTGTAATAAATGTAGCTCCATAGATAGTTTGCAGTAAAAATAATACATAATAATAAAAAATTTCCTGAACCTAGAAGAGGATGATCAATTACATAATAAATGGGCTTATTGAGAGTAGTCATTTAATTTGTGTTACCAAATCTAAACCAGTTTTGATGGTTTAAAATTCTATTTTCTTATTTTTAATACATCTTTCCTGTCCATTCCTTAAATTTTTGATATATATTCTTGTATTATTTTTATACTTAAGAAAACTCTTAAATGTAATGTACATCTTCTTTATCTTTTTGTATTTTTTTCTTAATTCTGAATCTACTGTAAATGTTTTTTAAAAATGTGCTTTGGTTACTGAATTTGGCTAGGTCTCAGTTTCCTTGTTTGTAAAATGGGGATGCTATTAGCACTTACCTCAAAGAATTGTAAGGACTAAATCAGACAATATAATTGAAGTTCTTGGGAGATAATAGATTCTGGTTAAAAATGTAGACTTTTTGAGTTCAAATTCCAGCTTTGTCACTATTTTAGTTTTATGACCTTGTAAAAGTTATTTCATCCCTTGTACCCTGTGTTCAGTCCCCTTGAGACTCCCTCCATAAAATGTAGCCTGTGTTGGCAGCTAAGTCGTTTTCTCGACCAGTTTCCTACTCATAGAAATGTGGAGATGCGAAAGCCCCTTTGATTTTTGCACTGTCTCTCTCTGTAGTTTGACCTGGTATTGTTTCTGCTAGTACAGTTTTTGTGATGGGAGAAGTTACAGCATTTTAAAAAAGATATATTTATTTATTTGAAAGCCAGAGTTACACAGAGAGAAGAAGTGAAAAGAGAGAGAGGTCTTCCATCCGCTGGTTCATTCCCCAGATGGCCGCAGAGTCTGGAGCTGCACTGGTCCAAAGCCAGGAGCTTCTTCCGGGTCTCCCACGTGGGTGCAGGGGCCCAAGGACTTGGGCCATCTTCTGCTTTCCCAGGCCATAGCAGACAGCCAGATCAGAAGTGGAGCAGCCAGGACTTGAACTGGTGCCCATATGGGATGCTGGTGCTGCAGGCAGCGGCTATGCTACAGCGCCAGCACCATTACAGCATTTTTCTACACTGATAGAAGTCATCTAAGAGAGAAAAATCAATGATGTAGAAGAAAAGGGGGAGAATTGCTGGAGGTTATATCATTGAGCTCATAATAGGGGTTAGAGTTGGTGGGTTAGCTAGAGAAAGGAGAAGTGGGAGTTCTTCACTTGCTGTAACAAGAAGGCAGAACATACTCAATAGATTCAGGTAGATGCTGCTACTGTGGATGAAGATAGTGATAATCCCTTGGAAATTCTCTTCTGATTGCTTTATTTTTTAAAGAAGTTTTATTTATTTATTTGAAAGGCAGAGTTATTGGGACAGAGAGAAAGAGTAAGAGTGAGTGAACCCTCTATGTATTGGTTCACTCCCCAAATGGCCACAGTAGTTGGGGTTGCACCAGGCTGAAGCCAGGAGCCAAGAACTCCATCCAAGTCTCCCACCTGGGTGGCAGGGGCCCAGGCATTTGGGCCATCTTCCACTGCTTTCCCTGGCGTATTAACAGGGAACTGGATTGGAAGAAGGGCAGCTGGGTCTCAAACTGGTCTCAAACTGCCAGTCCCACTGTGGCCCCTGCTTTAATTTTCTGTACCAGGTCATCTGTTGAGTATGGACGGGGGTGGAAGAAGGTAGTTGAAATTTGAAGAGTGGAGAGAGCAAGTAATTATCGTCGAGAGAGTTGAGAGGGTGAACGGACTAGGGAAATAGGATGCTCTCCCTTAACATGAAAGGCTTAATTTGAGATTAAAGATCTTGAGTTAAAAGTGAGGCTTTGTCACATTGGTTGTGTGCTGTTTGCCTCCAGCCATGCTGACTTTAGAATGAGAATGGGGCTTTACATAGTGTGTCCAGGCATGGGAGAGCAAGTGATGAATCTGGGTGAGGGGAGAAGAGAGGACTTCAAGGGGCGCGGGGGACAGTGAAGAGGTGGTCGAATCAGTAGACCGCAGGTTCTCTCTCCTCGATCACTTCCATCGGTCAGTAGATTGGCGGTTCATAGGATCAGGGTCATATGATCCCGGAGTTCATGGACTCCAAGGAACCAGCTAGAAACAGAGTAAAGAGTATTCAGGAGGGGTTACATAAAGATGAGGTTGAGAGGGTGCATTGGAGTGTTTGCTGGGGGAGGGTTAGACTGAGTTCTTTGATCTTCAGAGCAACCCGGTGAGGTAGTATAAGTGGTGTTACTATTCATGTTTTATAGATGGGAAACTGACGCTCAGAAAGCTCATGACAGTTTTCCAAGAGCTAGCAGGTTGACTGATTTGTGCTGAGACTATTTAATCTGATTCTCAGCGCTCCTCTAACACAATATATCAATTAAAATAATTATTTAATAATTTAGAGGCAGAGAGACAAAGAGCTGCCTCCCCAAATGCCTGTAATAATAGGGTCTGAACTAGGGCCAAAGCCAGGAGCCAGGAACTAAAATCAGGTCTCCCACATGGGTGGTAAGAACCCAGTTAACTGAGCTAACCAGGTTCTGCACTAGCAGGAAGCTAGGGTAAGGACCCAGAACTCCGCAGGTACTAACCTAGGTACTCTGATGTAGTCTTTGGTTATCTTAACCAGTGCCGTTTTTTTTTTTTTTTTTTTTTTTTTTTTTTTTTTTTTTGACAGGCAGAGTGGACAGTGAGAGAGAGAGACAGAGAGAAAGGTCTTCCTTTGCCGTTGGATCACCCTCCAATGGCCGCCGCTGCAGCCGGCGCACCGCGCTGATCCGATGGCAGGAGCCAGGATCCAGGTGCTTTTCCTGGTCTCCCATGGGGTGCAGGGCCCAAGCACCTGGGCCATCCTCCACTGCACTCCCTGGCCATAGCAGAGAGCTGGCCTGGAAGAGGGGCAACCGGGACAGAATCCGGCGCCCCAACCGGGACTAGAACCCGGTGTGCCGGCGCCGCAAGGTGGAGGATTAGCCTATTGAGCCACGGCGCCGGCAACCAGTGCCGTTTTAACCACTAGGCTAAAAACTTGCCCCGTATCAGTTTCCCAAAAGTCAATGAATTGTTGTTTTCCTCTCTTTTATTTAAATGGCAATCTCAAGTCAAGTTTTTTTTTTTTAAAGATATATTTCATTTATTTGAAAGAGAGAGAGAGAGAGGTCTTCCATCTGCTGGTTTACTCCCCAAATGGCCGCAACTGAGCTGATCCAAAGCCAGGAGCCAGGAGCTTTTTCCAGGTTTCCTATGTGGGTGCAGGTACCCAAGCACTTGAGCCATACTCTGGCTTTCCCAGGTGCATTAGCAGGGAGCTGGATCAGAAGTGGAGCTGCTGGGACTAGAACTGGCGCCCATATGGGATGCCGGTACTGCAGGTCGGGGCTTCAGCCCGCTGCACCATAGCGCTGGCTCCTCAAGTCAAGATTTTTTTTTTTTTAAGATTTATTTAGTTAGTTATTTATTTGAAAGAGTTACACAGAGAGAGGAGAGGCAGAGAGAGATCTTCCATCCGATGGTTCACTCCCCAATTTGCCGAAACGGCCGGAGCTGTGCCAATCTGAAGCCAGGAGCCAGGAGCTTCCTTTGGGTCTCCCACATGAGTGTAGGGGCCCAGCCAGGACTCAGGCCATCTTCTACTGCTTTCCCAGGCCATAGCAGAGAGCCGGATTGGAAGAGGAGCAGCCGAGACTAGAACTAGCGCCCATATGGGATGTCGGTGCTTCAGGTCAGGGCGTTAACCTGCTGCGCCACAGCACCGGCCCCTCAAGTCAAGATTTTTAAAAATATATGTATGTATTTATTTGGCAGTCAGAATTACAAAGAGAGAGGGAGTATTAGATCTTCCATCCACTGATTTAGCCCCCAGATGGCTATAATAGCCAGGACTCTGCCAGGCTGAAGACAGGAGCTTCATCCAGGTCTCACACTTGGGTGGCAGGGACCCAAGCACTTGGGCCCTCTTCCTCTGCCTTTCCCAGGCCATTTGCAAGGAGCTTGGAAGTGGAGCAGCCAGGACATGAACCAGCACCCACGTGGGATGCTGGCGTCACTGGCAGCAGCTTTATTTGTTATGCCACAGCACCAGCCCCTCAAGTCAAGATTTTTGAGAAACATAGATGAGCGCGATTGTTTGCTTCTTCAGGAATCATTAGACTAATCCAGGGATGGTACTGTAATTATCCAGCTGATCTTATGTAAAACAAATGCAGTAGAGGCTTAAATATGACGAAGGGGCCTGAGGTGGGCGGAAGGCGGACCAAGTAGGAATGCACTGCCTTTGAGCAGTGTGTCTGGGCAGAGAGCTGGGCTGTTAGAGTGTGGCTGCCCAGACCCATGTGTGTGTCTGCACCACTGCAAACCTCAACGGTAGTTGGCTGTTGCATGTTGTCTCTGTGGGATGTGTTCTTCAGTTTCCCCCAGTGAAATAATCATCACTGTGCTTCTGCCTCGTGTTCTTACACGTTTAGCATTGTGGTGGGAGGGAGAATTTGAAGAGTTCTTTAAAAGTGAAAGAAAGGTGAGACAATTATTGTTAAACATATTATGAACCAGTATTTATCATTTTAAATGTCTGCCAGCGTAGAAAAGTGGTATGCAAAATTTCAGGTACTAATTCTCTTTTCAAAGTTCATTTTGGAGAGGAGGTATTTGGCCTGGCAGTTCAAGACGCCCCTGCGCCATAGCAGAGTCCCTGGGTTGGTTTCCTGCTCCGGATTCTGACTCCAGTGTTCTTCACTGCAGACGTGGGAGGCAGTGGTGACGGCTGAAGTGATGGAGTTACTGCCTCCTCCCTGGGAGGCCCAGATTGAATTCCTAACTGCCGGCTTCAGAACCCAGCGTTGTGGGCATTTGGGGAGCGAACCATTAGATGGGAGCTCTGGCGCTCTTCCTATCAAGTCAAAATTTTAAAAAGTTACTTTAGATTATGGTAAAAATGTAACAGAATTTACCATCTTATCAGATAATGTTTTAATATGCTCTAACATTATTTTGTTGGTGTAATACTCTGGTTAAAATATGGGTACTTCCCTAGGGATGAACTTTGGCCAGAATTCCCCCTTCCTCTCTGTCTCCTACCCGCCACTGGTACAGTGGAGTATGATGTCATAATGGGGTAGAGAGGCAGTAGACCGTACCCACCACTGGTACAGTGGAGTGTGATGGCATAACGGGGCAGAGAGGCAGTAGACCGTACCCACCACTGGAACAGTGGAGTGTGATGGCATAACGGGGCAGAGAGGCAGTAGACCGTACCCACCACTGGAACAGTGGAGTGTGATGGCATAATGGGGGCAGAGAGGCGGTAGACCGTACCCACCACTGGAACAGTGGAGTGTGATGGCATAACGGGGCAGAGAGGCGGTAGACCGTACCCACCACTGGAACAGTGGAGTGTGATGGCATAATGGGGGCAGAGAGGCAGTAGACCGTACCCACCACTGGAACAGTGGAGTGTGATGGCATAACGGGGCAGAGAGGTAATAGACCGTACCCACCACTGGTGCAGTGGAGTGTGATGGCATAATGGGGGCAGAGAGGCGGTAGACCTACCCACCACTGGTACAGTGGAGTGTGATGGCATAACGGGGCAGAGAGGCAGTAGACCGTACCCACCACTGGAACAGTGGAGTGTGATGGCATAATGGGGGCAGAGAGGCGGTAGACCATACCCACCACTGGAACAGTGGAGTGTGATGGCATAACGGGGCAGAGAGGCAGTAGACCCTACCCACCACTGGAACACTGGAGTGCGATGGCGCAACGGGGGTAGAGAGGCAGTAGACCATACCCACCACTGGTGCAGTGGAGTGTGATGGCATAACGGGGGCAGAGAGGCAGTAGACCGTACCCACCACTGGTACAGTGGAGTGTGATGGCATAACGGGGCAGAGAGGCAGTAGACCCTACCCACCACTGGAACACTGGAGTGCGATGGCGCAACGGGGGTAGAGAGGCAGTAGACCCTACCCACCACTGGAACACTGGAGTGCGATGGCGCAACGGGGGTAGAGAGGCAGTAGACCGTACCCACCACTGGAACAGTGGAGTGTGATGGCATAACGGGGGCAGAGAGGCAGTAGACCCTACCCACCACTGGAACACTGGAGTGCGATGGCGCAACGGGGGTAGAGAGGCAGTAGACCGTACCCACCACTGGTACAGTGGAGTATGATGGCATAATGGGGTAGAGAGGCAGTAGACCGTACCCACCACTGGTGCAGTGGAGTGTGATGGCATAACGGGGGCAGAGAGGCAGTAGACCGTACCCACCACTGGTACAGTGGAGTGTGATGGCATAACGGGGCAGAGAGGCAGTAGACCGTACCCACCACTGGTACAGTGGAGTATGATGGCATAACGGGGGTAGAGAGGCAGTAGACCGTACCCACCACTGGAACAGTGGAGTGTGATGGCATAACGGGGCAGAGAGGCAGTAGACCCTACCCACCACTGGAACACTGGAGTGCGATGGCGCAACGGGGGTAGAGAGGCAGTAGACCCTACCCACCACTGGAACACTGGAGTGCGATGGCGCAACGGGGGTAGAGAGGCAGTAGACCGTACCCACCACTGGAACAGTGGAGTGTGATGGCATAACGGGGGCAGAGAGGCAGTAGACCCTACCCACCACTGGAACACTGGAGTGCGATGGCGCAACGGGGGTAGAGAGGCAGTAGACCGTACCCACCACTGGTACAGTGGAGTATGATGGCATAATGGGGTAGAGAGGCAGTAGACCGTACCCACCACTGGTGCAGTGGAGTGTGATGGCATAACGGGGGCAGAGAGGCAGTAGACCGTACCCACCACTGGTACAGTGGAGTGTGATGGCATAACGGGGCAGAGAGGCAGTAGACCGTACCCACCACTGGTACAGTGGAGTATGATGGCATAACGGGGGTAGAGAGGCAGTAGACCGTACCCACCACTGGAACAGTGGAGTGTGATGGCATAACGGGGCAGAGAGGCAGTAGACCCTAGCACTGATCTTGTATGCCATGTCTGATATAGGGGGCCCAGCAGCTCCCTGGAGCCTTTATGATAGCTCCTTGGGCAGAATGTATCGTATAAGAAGGCTGAGGAAGGGTATTACTACCCTGCTGTTCGTATTTTCCGTTGATTTCTGCCATCTAAAGGATGAAATCCAAACTCTGGAGGCGAGCATCCAGGACTTTTATAATATTATGCATAGCTGTAGCCGTACTAAAATACACGTGGTTCTCTGAACATGGTCTATCATGGCACATAGTAGGTTGTCCAGAAACACTTGTGGAATCAAATTGAATAGATGTCTTGCGTGCTCAGTGGCTAACTATAGACTTTGCCTTAAGACTACGGCCAAGAATCTTTTTCAAGAGGCCTTTTTTTACTTTTGTCTATGCTCATGCTCTTGTGCTATGATACTAAGCATCCAGGTCACGTCTATGCTGTAATACCATGCAGAGCTCTTCCAGGCCAGGGACCACATCTTATTTTCCTTAGTCCACCCTAGCTGCTGTTCTTCATGGGCACTCTGTGTCACATAGCACCCCTAAGACAATTGTTCTTGTTTCCTGGTATCTATACTATGTGATGTTCTGTGTTGGATGCCTTTCTTTTTCCTCCTTTTCCCCCTCCTCTTCCTCCCCTCCCCTCCCCTCCCCTTCCCCCTCCCCTTCCCCCTCCCCTCCCCTCCCCTTCCCCCTCCCCTTCCCCCTCCCCTCCCCTCCCCTTCCCCCTCCCCTTCCCCCTCCCCTTCCCCCTCCCCTTCCCCCTCCCCTCCCCTCCCCTTCCCCCTCCCCTCCCCTCCCCTCCCCTTCCCCCTCCCCTCCCCTCCCCTTTCCCCTGCCCTCCCCTCCCCTCCCCTTCCCTTCCCCCTCCCCTCCCCTTCCCCCTCCCCTCCCCTCCCCTCCCCTCCCCTCTCCTCTCCTCTCCTCTTTCTTCCCTTCTTTTCTTTCTTTTTTTTGGTTTATTTGTTGGAAAATTTACAGGGAGACCAAGATCTTCTATCCGCTGCTAAACTCCCCAAATAGTCACAACAACTCGGGCTAGGCCAGGCTGAAGCCAGGAGCCCAGAGCTTCTCCAGGGTCTCCCATATGGGTACAGGAGTCCAAAGACTTGAGCCATCTTTGCCAGGCACATTACCGGAGCTGGATTGGAAGTGTAGCAGCCGACACTCTAACTGGCGCCCATATGAGATGCTGACACTATAGGCAGCAGCTAAACCCGCTGTGCCACAGCGCTGGTCCCTGGCCTTTGAATTTCATTCCCTTGCCTTTTCAAGGTGAGAATTGCTTAGATCCTTGTGAAATAATCAGCATTCCAGTGAATATACATTGTAGTAGTTATAGTTAGTGTAATCTGATTGCCTTTATGAGACTGGAATCTTGGAATTGCAGAGTTCATGCGGAGGAATTATCTGAGTGCTTGAAATAACCAGACACGATTATGTAAGTCTCACTCTTGAATCAGTACATCTGGGTTTTGCAGTTGAAGCGTGACTCACTGTTAAATTGTATTTCTACTTCAGATGTTGCTGTTAATGCAGTTTTGTCTATGAATTTCCATTCTCTTTCATCAGCACTGCTTTACTTTGATACTTTGATGTCAAAAGTTGTGTAATGTGGATATTCCTTAGAGTTAGCGACTTAGTCAATGGGTGATACATTATTTGTTCCGATGAGAAGGCTTTATTTTTAGATATGCTTCCTTTTAAAGTCCAAAATCTGAATCATTTTACCATCACTTTTTATGTTTTTGTCTCTGCTCCTAATTTTAGTTGTGAGATTATTTTGGGGAAACAATAGTCAAGGAAACTGCTTAGCATACTAAAAATGGCTTGAATTGTTTTGAGCATGAATCTTAAGTTCCATAATGATTTATTAGAAATAATTATTTGAAAATACAAGTTCACTTAAATTTATTTAGATAAAAGTTTCCTTGAACAAATTAAGGCATGGGGTTAGGACATCTTTGGTCTCTGGTTTTCTCATGTAGTCAACTCTTCCGTGCCAGGGCTCTTTGTAGCCAGCAGGTCAGCTTTTATGAAATTCACTCTTTAAAAAGAAAGTTTTCCCAAGATTGATTTATTTGAGAGCAGAGTTACAGACAGAGAGCAGGAGAGACAGAGAGGTCTTCTGTCTGCTGGTTCACTCCCCAAATGGGCACAACGGCCGGATCTGGGCCAATCTGAGCTTCTTCCTGGTCTCCCACATGCGTGCACAGGCCCAGGCACTTGGGCCGTCTTCCACTGCATTCCCAGGCCATTAGCAGAGAGCTGGATAGGAAGTGGAGTGGCTGGGACTCAAACTGGTGCCCACATGGGATGCCGTCACGCCTCGGCACCAGACCCTGGATGTTTTCACCAAGTGATGTTAACGCTTGAAGACATGCCCTGATCTGGACATTACACAGTATAGAGACGTGTTAGAACCTCACATGGTACTCTGTGTAACTTTAGGTGTAGTCCCGGTCGGGGCGCCGGATGCTGTCCCGGTTGCTCCTCTTCCAGGCCAGCTCTCTGCTGTGGCCAGGGAGTGCAGTGGAGGATGGCCCAAGTGCTTGGGCCCTGCACCCCATGGGAGACCAGGAGAAGCACCTGGCTCCTGCCTTCGGATAAACTTGGTGCGCCAGCCGCGGCGGCCATTGGAGGGTGAACCAACGGCAAAGGAAGACCTTTCTCTCTGTCTCTCTCTCTGTCCACTCTGCCTGTCAAAAAAAAAAAAAAAAAAAAAAAAAAAAGAAAAGAAAGAAAGAAAGAAAGAAAATATATATTATGAAAAAACTAAGGATTAAAGGTTTTTTTTTTTGGTACCAACATAACTTCATACCAACTTGTAATGTATCTGACAGAATGAGACACTGAGATGTCTGTTTGAAGAGAGCCCCTATTAGAACAACATGAATTTTGTTAAAATTGAGGCAAGTGCAAACCTCAAATTTATGGTGACACCTGGGTAGAAGAATGGTGAAATCATTTATGGGGACAGTGTCCCAGAGAAATCAATACTTTACAAATGGATAACTTTTTAGAAGATTTATTGTTTGAAAGGCAGAGTTAGAGAGAGACAGACAGATCTTCCATCTGCTGGTTCACTCCCCAGATGGCTGCAATGAGCGGGGCTAGGCCAGGCTGAAGCTAGGAGTTTGTTCTAGATTCCTACGTAGGTGCAGGGTCCCAAGGACTTGGGCCATCTTCGCTGCTTTCCCAGGCTGGCGTTAGCGGAGAGCTAGATTGGAAGTGGAGCGGCCAGGACCTGAACTGGTGCCTATACAGGACAGTGGCACTGCCGTCTGCTGCTTAACCCACTGTGCCATGGCGCCAGCACCAGGGGTGACTTACTTGGTGAAGGGTGGGATGATGTTGAAGAGGAAACCTGTTGCAGCAGACCATCCCTACCAGTTTGCAAGGAAAAAAATTAATCTTGTGAGGAAAAAATTATCTAGCTGAAGAGGGATGATGATTAAAACAGCAAACAATAGGCAGCACTATGGGCGTCTCAGCTGGTTCCGTTTACACACACCGGACTGAAACATGAACGTGGAGCAGACTTTCTGCTCAGGAGGTAGCTAAACTGCTGCACCCAGATCCTCCGCAGACCAGAGTTTCCCAGGGAAATTTTGAAGTGGAATCAAGATCCTGCAGCAGTTTTTGAGGAATTCACAGGAGGTGAAACTTGGCTTTAGCAACACAAAGCACAGTCAAGGCAAAGTACAAGCAAAACAGTGGCTGGGAAGACGTAGCCATGGCCCCGTCAAAGGCAAGTAGACTGTTCAAGAACGAAGGTCATGGCAGCAGGAGGGTTTTGTTTTTTAAGCTTAAAACTCAATTTATTATATAGTTTAGGCTTGATTTTAGTAGGACAATATCATTATGTTAAAATTGTTTTTAATTTTTAATTAACACAGAAATGTTACATAATTATTAGGTATACCTTAACATCTCAGTTTATGTGCACAGTGTGGAACGGGCAGCTCTGGGTAGTTGGCATCAGCTTGGACATGTATCGTTTCTTCATGTTGGGTAGCTTCAAAATCTTCTTCTGTAGCAACTTGAAATACAGAATAACTGTAACCGTCGTTATCCAGCTGTGTTCTGGAACACTAGAAGCTAGTCCTCCTATCCAAGTGCACCTCTGGGCCCCGAAGCCGTCCTCCCTGCCCTCCCTTCCCCGGAGCCCTTCCCAGGCTCGTGTAAACTCTGCTGCACTCTGTCCTACCAGATCAACCTTTTCATTTCCACGCATGAGCGTTTTGCCTCTGCTCCCCTTCCCTTGGCTGGGACCATTCTGGAGAGGTGCTTTCCACAGCTCTGGCTCACCGTCTCCAGCCTGCATCCTCACTGCTTCCACTCAGTGGCTTAGACCCCGAGAGCAGGTTGTAACCAGCCACTGTAGAAAGAGGTGTGTGGGGAGCTCCACTCTGACTCCTGCGGCGCCCTTCCCGGCAACAGGTTTTTCGAGTCTTGTTGGCTTTCCGCTTATTAGGAGAGTATTTTGAGAAAGTTAGCCGGAGCTTTGGCTGCATCCACTCCACCTCACTCCCGTCCCAGGAGAGCTTCCTGAGGGTCCTGCTCCACCAGGACAATGCGCTTGCTCACTCTTCTCCTCGCACGGTGGCAGTTGTATGAACGTGTTGATGTGAAGTCATGAGGCATCCACTTTTCAGGCCGGATTTGGCTCCTGACTTGTTTTTCCTAATGTTAAAAAAAGTCTTTAAAGGGCACCCGTTTTTTCTTGCATTAATACTGTGAAAGCAATTTGATTAAAATTCCTAGGACCTTCAGTTCTTAGGGGATGGACTTGCTTGGGATCATCACTTATAAAGTGTCCTGAACTCAATGGAATTTATGTTGAGAAATACAGGTTATATTTTTTCTTTTAGCCTTTAGTTTCCTTTTTTTTCCCCCCTGTGGACTTTTTGAAGTCATCTGATACAATGAATGGGGAAACTAGAGTTCTAGATTTTGCTTTATGGGCAATCTATCAAATGTCATGATACCCCAGTAAAACGTAAGGTGATGTGGTGGGAAATTTTCCCTTGGTTTCTAATGACTGAACAGAGAAAAGACCGTAGTTCTTATTGTCTGACCAAACTGTGACTTTTACCTGAACATGGCACCTGTGAATACATTGGCTACCTCAACTTTGCAGAAAGAGGGATAGCCACTTTTTAAATATTTTACAAAGTGATTTTAGCAACTGCAGTTTTCCAGATAGCCCAAGAAATCAGGTTCATGGAGGAGAATTTTTGTAGTTAATATTATTAAATGAACTAATCATTAAATCCCAGGTTCCTTAATCTGCTTTTTCTTGGGCTTTTGGTGGATAAGGAAGTAAACCGTAGTTGCAGCCGACTGCCCTCCTGCATTCTGTCCTAGGACGAGGTAGCCCTGAGAGCAGCCGTGTCCCTGAGCAGGACCTGCTGGCTGGGGCTGGTGTGGCATGACTATTCCTGGAACTCGCTCAGCCCCTGGCAGAGGCCAGAAGGGATGGGTTGGCCCTCAGGGCATCTTTGGAATAATCAGGATGCTTACTGGAGCAGCCTGGCTTGCAACCAGGGCTCAGTGCTCTGACAGTGGGTAAAATCTGTTATCAGTGCATTTTTGTTCTTGTCACTAATAGGACCCTGCTGCTCACTCGTCTGTCTCTTCCTGTATGTGCTGAGTTAAAGCTGCCCTTTTTTGTTGATTGACTTCTGAGTTAGTTTTTCACATAGAAGGTGAGGTTTTACATAGAAGTAACTCCTAACTGCTCATATTTTTCTTAGGATAGGAAAATGCAACAGTATTAAAAACTAAAGCTAATAAAAGCCTTAGTATTTTTGTTTTCTTGAGTAGCACTTGAATATTCCTTCATCTCCCAAAATTAAATACTCTTAAAACTTTAAGAAATCTTTCATGCATATAGTTAAAAAGGAATGATGATTAATTTTGATCCCTTTCTTGCAATTTTGTTTGGAGATACTGTCGTAAGAATTTGTCTATCATGTAGTGTCCTTTATTTTAATTTGCTGCATCATGGCCTGTCATCAGCCTTTAGCTTCCCTGCCTAGGGCATGAGCTCACTGTCTCATTTATTAGACTTACAAGACAGTGGCATGCCAGCCAGTAGGAAAACCTCCTAGGATATCTGTCTGCTAGGAGACTAAAATTAAGAGCTACGTGTTTTTTCTTTAATGGCATCCATTTAAGGAGAGTGGTTTTCCCTTCCTGGTCTACTCCTTAAATAGCTGATTTATTTCCTTTAGGTAGCTGTAGACTTGCCTGTTCTTATATTTTAATTAAACCTCTGGATATTTACTAAACTTTTATTGTTAGAATTCTTGGCAGCGGAGCATGGTTTCTAACCAGTTGCGAGTGTCTGGTAGTGGCTTTACCTTTGTGAGGAGGGGAGGGGAAGAACCTGTCTGTTCAAGGAGTCTAGGGGATGGGTGTAGGAACCAGCTGAAGACCTGTCAGACAGGAGTCTGAACCAACGTCTTGGCCTGCTTTATTTTTTCTCTATGCCATTGTTATCCTGTTGCTGCCATGGCCATGCACGTGTTCTACCTTACCCATCTACTGAAAACCAAATACACTATCTTGTATCTTTTCTCCTGTCTTTGAAATAAAAGTACTTCAGGCTTTTCACGGGGACTAACAAAGGGAAGAGGCAGTAAGAGGAGGTCCGGGGAAGCTCCCCTTTATATTTTTCCCCCTTCTCTTTTTTGCTTAGAGCTACTAGAAAATTGATAAGAGTATTCAATAATTGGAGCATGTGGTCAGCCTAGGAGTTAAGGTGCCCACATCTACATTCAGAGTTCCTGGGTTTACTTCCTGGTTCTGGCTCCAGACTCCATCTTTGTTCCAGTGCAGACCCTGGGAGGCAGCAGTGCCGAGTGTTAAGTGGGTTCCTGCCCCCCATGTTGGAGGCATGGATGGTTTCCCCAGCTCCTGGCTCTGGCTCTGGCAGTAACAGGCACCTGGGGAGAAGGGAGAGATCTGTCACTCTGTTTCTTTGATTCTCAAGTAATGAAACAACTGAAAAAAATATATATGCATATATAGTTAATGGATATTAAATCTCAATCTGTAGGTTATCCACTTTAACTCTTGGTATTGTTTGGAACAAACTAAAGTGCTGTTTCTAAAAAGCCTTAAGTCTTTCTGCCGTTAAGTTTGTTACGTTACTCCAGTTGTATGGGCTATTTGTTAGAACATGCTTTCCAAATATTTCTTGATGGTTTTGGAAGAAGGTGTATGGAAGTTTTTTTAATGAAATTTTTTTTTATATTTTACTGTTTTTCATAGTTTACATATGTCCGAAATAAGCTTGTAATGTCTATATTGTAAAATGCAAAGTACCCTGTAATATTCTTGGTAGACATTTGTCGACCCTGTTTTTAGTTTTTTAAAGATTCATTCATTCACTTGAAAGGCAAAGTTAAAGAGAGGCAGAGAGGTCTTCCATCCACTGATTGACTCCCCAAACAGCTGCAACGGGTGAAGCTGGGCTGATCCAAAACCGGGAGCCTCCTCTAGGTCTCCTACGTGGGCGCAGGGGCCCAAGGGCTTGGACCATCTTGCAACTGCTTTCCCAGGCCTCAGAAGAGAGCTAAACCAGAAGTGGAGCAGCCAGGACCCGAACTAGCACCCGTATGGAATGCTGGCACTGAAGGTGGCGGCTTTACCTCCTATGCCACAGCACCGACCCCCTGACCCTGTTATTTAGTATTTTTAGGAGAGGTTGGTTTGTGTGGTCCTGGCTCCTGGCTTCAGATTGGCACAGCGCTGGCCGTTGTGGCCAGCTGGGGAGTGAACCAACGGATGGAAGACCTCTCTCTCTCTCTCTCTCTCTGCCTCTCCTTCTCTATCTATGTAACTCTCTGACTTTCAAACAAATAAGTAAATTTTTTTTTTTTTAAAGAAGAGGTTGGCTTGCTTTTAAGCCATTTGTGTGGAATAGGCTGTGTTGCATGATTTGAGGAACTTGTTAACATCTAAAATTCTTTCTTTGGGGGAAATTTATTTTTGCTGTGTAACCTATTAAGATGCAAATATTTCTGTGGTGGAGCTATTTGGTGTTACTATTTATATATTCACCTCTTAGTACAAGTTACTTGTCAGATTATCTTTAAGTTCTAAGGCTGGAGCTTAGTGCTACTTTGCGGACTCCTTGCTCTGATCTCCTCTAGTGCCCTCTGCCTTTAGCTGCTGTGCAGTTAAAATAATGAAATCCATTCTCTTCTTGCTCTTATCACTGTTCAATCAGGGATCAAGTCACTCCAGCCCTTCACGGTGAGGGATTGACCTGGGGTGGCGTGTGTATACACACGGGTCTGGTTTTGTACAGAGAGTGGTGGAGAGGGAATGGTGAGGGGTTGAGTCCTTGAAGGAGAATGGGATGGATTCCCTAAGGGGGCTCAAGGAAGGAGGGGATTAGCCAAGCCGGCCTACTTTACAATCTTCCTCCGACAAGACTGAGCAGTTTCCTTTTCTTGAAGTCTGTATACACCAACATTTGATTCTAGTCTTTGCTGCTTGAAAATGCTCATTAAACTCTGTATTTTTAAGGATATTAATTTGCTTTTTACTTTGCCGTGAGTTTTCTTGAGTTCTGGCTCTGTGATTAGTTGTAGTGAGGATAAAGGTGTTTGTGGCCTGTACTGAGATTTTTGTTTCTATGTTTTTCCTCTTTCTCCTAGGGAAATAATTACAGCAGTCAGTGTGGAATCTCTGACTAATGGAAGCTAGGTTTGAGTGCTTGCTTTTCTCCCATTAGTGATTATATTGTTCTTTTTCAGAAATGAGAAAATAATTACATGAGAACATGAGCATGGAAAGTTATTCTCTGAGGTTTCCCAGAATTCCTTAGAGAATCTCATTTCTAGTTCTTTGTGACTCTGTGTAGTATGATTTAATTATGTGTTGTACTTTCCCTCGTCCAGTGGGCAATGAGCTTTTCCAGCCAAGTCAGTAGCGTGGACATGGAGCACCCTGAGAGCGCACTCTCTAGATCTGTGTCTCTGTCTCCCCTGTAGTTAGCTGACAGTGAAACCCTGCTGGAAGTGGGGTGCGAAGTGTGGCGCATTGTTAATGAAAGGTGTGGCTCTACTTCGGAGGCAGTAGTTACAGAGGCAGCCATTAACTAAACTGCAACTCTAGTCTATTGGATGGAGCAGTTGCTCGAAATTGTAGAGTGAAGGAGGGTTTCAGTTTTTATTCTAATACAAATGATTTACATTGCCATTCTCCATTTAATTCTTTTTTTAAAAGATTGATTTTATGTATTTGGAAGGCAGATGAGGGGGAGGGGAAGAGGGAGAGAGAGCGAGAGAGCAGGCAAGCACTCTTAGATCTGCTGGTTCACTCCCCAGATGGGGCTGGCCAAAGCCGGGACTCGGGAACTGTCCAGTCTTCAGCGTGGGTGGCAGGGGGACATCTGTCTGTCGCCTTCCCAGGTGCATTAGCTGGGAGCAGGATCAGAAATAGAGCAGCCGGGGTCTGAACTGGTGCTCTGAGAGGGGGTGCTGGTGCGCCGGCAGCTTACTTTACTGCGCCGCAGCACTGGCCCCACATTTGAGTCCCTACTTTTCGCAAATACAACTATGCTGTGGAATTGTGGCTTTTTTGTTTGTTTTTGTTAGAGACAGGTAATTTTTTAATGTTTATTCGATGGCCAAAATATCAGGTTTTTCTGTAGTGTTGGTAGAATTGAACAGATGCTCTTAAATAATTCAACAAGAGCTACCTCAGGCTGGCTATTTACTGTGTTTGATTTCCGCATTTACATTACTCATAACTGTTTAAGGTTCCTTGTCTTTGACTTGAGACTGATTAAAACCCCCTTCTGTGCAGAAGGCTCCTTCTTGTTTGTGTTAAGCTTTTATGATTTACTATTGAGGCACAACTTTGTGAAAAAAGACACACAGAAAATGGGAAAAAATTCTAACTCCTGAGGTCGTTTAGAAATGACCCATTTTATGGGGTGGCATTGTAAAGCCGCCGCCTGTGATGCTGGCATCCTACATCGGCATCCGTTCAAGTCTCCTGTGCCCCACTTTCCATCCAGCTCCCTGCTAGCGGACTGGGAAAAACAAGAGGATGGCCCAAGTGCTTGGGCCTCTCTTACCCGTGTTGAAGACTGGGATGAAGCTCCTGGCTCCTAGTCTCAGCCTGGCCCAGTCCTGGCTATTGCTGGGGAGCGAGCCAGTGAATGGAAGATCTTTCTCTCTCCATCTCTTTCTTTCTTTCTTTCTTTTTTTAAAGACTTATTCATTTATTTGAAAGAGAGAGAGAGGGAGGGAGGGAGGGAGGTCGTCCATCTGCTAGTTCACTCCCCAGTTGGCCACAACAGCTGGAGCTGTGCTGATCCGAAGCCAGGAGCCAGGTGCTTCTTCCAGGTCTCCTACGTGGGTGCAGGGGCCCAAGGACTTGGGCCATCTTCCACTGCTTTCCCAGGCCACAGCAGAGAGCTGGATCAGAAGCGGAGCAGCCAGGTCTCAAACCGGCACCCATATGGTATACGGGCACTGCAGGCGGCAACTTTACCCACTATGCCACAGTACCGGCCCTTCTCTGACTTTCAAACAAGAAATCTTTAAAAGAAAAAAAAATTCATTATAGTCAAGCATTTCAATTTAAAGATTTGAGAAATTTCTGGAAGAAATTAGACTGTCCTCTGCATGTTGTGGAGAAAGTTAATTCTTGACTCAAGGGACTGTAAGTCAGTAAGTATGTTAACCAGCTCTGTTGATTGACTTGAATATATTATTTGGTCCACAGAGTAGGTTTCTGCTGTTGCCTACCCAGTATTCTTGGCATTATTAATACTACTGACTGTAGCAGTGTTCTTCATACTTGTTCACATGCACTCCAGAACTTTGTTTAGGTGAGAGGTGTGACTGTGGAGGGATGGGATGAGAGATGCACCTTTGTATTGTGAACAGGTAAACAGTGATGACGTGCATTTACACAAGCATCAAATTTCATAGACCTATACAGCAAAGGAAAGTATTTCTCCAATTGCACATGTTTTGAATGACATCTAAAAATTTTATAGCTTGAAATAATTATCAAGAATACCATTTTGATGCTATTACATTTAAAAATAAAACTAATACATCATTGCATCACTCTTTTAAATGTATTTAAGAATCTAAATACCACAGCAGTTTATTGCTCACCATTCCCTATTTCACAAACGTAGGAACAGATCTTCCTTAGCAGCTGAAAGTTGTAACTTAATCCTGCTTCTCTTTGAATTTGTGTTTCTGTTCTGCCTTCCTCATAGAGTTGTATCCTAATGCTGTGCTTTGTTGACCATCTGAATATTACTTTGTACTATACCTAACATAAGTATGTAAACTGAGATAAATTTTTTGTTTCTTTAGGTATCAATTTTTTATTAGAAAACTCGAGATTGTTAAAGCTTTTTCTTGGCTTCTGGTCACCAGCAGAATACATCTGAACCTCTTGCTGTGGCATTTAAGGGTTTCCAAAATCTGGCCCTTGCTTCCCTTTCCTGCTTTATTCTCATCACATTATTTTCACTCATACACACCCTCTGCACAAAAGGCAAACAGAAAACAAATGCATTTTCCCCCTCAGTTTTCGGAACGTACCACGTGATTTTGTTGTCATTAGTTACCCTTTCCCTGGAATGCCTTCTTCCTCATTCACTCTAGCTGCTTTGTAGGATTGCTGTAATAAAGAATTGCTAGTCTTAACTGGATGTGGTGATATAAAGGGCCTCTGGTCTCGTGTTGCCGGTTTACTGACATGTCCCCAGTTCTTGTTACAGTGTTGAGCACAAAGTGGATGTTCGGTAAACATTTGCATAGTTAATACATCGATGAGCTGCTGATAAGTGCACATTTTAGGATGCTCTGTGGGTTGGGTAGTTCTGTTCATATGCGCACATGCATTCATCCATAGCGCCATGCTCAGAAATGCGTGTGTGTGAGCAGTTGTTGCATGCTTCCGTAGTCCTGGAGAAACAGCTGACCGCTTGGATTACAAAGGATTGGGTTGTGAGTCCCTAGGAATGATGTAGGTTTATTTGCAAGTCCCTTGCTAGGAATGTCAGCCTTGAGCTTGCATTGAAGTCGTCATACCAGGTGCCAGCTACCACTGACTTTGGGAATTCCATGAGGGAAAGAGGATTGGCACATTCCTTTCATCCCTTAGATAGTTCATTATCTTTTGCCTAGACAATGCAGGCGATGTGTGTCTGCCAAGAAGCAGCGACCTTGCAGTGCTGAATTCCACAAGTTTATGTGCTTGGGAATGACGTTTCTATCACCGAACTTCAGTCACAGTTCTGAACAAAGGTATTTTTATCTAAAGTGAATATGGAAATTTAAAATTCAGGTTAAGCTATGAATTCTCATCTTTAGGTATTGCTAAAATGTAATGGTTTTCTTGGGATATTCATGGCATGGCTTTATTTTTACTAGTGTGAAAATGTGCTTCACTTTTTTTTTCTCTATTTTTAAAATCCTCACATAGTGAAATTGACCTGTGTTGGTTTATTGTGCATTCTGTGAATTTGACTTGTATAAATCTGTGTAAGCCCACAGTCACCAGCATAACCCCTCGCCCAAAAGACCTCCCCTCCTGAAATCCCTCTGTAGTGACTCTTCCCCTGCCTTTTACCCCAGCAGCCTTGAGCCGTCCTCCTTCACTGCAGTTTTGTCTTTCAGAAAGTGTCCTGTAACTAGAATCGTGTTGTATGTAGCCTTTTGAAACTGCTTCTGTGGGGGACTCAGCAAGCTGCTGCTGAGATCTCGTCCTGACTGTGTGTAGCATAGCTTATCCTTCTCAGTCATTGAGTAGTATTCCACTGTAGCACGTGCCAGACTGGGTCATCCTTTCATCCACTGGGAGACAGGTAGATTGTTTCCAGCTTGGGGTAATTAAAATACAAAACACGGGAGACACACACATGAATACACACACAGAGGGAGGAGGAAGAGAGAGCGTGTGTGTGGGTGCACGTGCTCCCATCCGCTGGCTCACTCCCCACATGTCTGCAGTGGCTGGAACTGGGCCAGCACCGGGGCCAGGAGCTGGGGACTGAAGCCAGGTTTCCCAGGCATGTGGCAGGGATCCACTGACCCGAGCTGGGGTCTGCTGCCCTCCTCCTGCCGAGGGCTGCAGTAGCAGGAAGCTGGAGTTGGGAGCCCGAGTTGGGACTCTAACCCGGGCACTCCAGTAGGAAGTGTGGGCATCTCTACTGCTGTAAACCACTAGGCCAAGTGTCTGCCCCATTTGGGGCAATTTTGAATAGAACTGCAATAAACCTTTTCATATAAGTTTTTATGTGAACTTAAGTTTTCATTTCTCCAGGGCAAATGTCAGGAGTGAAATGACTGGGTGATATGGTCAGTGTCTGACTGTCTGAAGCTGTCCGACTGCTTCCCAGAATGGCTGTGTCACTTTGTACTCCCCTAGCAATGGGTGAGAGTTCTCATTGGTCATCATCCTTGTCAGCACTTGATATTGTCAGTATTTTTTTATATTGGCCGTTCTAACAGATGTGTAGTAGTGTCTTCTTGTGGTTTTAATTTGTGTCTCCTTAATGGCTCTGATGTTGAGTGTCTTTTTTTGTGCCTATTTGCCATTCGTATAATGCCTTTGGCAAAGTGTTCAGGTCCTTTGCATTTTTTTAAAATGGATGGATTGTTTTCTTTGTACTTCAGTGTGTATGTTTGGTTTTGTTTTGGCTTTTTTACGTCATCCATAAGTAATATTTCTTGTTCTTATTAAAAGACAGTGTTGTGGGGCTTCATAGACCAACTGGTAGACAAATTTAAATGACATCTTCTGTAATTCACCTGTGATATTGTACAAGTTAATTACCTGACAGGATTATTTTGAAAATTAGGAAATTCTGGTTGATGTAAATGCAGCACTGACACATAGCTGTATTCTCCTTCCTTCACTTCAGATCTCAGAGTCTGTTCCCTGGAATACACTTTTGAGATAGATGTTCAGGGAAAAGAGTTTGTGAGGGGAAAAAAAGTCTGAGATGTTCTACATGTAGGAGCTGCCATTTGGTTACTGTGAGCATGAGTATAGTAGGTATGTAATAAATAAGACATTTCTTTGTTATAAGTCTGTATTCAGCATTTTCTAGTCGTAATTGACTATGGAAAAGGGATGTATTTTTGGAAATAATGACTTTTTTTAAGAAAAGATTTTATTTATTAGAGAGGTAGAGTTATAGATAGTGAGAGGGAGAGACAAGAGAGAAAGGTCTTCCACCCGCTGGTTCACTCCCTAAATGGCCGCAGTGGCCAGAGCTGCAGTCATCCAAAGCCAGGAGCTAGGAACTTCTTCCAGGTGTCCCGTGTGTGTTTGCAGGGGCCCAAGTGGGCCATCCTCCACTGCTTTCCCAGGCCATAGCTGAATTCAGAAAGCTGAATCGGGAGAGGAGCAGCTGGGACTAGAACCAGTGCCCGTGTGGGATGCTGGCATCGCAGGTAGGAGATTAACCTACTATGCCACAGCGCCGGCCCCAATAATGACTTAAAAAAAAAAGATTTATTTATGTAATTGAGAGGCAGAGATCTAGAATGAGAGATATCTTCCATCTGCTGGTTAACTCCCAAAATGGCTGCAATGGTCGGGGCTGGGCCAGGCTGAAGCCAGGAGCCAGTAGCTTCTGGGTCTCCCACTTGGGTGGGTCCTCTTCTGCTACTTTCCCAGGTGCATTAGAAGGGAGCTATATCAGAGGTGGAGCAGCCCAGACTTGAACTGATGCCTATATGGGATGCTGGCACTGCAGGCAGTGGCTTAACCTTCTATAGCACAGTACCAGCTCCCAATTACGATTTTTTAGCATGTTATACCAGGTGGTATGGGTAGGTATGATAGATGTTCATTATTTATTAAGCATATAAATTGATGTTCTTTAGTTTTTAAGGTTTTTTTTTTTAAAAGATTTATTTATTTAAAAGGCAGAGTTTATACACAGAGAGGGAGAGACAGAAACAGAGCTCTTCCATCTGCTGGTTCATTCCCCAAATGGCTGCCAGGGCCAGAGCTGGGGTCTGTCCTAAGCCAGGAGCTCAGGGCTTCTTCCAGGTCTTCCACATGGGGCAGCCATCCTCCATGGCTTTCCTAGGTATTAACAGGGAGCAGTATTAGAAGTGGAGCAGCTGGGGCTTGAACCAGCATTCATATGGAATGCTGGCTTCACAGGCAGCAGCTTTACCTGTTGTGCCATAATGTCAGTCCCCAGTTTTTAAATTTTAAAGTAAGTTTTTAAAATACATTGACTCGGGCCGGCGCTGCGGCTCACTAGGCTAATCCTCTGCCTGCGGCGCCGGCACACCAGGTTCTAGTCCTGGTCGGGGCTCCAGATTCTGTCCCGGTTGCCCCTCTTCCAGGGAGTGAAGTGGAGGATGGCCCATGTGCTTGGGCCCTGCACCCCATGGGAGACCAGGAGAAGCACCTGGCTCCTGCCATCGGATCAGCGCGGTGTGCCAGCCGCAGCGCACTGGCCACGGCAACCATTGGAGGGTGAACCAACGGCAAAGGAAGACCTTTCTCTCTGTCTCTCTCTCTCTCACTGTCCACTCTGCCTGTCAAAAATAAAAATAAAAATAAAAATACATAAATACATTAACTCTTAGCCGGCGCCGTGGCTCAATAGGCTAATCCTCCACCTTGCAGCGTCGGCACACCGGGTTCTAGTCCCGGTCGGGGCACCAGATTCTGTCCCGGTTGCCCCTCTTCCAGGCCAGCTCTCTGCTATGGCCTGGGAGTGCAGTGGAGGATGGCCCAAGTGCTTGGGCCCTGTACCCCATGAGAGACCAGAATAAGCTCCTGGCTTCAGATCAGCGCGGTGCGCCGGCCCAGCGCGCCAGCCGCGGCGGCCATTGGAGGGTGAACCAACAGCAAAGCAAGACCTTTCTGTCTCTCTCTCTTACTATCCACTCTGCGTGTCAAAAATAAATAAATAAAAATACATTAACTCTTATTTTGATAGGTTATATAGCTTGTTAAATCCTTCTCTTTTTAAAAATGTTCTTCAGGGGCTGGCGCTGTGGCATAGCAGGTAGGGCCGCCACCTGCAGTGCCAGCATCCCATATGGGCACTGCTTTGAGTCCCGGCTTCTCCACTTCCAATCCAGCTCTCTGCTGTGGCCTGGGAAGGCAGCAGAGGACGGCCCAAGTCCTTGGGCCCCTGCAGCCATGTGGGAGACCCGGAGGAAGCTCCTGGCTTTGGATTGGTGCAAGCTCCGTCCATTGCAGCCATCTGGGGAGTGAACCAGCAGATGGAAGAACCCTTTCTCTCTGCCTCTCCTTCTCTCTGTGTGTAACTCTGACTTTCAAATAAATAAATAAATCTTTAAAAAAAATTCTTTGTTTTTAAGTCCTTATCCTTGTTTCTTTTTTTTCTTTTTTCTTTTTAAGATTTATTTATTTTGAAAGAGTTACAGCGAGAGGTAGAGACAGAGAGAGAGAGGTCTTCCATCCACTGGTTCACTCCCCAGCCAGGACTCAAAGCAGCGCCCATATGGGATGCTGACATTGCAGGCGGCAGCCTTACCTGCTACACCACAGCACAGGCTCCTATCCAGTATCTTGAGTAGAACCACTTACTGTTCCTTCACCAGCAGCTGGTGATCTTCATGTGTTCTCTGTTTTACTAGATGTATGCCCCTACTTGTGGAGAAGTATTACAGACCATATCTGTGAATTAAGAGATAAAATGATCTTGAATGCCAGGCTCTAAGGATTTGAGATGAAAGAGGTTATCTGGGGGCTGTCAATTGGAAATACCTGAATTCAACCAGCAGGAAACTGTGCAGCCAGTACCCATGTATATACCCATGTGTACATACGGAGACATACCTCTTTACAGATTGGAAAGGATTCATCTAGCCATGTACAGAGAGGACTCTTTAAATAGATAGCCATCATTCAACAATGTGATCACTGATCATATTCATCATATTCATAGTAACATTTCAGCGTCATATTAACATTAACATCACTGATCATATTCATCATATTCATCAGGTCTGAAACAGAAGGATCAGCTTTTTAAAAAAATTTGTTTTTTTGCATCACATGGAAGGATTGTTATCTCACCAAGTTATCTACAAGGCAGTGATAGGTGTCCTGACGGAATAAGATTAGAGAAAGGTTGGAGCTCAGAGAAATGTTTCCAGTGAATAGCCACACATACATTACCTTTTTTGGCAAGATGTTTGTGAGATGAGCCATGTGATAAAGGAAGACTTTGTTTAGCTCACTCTTTGAGGAAAACTCAAAAGGAAAGACACTGTTCCATTTTTGATCAGAGTTGTTTTTCCAAGAAGAGATAAACATTGTCTAGTGATACTTTTTATGGATTCTTAGTTCTAGCATGACCTATATACATTTAAAAACAACTCTGACTTACTGGGCATCAGCTCCGGAAAAGGGTGTGATTGCTGCTGGGGGTAAATGACAGACGTGTCCAGCTTCCTTTGATGGAGCAGACTGGTTGGTAAGCACGCATGCATATCAGATTGGTGAGTCTCTTAGGTATGACTCTTAAATGCCGTCCTCTGTGTGAGCAGGTGAATCATGATCAGCTCACTTTGGGAGATGAGCTGTCTTCAAATTCTTCCCTAGAAAGTAAAAAAATAAAATGAACTTGTTCTGTTCTTTTGTACCACTCTATTGCATTAGCTGGATATATTGCAAAGAGCATGGGCTTTGGAGTTAGATAAGACCTAAGGTTTTGCATCCTGGTTTCACCAGCTAGCTCTGGGTCTTGAGTAAATGACTTGACATTCCCAAGCCTATGTCGGCTGGTGGTAATGATGTCTATTCTTCAGGGCACAGGCCATAACTATCATGAATTGTGATATCAAAAGTACCTAAGGGGCCAGCAGTTTGGCACAGAGGATGAAGCCCCTTCATCCAATGCTGGCGTCCCACACTGGACTGCCAGTTTGAGTCCTAGCTGCTCTGCTTCTGATCCAGCTCTTTGCTAATGTGCCTAGGAAGGTAGCACAAGATGGCTCAAGTACTTGAACCCCTGCCACTCATGTGGGAGACCAGGGTGGTCCAGCCCTGGCCATTGAGGCCATTTGGAGCGTGAACCAGTGATTCTAAGATCTGTATCTCCTCCTCCCTCTCTCCATCACTGCCTTTCAAAAAAAAAAAAAAAAAAACTTAAAAAAAAAAATACTTGAATGCCTGCTAAATGCAAGGTACGGTGATGAATATGATCAGTGATCACATTGTTGAATGATGGCTGTCTATTTAAAGAGTCCTCTCTGTACAAGTCCTCTCTGTACAATGTAAATACCTCCTGTGATGGATGGAGGAGATAAGATTGATTTGAGAGACTTAAGAGGTAGAATTTGTTAGGGAATTAGAGAAGAAAGAGTAATCTAGAAAGATGATTGGGTTTTGGGTTTGGATGCCTTCAATAAACCACCACCACAGCAACAACACATGTACACATATACACACACATACTCATGAACACAAAACAAAAAGAAAATGAGCCAGAAATAGAAACAAAATGAGTTTTTGTAGCTTCTAGGGCATCCAAATGTCCATAGGCTATAGGAATCAAGTGATGTGTTACTTGGAAAAGTGTTCTTTGTTGGTGCGATTTGGACGCTGTGGTAGGCCAAATGTGGCTCTCTCCAGCTGTCCATGCCTTAATTGCTGGGACCTGTGAATACTACTTCCTGTGTGTGTTGGGGGGAAAGGTGGTGGTATAGTCTTTGTAGGTGTGATTGGGAGCTTATCCTGGATTGAGTGGGCCCCGCATGTCATCACATGTTTAAGAGGGAGACTTAACACACACAGGGGAGCCGATGTTAAGATGGAGCCGAGAGAAATAGAAAGATGCTGGCTTTGAAGACTGAAGTGATGTGGTCAGAAGCCAAAGATTGTTGTCAGCCACTAGAACTGTGAAGTGGAGAGATGGATTCTCCCTCAGAGCCTCCAAAGGGAGCTGTTGCCCTGCCGACACCTTGATTTTGACCCCCTGGTGTTGATTTCGGACTTCTGGCCTCCAGGACTGTAAGAATGCATTTCTCTTGATTTAAGCTGTCTGGTTTATCGTTGGTTATAGCAGCCACAGGAAACCAGTACAGGAACTGGCAGCCTAGAGTTCATAGCTGAAAGGAATGCATTTGAGTAACTTCACCTAGGAGGATATATAGATTGAAAACAAAAAAAGGAACAAGGATAGAAACCCCGATGATTCTACCACCACCTGCTAATACAGTATTTTGCGTCACGGAGTATTTCAGAAACTGAATAGAAGACCCTGTAATTATTGCCACTTTTCAATTGATAAATATTTTTGATGTGATGTTAATAGTTTTCTTTTCTTTTGTATGAATTACTGAGCCATGTTGATAACATCTGGATTTGTGTTCTCAGAGCACCTGCCTCATATGTTCTCCTGTTGTTGTAACTCTTTCTATAATGCTGTCGGAATGTTACTTTATATTCCGTTTGTTCCAGATCAGATTTAACATCTGTTTCCTTTATTCCCAGACAGTTTCAAGTCTGCTCTGAAGCTTTCTTGAATCTGTCTCTGTTCCCCTCCATCGCCAGCACCTCACCCTGTTAGGTCAGTTTTCTGCCGCAGGTTTGTAAATGCCCTCTTGGGCTCCAGCAGTTCCCTGGGGAGCCTTGCAGCCCAGTGTTGGGGAAGTAGCGCAGTCCGTGTGCTGCTGCCTGTCACCAATCAGGATCACTGCCTGCTGCTTCCTGTGAGGACTCCGAATGCCTGTCAGTTGCCCACAGGGGTCTCACCTTGTTTATTCACACACTTCCAGCCGCCTCTTCTCTCTGGTCAGCCCGGATTCCTCTGAAGCAGACTCCCTGACCTGAAACAGGGAATGTGCCACCTGGGCTTCTCTCCAGCGTGCTGGCTTCTGAAGGTTCACTGGAAATGAATGAGGTGGAGAAACTGTTTGCTAAAGATCCTCTCAGAGAAGGTATTTTATGTAGCTCTGGGACATATTTTCGTAAGCAATGTGGGCTCGCCGGAGGACCTCCCAGCCTGCCTGTGGGGGTGGTCATTCTGTGAACTGCAGCACTTTGCTGGGTCTGGACCCCGAGTTTAGTGTAGTGAGGATGAGGAAAAATAGTTGTAGTGGGCATTTGGCACAGCAGTAAAAGGCCATGTGGGATGCCTGCTTCCCATATCTGAGTTTGAGTCCTGGCTCCACTTCGGACTGCAGCTTGCTACTCCAGTGCACCCTGAGCGGTAGCAAGTGATGGCTCAAGTCCTTTGGGTCCCTGCCATCCCTGTGAGAGACCTGGCTTGTGTCCTGGGCTCCTGGCTTCAATCTGCCCTAGCCTCAGCTGTTGTAAGCATTTGGGGAGTGAAACAGTAGATGGAAGATCTGTCTGGCTCTCTGCCTTTCCAATAAATACAAATAAATTTTTTTTTAAAAAAAATTAAATGTTTAATTTAAAAAGCTGAGAATCTGGTGTGGAGAAAGAGAAAATATGCTGTTGTACCTCTTATGTTTTGTGGCAAGAAGTCTCAAACGTAAGAATTTTTTAAACTAAATCAATGTATTGTATCTGTTAGTCTCTTTCATTGCTATAATGAGATGCCTGAGACTGGGTGCTTACTGAGCTCAGAGCTCGGGAGATTGACAGAGAGAGCATCGTGCTGGCGTCTGCTTGGCTGATGAAATCCTCGTGGAGGATGACGTCACAGCGTGGGAGCTCTTGCCAGAGAAGGAAGTTCCATGGCAAGACAGGAAGCCAAGGCCGGTGCCTCGGCTCACTAGGCTAATCCTCCACCTTGCGGCGCGGGCACTCCGGGTTCTAGTCCCGGTCGGGGCGCTGGATTCTGTCCCAGTTGCCCCTCTTCCAGGCCAGCTCTCTGCTGTGGCCAGGGAGTGCAGTGGAGGATGGCCCAAGTGCTTGGGCCCTGCACCCCATGGGAGACCAGGAAAAGTACCTGGCTCCTGGCTTCAGATCAGTGCGGTGCGCCGGCCGCAGCGCGGCGGCCATTGGAGGGTGAACCAGCAGCAAAAGGAAGACCTTTCTCTCTGTCTCTCTCACTGTCCACTCTGCCTGTCAAAAAAACAAAAAAAAGACAGGAAGCCAGAGCAAGGCGGGAGGGGCCAGTGACCCCACCACCAAGGCCCAGCTTCCCAGTGCACGAGCCCTTTGGGGACACACTGAAACCACAGCCGTGTCCCCCACCCCGTAAAACTCACTGTGTTGTCTTGCCTTCCTCAACCCTGGTAATCACAGCGATTGCCTTTTTTGGGGAAACGTCACTGGCTTTTTGGGAAACTCATAATGCTTTTGAGATTCATCCTAGTTATTGTATTTACGGATAGTTTGAGATAGCAATACTTTGTTCCTCTCTATTGGTGAGAAGTATTCATTGCATAGAGGTACCACAGTTTGTTTATTCATTCATTCACCTGTTGAGGGACATTTCAGTTGTTTTCAGTTTTGGATAATTTTGAATAATAATTTGAATAGAGCTGCTATAAACATGTTGCAGCTCTTTGTGTGAACATATTTTCATTTTTATAGGATAAATAAATGAATGGGGTTCCTGGGTCATAGTAAGTATATGTTTTACTTTCTAAGAAACTGCCAAATTCTCCAAGGTAACTACTATTTCCATTTCATCCAACAATGTATGAGAGTTTCATTTGGTCACATCCCAATTAGCACTTCATGTTGTTAGTAATTTTTGTTTTAAATTATTATTTAAAGGCAGAGAGATAGATGCAGACAGACATGGACAGAGATCTTCCATCCACTGGTTAATTTTTTTTCCCGAAGAGTGATTTATTTATTTGAAAGTCAGAATTACAGAGAGAGAGGAAGAGATAGAGATCTTCCATTCTCTGGTTCATTCCCCAAATGGCTGTAATGGCTGGGGCTGGGCCAGGCCAGAGCCAAGAGCTTCATCTAGATCTCCCATGTGGGTGCCTTGGCACAAGCACCTGGACCATCTTCTGTTGCTTTCCCAGGCAGATTAGCAGGGAGCTGGGTCAGAAGTGGAATGGCTGAGACTCAAACCTGTACCCATATGGGGCGCCGATACTACATATGGTGGCTTAACCCACCCATGCCACAGCGCCTGCCCCTGGTTAATTGTTGAAATGCTAGCAATGGCTGGGGCTGGCTGGAGCAGACTGAATCTGGGAGCTGGAAACACAACCCAAGTTGCCTAGGTGGTGGTGGAGACCCAAGTACTTGAATCATCACTGCTGCCCCTGAGGGTGTGTATTAGCAGGAAGCTGGGGTCAGAAACGGAGCCAGGCACTCTGATATGGAATGTGGCATCTTAACAACTAGTCTGGGCGCCTGGCCCCTCAACACTGCTTTTAGTATCCCATATAGTTTATCTACTTTGTCTTTGGCTATGCCTCTTGGCTTAGGTTTCACAGTGGCTGCTCTGGGAATTTCCATATACATCCAGAACTTTCCACACTCAGTTGGATTTGTATTTTACTTCTTTCAGTGAGATGTGGGAACTCTCCTGTAGTTCTGTTGCTTTCCCATCTTCCCATTACGGCTGTTAGAAATGACTTACCTAGATTGGCCTGTACAGTCGGTTTTATCCTTTCTGCCTCCAGCTATCCGATACATGGAAGAGCTCAGGGAGAGCAGTCTGTTGTGGTGCCCAGGGCGTGGCCGTGGTCGTAGCCCCTCCTCTGTTCTGAGTGGGAGGGTTTCCCTCCTGTGCATTTCCATTCTGTCTGAGGAGCTTCCTCCAGCGATTCTTCTAGAGCAGGTCTCTGTCAACAGTTCTCTCCTTCAGCTGAGAATGTCCTTATTATGAAGGTTGAATTTAGGGCTGACACTTTTTTCCTCTTCCTGGCATTTATTTTTTTCTACTTTCTAGACTCCGTGGTTTCAAACTAGAAATCTGCAGCGGGGGCCTGGGCCATGGTGCTGCAGGTTAAACTGCTGCCTGCAGTGCCGGCATTCCATATGGGTGCCAGGTTGAGTCTCGGCTGCTCCACCTCCAATCCAGCTCCTGCTAATCTGCCTGGGAACACTGGCAAAAGATAGTCCAAGAGCTTGGGCTCTTGGGAGAACCGAAAGAAACTCTAGCCCCTGGCTTCAGCCTGGCCCAGCCCTGGCCTGTAAGGCCATTTCAGGAGTGAACCAGTGAACCAGCAGTGAACAATGTCTGCCACTTTCTCTCTAACTCTGCCTTTCAAATAAATACATCTGAAAAAAAGAAATGTGCAGTGATTGAAATGATTTTCTCCTGTAAGTGTGACCTGATTGCTGTCTCCCTAAATGCTCTCATCGGAGCCACGGTTAACGTAGCATCAAAGCGCAGATGACCGCTGCCCAGTGTCTTCTCGGAGCTCCAGCCTTCGGAGTGTTCAGTTTCACCTCGCAAACTGACTTGTCCACGGAGCTTAGGATGCACTCCTTGCTTCTGAGGGAATTACATGGCTAGCCATTTCCTAGTGGCCATTCTTTATTTTCTCCCTCTCTCAGGCTGCCTCCAGCTAGTCTCCAAGAATTCCATCTCCAAACTGTGTCGTTAAGTTCCTCCTCTGTTTTTTCTCTACTGCTGCCCTCCAGTTCCAAGCTAACATGATGCCATTCCTGAACTACTGTATACTTTATTCCATGTAATTTGTTTTCACACAGTAGAGATCCTTTTTACTCTTTTTAGAGTTTTATTAGAAAGGCAGAATGACAGAGAGGGAGAGAGAGCGAGAGAGATGATGACACCTGGAGCCAGGAAAATTCCATCTGAACTCCTACGTGAGTGGCAGGAATCAAGTACTTGGGCCATTGTCTGCTGTCTCCCAGGTGCAGCAGCAGAAAGCTGGATATGAGGTGGAGTAGCCAGGACTTGAACCAGGGACTCCAAAATGGGATGTTGGCGTCTCAGGCAGCCGCTTAACGTGCTGCCCCGCAACTCCAGCCCTGTAGCGGTCTTACGAAATCATTGTACTGGATTTCCCTTGTAGGTAGAGTAGAATTCTGATTCCTGATCTGGACAGTGTCTACCTTGCCTTTTTCTCATATTCCTCTTCTGACCTCCTGAACAGTAGCCACACTTTCCATTTCTTCCATGCGCCAGATTCTGCCCTGTGAGGATTTTTGCCCCCACCTTCTGCCACCCTGCTCAGCCTAGAGTTCCCTCTGCCGCTCGTCCCGGTCCTCCTGCCACCCTGCTCAGCCTAGAGTTCCCTCTGCCGCTCGCCCTGGTCCTCCTGCCACCCTGCTCAGCCTAGAGTTCCCTCTGCCGCTCGCCCTGGGTTAAGTACCACCTTCATTGGAGTAGCACACTTCCCTGCTTCAGCCTGTTACAAGAGATTTACAAAAAGTGACAGTTGCTCTTATCTCTTCATTCTTTTTTGAAAAGTGGGGTTTTTTTTAAATAAAAATACATGATTTACATTAGCAAGTTTTTCTTACTTGAGAATAAGTATTGTAAGGGACTGGCTTTGTGGCACAGAGGGTTAAGCCATCACTCGGGATGCTGGCATTCCATATCAGAGTGCTGGTTTGAATTACAGCATCTCTACTGCTGTTAACTTGTTAAAATTTCTCAATTTTAATCTCAAATGAGGTAAATAATGATAGATATAACCCATTTAACAAAATGTCTTAGGATATCTCTACAACTTTTTTCTTATAGTAAAATATATATATGACAAACTTTACCATTTTAATTATTTTAGGTATATAATTTATAGCATAAGATATTTACAATGTTGAACAACCATCCATTTGTAGAACTAGATTCTAGAACTAGAAAATTCTAGATATTTTATACAAGTAGAATCATATATTTTCCTGTTTGTGTCTGGCTTATTTCACTTAGTGTTTCCAACTCATCTGTGTTGTAGCTCATGAGTATATCAAAATTTCCTTCCTTTTATTGCCTGAAAATATCCCATTGTATGTCTGTACCACATTCTCATTATTCATTTATTTCCTCTGTACTCTTAGTTATAATGTGAGAGCACTTAAATGTAATTTTATCATTTAGTTTAGCGGGTTTATTAGTAAGTCCTATGGTATAGGATGCACATGTGGGTAGAATATGGATAGTGGAGATCCTTTCCCATACATTTTTTTATAATCCAGAGAAAGAGAAATTCAACGTGGTATTTGAGATTCTGAGTCATTAAATGAGGTAACTTTTAGTCATTCCTTAATTCTTACTTTTCTTACAGTGTTGACAGTACTGGCTTTATAATGGTTACTGAAAGCATAAACTTTTTTTTTTAAACTGGTAAAAATCGCCTATACCAATGTCATTCTTTTTCTAATAAGAATTATAATTAAGCAGATTATAATTTTATGTTTCAACTTTATTGAAGACTGCTTCAGTTCTGCTGTCCTGTAATCCAGCCACATTCACTTTATTGGCCTCAAGCAGTAGCTAGTACATAGTAGGTGCTTAATAAATGCTAATTGAATCAATGAATATTCTCAGCTATATGTTTACACTCTTGTGTTATTTTTATAGGTCACACCACCGAGGCCATCTATTATTTGTAATGTTATTAGTTTAATTCTCATAAGGTATCTTCATTTTTAGGTTTGTATTGTTACTCAGCTTTGTTCTTAGATATTAAAAACAATTAAGCTTTTATTTATATTTATTTATTTGAGAAGCAGAGAGAGAGAGAGAGAGAGATCCCTCCCACTTCCACTGATTGACAAAGGTCTGCAGTGGTGGAGGCTACAGAACCTGGAACTCAGGAACCCAGTCACCTGAGCCATCACTGCTGCCTCCCAGGGTCTGCATCAGCAGGAAGCTGGAGTCAGGAGCCAGAGCCAGATACTGAACCCGGGTGCTCAGTATGAGGTGTAGGCATTTTAACAGCTAGGCTAAACACTCGTCCAAAGGCTTTTGTTTTCAAAAGGTTTAATACTCATAATTTCAACACTGTTGTGCCTTGCTCTGACCTTTACTTAGCTATGGAGCCACAATATTAGTGAAAAGTTATTTTCTGGCGTCTGTCGGTGCTTATGAATCAGATGGTAACTATGACATTGACTTGGGCTTTGTGGCTTCTTGAATTCATGTAGGTGATGTAAAAGATGAGTTGTGTGTGAGGCATCTTCCTCTCTCACAGTATTTGTTGTTTTGTTGTGTACAGGTCTTCTCCAAGGGAGCTTTGCTCTCCGGTCTCACATCGTCGTCTTCCTGGGAATGAAAGCCATGTTTATGTACTGACCCTTGAATAGTCTTGTTATATTAAGCTATTTGTTTGTTACATGTGTGTTCATTTTATTTATACGTATTCTGAAAATGTTTCTGGAGTTGTTGGAGTAACTGCATTCTGGCTGAGACTTGCTGCTGACCAGAATTTTCCTTAGGTTGCTCTCCGCCCACTTGGGGCGTTGTGAGTGCTCATCCCCTCATTGGCTCCCTCTGGCCCTGAGTGTGTGAGTACATGGGGCGGGCACGGGTGGTGCATGTCAGGGAGTGGAATCCTAGGACTTCTTCTTACCTAGGACAGTGTACCCTGTGTGCTTCTGGGCGGAGATATGGTCCTCGGGACAGTGCTGCTTCCACCCCGTAATTACGGCAGAGCTCAGGACCTGGCACTTTGCTGCCTGAGCAGCAGAGCCTCGGAGCCTGCTCTGCGCGACGCACCAGGTATGGCTCAGAGGGGCCCGTGCGGGGTGGCCGACCACAGCGGGCAGGTGTGAATGAGGGCGTGAGGAAATCCATCTTGTCTGTCAGCATTGTCGCGCTCACCTCCGTCAGTGAAGGTCTGGATGCTGTGTGGCTGGCATTCTGTAGCAGAGCCTCAGCAAGTACTGACTGAGTGGAATAAATGTATAACTACTAGTCTCTGCCATTAGGATATGTATTGATTGAAGTGCAGAACTTAAGCTGTATTGAGAACTGTTGACTGATTCATTTTATACAACTTTTAAAGCATACTAAAAATTATTAACTTCTTGGAGAATATGCAGTCATATAAAGTAGAATTCTGGCAAGATAAGAGTTTATAAAATACTTAAAAGTGCCTGAAGTAAAAATTATATCTTTTGTTTTTTTCCAACTACTATATGACAAACATCTAATTAAACTGACAAAAGTTCTTGAATGACTAATTGGTGATAAGTGTTTTTAATAAAATGAAACAGTAAGTTTAGGAAGTATCTCTGAATTTGAGTTTAAAGTTTATTACTCTTGGCTTAAACTTGTTTCATCATAATAATTTATTTTTACAAGCTGTTATTTCTGTTTTCTTTATTTCTGTTTTATTCTGCAAATGTAACAATAGGAAAAATAATAAAAATATCTTTTATACTTGTTATCATGTATCTCTGCCACATGGGTCCTTTAAAGAGACACCAGAAATAAGTAAAAATCGGAGTGTTGTTTTCTCAGACCCATGATCTATGGCAGCAGTTAGTGGAAGATTAGTTAACTTGCTGTCTCAGTTACCTAATATATAACAGTTCACGTTGTTCAAAAATAAAACATTCCCAGCCTGCACACTTGCGGGCTTCGGGCGGGGACCGTATATCTTAGTCATCGTGTCTGTCTTAACTGAAGAGGAGAGTGGCGTCGACTGGGCCCGTGGGGTGACGCTGTGACCGCCGTGACATTTACTGGTCCTTCCCTGGGGCTTTAGTCTAATTCTGTGCTCGCCGTCACTCCTTAGCGTGTTCTTTCCCATTTAGTTCTTTACTCTGCGTGAGCCAATACTTGTTCATTCTTGGCCTCAGGAAAATGTTGGGATGTTTTTTCCTAGGGACAAGTTTTCCTTTTGTTTGGTGCAAGTGGGTAGGATGGCGTTCAAGTGTATATCCTGTGCAGACGGATTGTACGGGAAATTGACCCTCAGTTTTGTGAGAACAAAAGGGGAGTGGGAAGAAACAGCTAAGGAAGGAAGTTAAGGTCTTTTGACTTAATAAAAAAAAATCAAAAATGGAGAGTGGAGGATAAAAAAGGATTTTCACGTTAATCCATTAGCCTCAAAATGACTTTTATCCTGTTTTTATTTCTTTGTATATTTGAGAAATAGATAGTAGTGTTTGGCCTGTGAATATCTTTTAATATCTTTTGACATACATTTGTGTCATATGTCTCGTTCTGTTTTCTCCTTTTGTCAAGTGACATGGGTTTTTTAGAAGGTGACTTGGTTTTAGCAGTCCCGTATGGAGACAGGAGTTCCTTTTCAGTACAGATGAATACGTTATTAACTTGCCCTTGCACACTGAGTCATGAGTAAGAACTGCTGCTTTTCCTGTCTAAATGCTTGTTGAATTCAAACTTTACCCGACTCCATAGTTTTGTGTGAGATTCTGCCCCTGGGCGTCTTCTGTAAGTGTGGCAGCCACCTTTGATGAGACTCTCTTACATAGAAGCACTAATCTGGTTTCACTTAGTGGACAAAACAAATCCTTCGATAATACACGTGGACATGATACATTATACAATATATTTGGTGGCAGTAATTGCTGTGGAGAGTAAATCATGCAGGATGTAGGTGGGATGTGGGGGTGTTGTTAGGAATAGATGTTCTTTAAGTAAGGGTCGTGTTGCGGTGGCCCCTGGCCAGGCTTGGCGCAGGTCCTTGACTCCACGTGAGAAGGAGTTCAAGGACAAGACATAGATAAAGGTGAGCAGGAAAGCAAGATTTATTGAAAGTGAAAGTACACGTTTGAGAAGGAGTGCTGGCAAACTCGAGAGAGCAAGCTGCAGGCTGCGAGGTGGGGCTGTCTTCTCATACTACCTGGCATCATAGGAGGTGGTGTCTAGGGCAGGGCTTCTTTGAACGTTCAGAGAGGTAGAGCGTGGGGCAGGGCTCCAGTGCTGCCCATTTTTGGAAATCTTGGAAGTGTCATAGCATCAGGTGCATGATGGCAGGGGGAATGTCAGCCATGGTTATTTTATGATAATAATATTATAATTAACTAAAGGTCATCCCAGAGATGCAATCCAACCCCATTTTGGAGATTGCTTACCTGGCGCTCGTTCTAGTTGCAGAACTGCAGTTTGTGCTGTGTGAAAGGGGAAGGGACTGGCAGTGTATGGAAAGGGGGGTTTGCATGGTGACACTGAGCTCCACAGGGGCCAGCCCCAGAGCCATCACGCAGTCTCGTCATGCTGAGAGGTCTCCTGCGTGCAGTGGGCCGTGCAGGGCGGTGCTGTCAGACCCCAGCTCCTCTTGCTCTCCTCACTCAGAGAAGGCCATACTGACAGGGTGACATCTGAGTGAAATGTCATGGAAGGGAAGAGCCACTGAAACATCTTGCGGCGGGAGTATACCTGTGTTCAGGCCAGAGCCAGGAAGCCAGGGGCCAGACGGAAGCAAGCTCGGAGAAGAGCAGTAGGAAGTGAACGGAACAAGGCCGACCGTGGAGGGCCTGTAAGGATTTCGGGGTTTGGGTGCGTTCTCCAACACGGAAAGCATTGACGAGTTGAGAACAGAGGAGTCACAGTCTGACTAGTGAGTAAGCAGTGAGCAAGCGCAGGAGAATTGGAATCAGTTAGTAGTTGAGTGAAATGAAGTAACCCAGGTGGAATATACTGGTAGTGACAAGACGGTGGTAGTCCAGGGAGTGAGTGAGAAATGGATAGATTCTGGATACATTAATTTCTAACTATGGGACCGTTGCTATGGCGTAGTAGGCTAAGCCTCTGCCTTCAGCGCTGGTGTTCCATATGGTCTCCAGTTTGAGTCCCAGCTGCTCCACTTCCAATCCAGCCTGGGAAAGCAGTGGACTGTGGCCCAAGTGCTTGGGCCCCTGCACCCAGGTGGGAAACCCAGAAGAAGCTCCTGGCTTCAGATCGGCCCAGCTCTGGCAGATTGTGGCCATTTTGGGAGTAAACCATTGATGGAAGACCTCTCTCTCTGTCTCTTGCTCTGTTTGTAACTCTACCTTTCAAATAAATAAAAATTTTTAAAAGCTAAAAACAATTTTTAATTGTTATTTACTTTTAGACACAGCAAGTGAGAGAGCTTTCCCACTGTCTCACGCCCCAGATGCCCAAAACATCTAGGACTAGGTTAGGCCAAGCCCGGGAGCTGAGAACAGTCAGTCTAGGTCTCCCACATGGGTGGCAGGCACTCAGTTACTGGAACAGTCACTGCTGCCTCCCAGGCTCTGCATTGGGAGCCAGGTACTCAATATGGGATATGGGCATCCTAACTGGTGTTCTAACTGCTAGGGTCAATGCCCTCCCCCCAGCTTCAGTTTTGAAGGCAATACCAGCAGGATTTCTCATTGTATTAGATGTCATGTGAGAGCAAGAAAGGAGTCACATACAATTCCAAAAATTCTTTTTTAAAGATTTATGTATTTAGAGAGAATGAGATCTGTCCGCCGGTTCACTCCCCAAACAGCTGCAATGGCTGGGGCTGGACCGAGCCAGGAGCCAGGAGCTCCATCTGGGTTTTCCTGAGGGTAGCAGGGTTCTAAGCACTTGGGCTTTCTTCCGTGCTTTTCCAGATACATCAGCAGGGAGTTGGATCAGAAGCAGAGCAGCTGGGACTTGAACTTGGACTCACATGGGATATTGGCGCAGCCTGTGGCAGCTTAACCCATTGTGCCACAGTTGTGGCCACGTGATTGCAAACCTTGTAAGCTGAGCAACTGAAAAGGTGGATAGCCGTTAGCTGCGATGGGAACTCTGTGGGAGAAGCAGAGCAGGGGAAGGAATAGAGTATTTTTGCATGTGGGGTCCAAGTAGTGCTGGTGAGTTTTAGTGCGTGTATTCCGAAGCCCAGCACGGTGCCTAGCATGTACGGCGAAGTTCACTCAGATAACTAGTTGTGGAAGAATTAGGTGTCGATGTGCTGGGTTTCACAAAGTAACTGATAAATGGATACCCCTTGCTGTTTTTTGTCCTGATATGGTTTACCTTGGCTTTCACCACAGTGTCTCTAATGTGGTCATTGACAGCACAAAGTTCTTCTTAGTGTAGAGTTGTTATCCCTTTTACAGTTTCAAACAATGGGAACTTTCCCCTATCTAAAAAGAATGAAGTATACTTAGACTGTTTGATGATTATTAAGCAGAGCAATAATTACAAAACATTGTGATATGTTATGACTGTCACTGGGAACCCATTGTGGTTCATGTGGTATTTAGTATGGAAACAGGCTGTATTGTCACTTGTGTATTTTCTGTAACTCTTGGCGGATCTTTTCAATTTTTTTGTTGAAGATTTATTTATTTGAAAGGCAGAGTTACAGAGAAAGGGAGAGACAGAGAGAGATCAAGATCTTCTGTATGCTGGCTCACATCCCAAAAATGGCTGCAACAGCCAGGACTGGGCCAGCCAGAAGCCAGGAACTCCATCCAGGTCTCCCGCATGGGTGCAGGAACCCAAGGACTTGGACTATCTCCTGCTGCTTTGCCAGGTGCATCAGCCGCGAGCTGGATCTGAAGTGGAGCTGCTGGGAATTGAACCTGTGCCTCTATGGATGCTGGCATCACAGGTGGCGGCTTAATTTATTGAGGCACAATGCTGGCCAAGTCTTTTCCATTTGGTAAAGGATTGGCATTTTGTAGCCAGTGGAAATTTGCAAGGGTAGATAATTTTTTCATTTGAATAAAGAAAAATATAGTACATGTGACTACCTTAAAGAATGCTTTTATATATTTTTTAAAAAGTTTCATTTATTGAGGCTGGCGCTGAGGCATAGAGGGTAAAGCCACCGCCTGCAATGCTGGTATCCCATATGGGCACCGGTTTGTGTCCTGGCTGTTCTACTTCTGATCAGCTCTCTGCTATGGCCTTGAAAAGCAGTAGAAAATTTCCCAAGTCCTTGGGACCTTGCACCCACATGGGAGACCCGGAGGAAGCTCCTGGCTCCTGGCTTCAGATTGGCGCAGCTCTGGCCATTGCAGCCAACTGAGGGTGAACCAGCGGATTGAAGATCTCTCTCTCTCTCTGTCTCTCTCTGCCTCTCCTCTGTGAGCTCTGACTTTCAAATAAATAATCTTTTAAAAAAGAGTTTGATTTATTTATTTGACAGAGACGTGGAGGAAATGTGATAAAGCTAAACAAATTCTAAGGCTGTTAAAATTACATATCTAACCCACAACAAGAATTTCTCTGTCACATAGACAGAAGATCAATTTTGAAACATTTCGTTAATGTGATTTTAAGACTAAGATTTATCTTATTGTTTCTAGTCACATATTATCACATATTTGTTTAGCTAACAGTTATTGAACACATACTATGTAAGTCAACAGAAAGAAAGCACATAGATGAACTTCCTGTTCCCAAGGAGCACATCATACAGTTTGGGAAGCAACACCAACAAGTGGCCACTATAAATACAGAGACCAAGATGGAAGGTACCACTGTACCAAGTGGTCTGGGAGGGGTGTACTCCCAGGGGTGCTGAGTGTTCCAGAATGAGTCCAAGCCAGCCAGTGAAAGGAATGGGGGGTGAGAAGGGGGGAACCAGTTCTGGTGGACTGGGGGTCAGATGGTGGGGAGCAGCCTGGAGAATGCCAGAGTGTGCGACTGGAGGGTTGGGCTAGGGAGAGGCCTCGTCGTGGAGGGACTTAGGGTCATGGTAAGGAGACTTCAACCTGGTGGGGAACTGTTGAAGAGCCTTAAGAAGAGTAACATGGTCCAATTTTTGTCTTAAGTAGATCACTTTGCCAGCTGTGTGGAGGATGGACTTGAGGGAGACAAGACTGGAGGCAGTAGTCCAGGTGAGAGATGCTGGGGCCGGAGATGGAGAAGAGGGAATGGATTTGACAGACAACCACAGATTCAAAAGCTCTTCCCCCTCAAACAGGATGGAACTCATTTGAAATGTAAAAAATGAAAGAAGCAAAGAGACATGGCAGAAAATGTCTCTTGATGATAGACCATTCAATAGTACGCCTTGGCAGACAGCCAGTAAAGACAGTCCCAATAATGAAGAAAATCACTACTGGGAGAACAATGTGCATTTTATAACTGACCTGGGCTGTAGGAAACAGGTGATCTATTTGTGTAATGTGAATAAATTTGGGAACTCTAAAGCCTTGAAGGAAAAAAGAGTTCTTACAGGTCTCCAGCCAGTGCACACTGGTAGAAACTCAGTAAGTATCCATTGGGGCAGTATTTTCTAGGACTTTCCATTAAATTATTGATGATTTATAAAAATGTTCTGCCCAGGGAAGAAAATAGAGTAAAATTCTCATTTAAAACAATGAATAATAGCAAGTTGTTTCACATACAGTGCCTAGTAATGTAAGATTATTTTCAACTCTCAAGCATATTTTGTATTAAACCAAATTATATTTTATGTTACAGATAATTTCAGAATTGTTTTTCTAGAAGCACTTTTTAAAAACAATTTTCCCTGTATAATGGGGTCTAGATTTATACAGTATTCAAATACTTCTCAAAAATTATCTTTTCTACAATTTGTTTTATATGAGGAGGGTAAGGGAAAGAGGTATTTTGGGAGGACTGAGAAAACTTAACTGCTGTTTAAAACCACCACTGCAACAAAATGTTGAACATGGGCCGGCACCGTGGCTCACTAGGCTAATCCTCCGCCTTGCAGCGCCTGCACACCGGGTTCTAGTCCCGGTCGGGGCGCCGGATTCTGTCCCGGTTGCCCCTCTTCCAGGCCAGCTCTCTGCTGCGGCCAGGGAGTGCAGGGGAGGATGGCCCAAGTGCTTGGGCCCTGCACCCCATGGGAGACCAGGAGAAGCACCTGGCTCCTGCCTTCGGATCAGCGCGGTGCGCCGGCCGCAGCGCATCAGCCGCGGCGGCCATTGGGGGGTGAACCAATGGCAAAAGGAAGACCTTTCTCTCTGTCTCTCTCTCTCACTGTCCACTCTGCCTGTCAAAAAAAAAAAAAATGTTGAACATGTTTTATAAAACTAGTAGCCGCTTCATTTTGAGAGTTCTTTGCTTTTCTCTCCTTCAGGAAAGTATGCCTTTCCCGTTTCACTCTGGCAGTGAATGCCTATAAATCGGAGCCAAATTCTCATGTTGTGGTCTTTTCTCTACCTACCTTGCTGTGTTTTCAACAAGGAAATTGTGTCCTTGTGCTCAGGAGAGTAGTGCCTGTTTGTTATTCTGTATGACTGCACAGGCAGGACAGTGCTGGCCCTCTTTGTAACTGTCAGTATATGCTAGCCGCTGAAACACTGGGGATGTATTGAGTTCAGGTGAATTTTCAGCTGTTGAACTCACTGGGAGTTCCATTCCCTTTTTCTGTCTTTCAGAAGCTTTGCACCGTCCCTATGGTTGTGATCTTGAACCCCAGGCACTGAACGAAGCCATCAGGTGGAGCTCCAAGGAGAACTTGCTTGGAGCCACCGAGAGTGACCCTAATCTCTTCGTTGCACTTTATGATTTTGTAGCAAGTGGTGACAACACACTCAGCATCACTAAAGGTGAGGGGTCTGTGTAGTATCTCTGAGCTCTCACTGGTGGTTAAGAGATCGGGGCCTGTCTGGCTTCTGCCGCTGACTAAAATTAGGTAAGTCACTTGGGTCAGATGCTGTGGGTTCACTATCTTTTTTTGCCTGTGTATGGGATAATGCCCTATGATGTGTAACTCTATATTTTGGGGTTTATTAGGGACAAAATGAGAATAAACACCTTAGAAACTCCGTATGTAAACGTCCCTGATTCTCAGAATTTTGTACTGTATGTGATGTGCCAGTGCTCATCTACCTCAAAGGTAAGACTCTGGTTCTGACTGAGCGGTGACTTCCCACGCTGAGTTACGTTGCCAGAGCCCGGTGCTACTCACAATTATGGTCTGGGGAGTAACTGCCCAGAACTCTTCCGTCCCAGTCCCGGTGGGTTTCAGGATGCACTCAGGATGTCAGCCGGCTACAGCGCTAAGGACGCCATTTATACTGAGTTCAGCCCAAACGTTCATTTTTGGAGCAAGACTTTGTGCGTGAAGATACTAATCCAGTGCTCTGCGTTCTGGCACAAGCTGCCTGTTAGGGTCCAGCTTTGAGTTGTTGTGGCCTATCGTTTGTGTTTGTAGGGGTTGATCAAAGTCATAGTAGGACTGGTTTTATTATAATCTCAAGAAAATAGTAGTTTATTTCAATAGTGAATTCTTCTAAAAAAGGAGGACTAAGGACATGGCCAAGGAAAGTCACACGTGTATTTCTTGAACAAGAACAAAAAAGGGAGAACTCTTCTAAGGAAGAAATGAGACTGTGAGGACGTTTTCATTGTGTCCATGAATTTTATTGCTGCTCTGTCTAAACTTGTTCTTGCATTTTCAATTTATGAAAGCCTCTTACTGAGGAAAAAAATGTATCTTGGGATAATTTTTAGCTAGCTGAAATTATAACTTAAATGAGTATTTGTCATAGAGTTAGATGCTTTTTACTTGGAAGGTTCAGAATGAGCTATCAAATGGGAGTTGGTGTTCCAAAAAAAGACAGGTTTCCCTCCCCTCAAATAATGTTACTCTAGGTATAATTAAAAGTATTTAAAAATTTATTTTCATTTTATTTGAGAGGCAGACAGAAATCTTCCATTTGCTGGTTGACTCCCCAAATGGCCTGTAACAACCAGGGCTGTGAGCCAGGCTGAAGCCAGGAGCTGGGAACTCAGTCCAGCTCTTCCATGTGGGTAGCAGGGACCCAGGCACTTGAGCCATTACCCACTGCCTTCCCAGAGGTATTAGCTGGAAGCTGGATCAAAAGTTGAAATGGGCCTTGAAAAAGTGTACTCTACGGGCCAGCGCTGTGGCGCAGCAGGTTTAAGCCCTGGCCTGAAGTGCTGGCATCCAGTATGGGTGCTGGTTCCAGTCCTGGCTGCTCCTCTTCCAATCCAGCTCTTGCCTATGGCCTGGGAGAGCAGTAGAAGATGGCCCAAGTCCTTGGGCCCCTGCACCCGCGTGGGAGACCCAGAAGAGGCTCCTGGCTCCTGGCTTCCGATTGGTGCAGCTCTGGCCATTATGGCCATCTGGGTAGTGAACCAGCGGATGGAAGACCTCTTTCTCTATCTCTGCCTCTCTCTGTAACTCTTTCAAATAAATAAAATAAATCTTTAAAAAAAAAAAAAAGTGTTCTCTCATATGGGATGTGGACATCCCAAGTGGCAGCTAAGCTGCACCAAACGTCCACCCCTCATATAATTTTTGCATACATCAGTTTTCAAACTGAGTCGGAGCTGTGGCCTAGAGCAGATGTGCTTGTATGTGTGCATGTGCCAGGAGTTTCCAAGGCATGGGAAGCAGAAAAGTGCATTATCTCATGATAGCAACTACTTAAAGATTTTGGGTAGTATTGGGGACAGGATGCTGATCATATGTGTTATATGTTTAGAGGTTATGCTTATACAGTCAAAGGAAAGTTTTACAGTTTGAGGATAAATTAAGACTTTTGGAGAGATTTTGTACTGTACAGTAGTGTCTGTAGGACTCACATTCTGTTTTACCCCTGATCCTTCAGTGGAGAAATTGGTGAAGTGATGACTCAGAACATTCTTTCCCAGGTAGTTTTCTTGTCAGTATTTTCCAAGATAACTCAGTTGCCAAGGAAACACTGATGAAGAAAGTCTGCTGATGCCTCAGTTACCAGGGAGAGCAACAGCAGTGTGCAGCTCTGGCACGGAGGTTATCTCGGTCTGTGGCCAATAGGGGTTTCTCTAAAAACCAACGAAATGCCAGCTTTTTGTATCAAGTTCTTATTAATATAAATGATATCATACTGTTGCTATTTTCTTATTTTAAAAGATATGAATATGTTTTAAAAATAAAACACCAGGACTTATTTTAGTTCCTTTTTTGAAGATGGAATTTTGCTTGATTTAAAAATTCCAGGATTCCTTTGCAGATAGGGCCAGTGTTTGTGTCCCTGTTGGTCATCCCCTAGTCAACTTCCATAGTGGCCAAAACTTCCAGAGGAGATGAGACGAATAAGCAACCCAGGGTAGTTGACTGGGCGCTAATTACAATGGCCTGCCGCTGTCAGTTCTCTTAAAGAAGGCAGCAGTATAAAATGTGATGATGTGTATTGAGATACTGCTTAGTCCTCACTTCTAGTTCTTGTGGATCAGTGGAGAAAAGCTAGAGAGCAGCACTGTTTCCTTCCAAGATCAGTTTTTTTCTGTCAGCGTGATGGTGAGTATTTATCTCCTCAGTTGCACATACGCATCCCCACCCCAGACACTCCTGTCTGTGTACAGTGCATGTGTGTGTATTTCATAGAAACATACACGTATGTGTATGCACACACTCTGTGTTCTCTCTCCAGTTAGCTCAGTTGAGAGGTAGGGGCTAACAAATACCCGATGGCAAACGTTCTGTAGACGACCGGCCCCACATCGCTGATCCCCAGAACCTGGAGTTTCTCCTCAGCAGTCCTTGCCTGATGGCTTCAGGCCCTGCGCCTTTCGCTGATGGGGCTTCCTTCTGCCTTTTGTCACTGAGGAAGTCTGTGTGAACCCTGTGCAAACACTTGCATCTCTTACTGACCAGAGCCTTAAGGCGCTACAAGGATTCGTCAACATTTATCACTAACAGTATCTCCTCATCTTCTCTGTTTTGCTAAAGAAGCTTTTAACCTGTGCTCCAAGTATAGGGCAAGAGGTATGTTGAAGCCTGAATTTGATGCTCACAGCTTTAATAGAGAAATCAAAGTATACGCAAAGATCCACAGTGACTTGGGTTTTGGGTTCCAATATTAAGAGTCAGCTTCCCTTCCCACACACCAATTTTAGAGGAATAGATAGGAGTGATTCATTCTTAGTGGGAAATAGGAAAGAAATGCTAACCTTTTTTTTTTTTTTAAGATTTTATGTACTTATTTGAAAGGCAGAGTTACAGAGAAGAGGCAGAGAGACAGAGACAGAGACAGGTGTCGGTCTTCCATCCTCTGGTTCACTTCCCAAGATGGATGCAATGGTCAGAGCTGCACCAGGAGCCAGGAACAACTTCTGGATCTCCCATGCAGGTGCAGGGGCCCAAGGACTTGGGCTGTCCTCTACTGCTTTCCCAGGCCATAGCAGAGAGCTGGATCGGAAGTGGAGCAGCCGGGACTCGAACCAGTGCCCACGTGGGATGCTCACACTGCAGGCAGCGGCTTTACCTGCGTGCCACAGTGCCGGCTCCGAGAAACGCTAACTCTTCTAAAACTTGAGTTCTAGAAAAGATTCTGCTTGAGAGTTCTCACTGCTGACCCTCCTACCCCTGTGCCCTGCCCTCCCCTCTGTGATCTGTGTTTTGGCATGGATGATGTTTCTGCTTTGGTGCCAAATGAAATTTAGAAGGAATTGGGCACCTCAGTCCTTGCTTGTGATCAGCAGTGGCCCATCTCTACATGAAATACCCTCATTGATAAACTATTTTGAAGGGAGTGAATTTTATTTTTCTTCAGAAGAGTGAGCACTGTGCTGTTTTGCAGCCATCTGAGTAGTCTTTTTTCCCATCTTACTACTATACATACTTTCCTAAGGACAGTCTTCAGGTGCTGTATTAGGTTCAAGTGATAGGGCACCCTCACTGGTCTGGCATCAGGTGATGGTGTCGGTGCTGGCAGAGTCTGAGGAGACGCAGAGCACCCTGTGTTAAGAGAGGACACACAACTGTGGCTGTGTAGTCTCTTAGGAAGCCACCGAGATTTAATTGTAAGGGTTCCCCTGTAACGACCCAATCCGATCACTTCCCAATGACTGCAACAGCCAGGTCGGGCCAGGAGCCAGGAAATCCATCCTGGTCTGCCACATGGTTGCAGGGGCTCCTGTACTTACATAATGTACTTATTTATATAACACTTACACGATGCTGCCTTCCCAGGTGAATGGGCAGGGAGCTGGATTGGAAGCAGAGCAGCCAGGACTGGAACTGGTGTTCCTATATGGGATGCCAGCGTTGCAAGCTGCAGTTTAACCTGTTGTGCAAGGATGCTGCCCCCAGACACCATAATTGGTTCAAGTTTCTGCCGTCTTAGTGTCATTAACATAAGCCTTTGAGATCAAACCTGTAGCACTTGGGCCCTTGGGGGACACTCAGCATCCAGACTGACATCTAGGTCGGGTCACAGCATGTGTAGACCTTTTTTTTATTTTTTTTATTTTTTTTTTTTTTGACAGGCAGAGTGGACAGTGAGAGACAGAAAGGTCTTCCTTTTTCTCTTGGTTTACCCCCCAGTGGAGGCTGTGGCCGGCGCACCGCACTGATCCGAAGCCAGGAGCCAGGTGCTTCTCCTGGTCTCCCATGGGGTGCAGGGCCCCAAGACTTGGGCCATCCTCCACTGCACTCCCAGGCCACAGCAGAGAGCTGGACTGGAAAAGGGGCAACTGGGACAGAATCTGGCGCCCTGACCGGGACTAGAACCTGGGGTGCTGGCACTGCAGGCGGAGGATTAGCCTAGTGAGCCATGGCGCTGGCCAATATAGACCTTTAATTGTGTGTAGCCGACTCCAGAAAACTGTTTCTCACGTGCTTTTGTGGCACAGGCTGTAAACTGAAGAGGTCTGTCAGGATGTGGTGAGCAGCCAAGGTTGTTACTTAAAACGTTTTTTTGGTGAAGTTTCCAGGTTCATTTTCCAATGAGTTTGAAGTTTGACATTACATGGCTTCAGTGTAAAATGAAATCTTAACACCTTTCATTGTGACTTCCTGGCTAGGTGAAAAGTTGCGAGTCCTTGGCTACAACCAGAACGGCGAGTGGAGTGAAGTCCGCTCTAAGAATGGACAGGGCTGGGTTCCCAGCAACTACATCACCCCCGTGAACAGCTTGGAGAAGCATTCCTGGTACCATGGCCCCGTGTCCCGCAGCGCGGCCGAGTACCTCCTTAGCAGCCTCATCAACGGCAGCTTCCTGGTGCGGGAAAGCGAGAGCAGCCCCGGGCAGCTGTCCATCTCGCTCCGGTACGAGGGCCGCGTGTATCACTACAGGATCAACACCGCCACCGACGGCAAGGTAAGGCCGCCCGGAGCCACCTCTGGGCGTGCTCGGAATGACCAGAGTGGGAGTAGGTCTTCTTAGCTGACGTGGCTGACTTCGTGAGTGTAGCTGTTAGGCACGTTAGACAAACCTTACTCTTCTCGAAAGAAGATGGTAATGGAAAGGAAAAGCGGAATTATGTTAGTAGTTTAATGATAAGCTGAATTTGAAGGTTAAAAATGATAGGAACTATAGGAGCCACTGTAAGTGAGCTCTTCAGTCATCAGTTCACAAATAGAACCCGATGCAGCCATCCCCTAATTTCATGGGCGTTTATTTCAGGACCCTCTGTAGATGCCTAAAGCTGCAGGTAGCGCCACAACCTGTGTATTCTGTGTTTTTTCCTGTGTATGTATACCTATGTATGCATACCTATGATAAAGCTTAACGTATAAATCATATATACTAGAGACTAACAACAATAACATAGTAAAATATAAAAACAATTATAGCAACATAATGAGTTACATTTCTTAGAATATCTGTTATTTTTAAAGATTTATTTATTGGGCTGGCGCTTTAGCATAATAGGTTAAGCATCTGCCTGTCGTGCCGGCATCTCTTATGGGCGCTGGTTTGAGTCTTGGCTGCTCCATTTCCAATTCAGCTTCCTGCTGATGGCATGGGAAAGCAATAGAAGATGGCTCAAGTGCTTGGGCCCCTGCACCCATGTGGGAAGCCCAGAAGAATCTCCTGGCTCCTGGCTTTGGATCAGCTCAGCTTCAGCTGTTGAGGCCATTTGGGGAGTGTCAGTAGACCTCTCTCTCTCTGTCTCTCTGTAAAGATGCCTCTCAAATAAATAAATTAATTTTAAAAAAGATGTATTGATTTGAAAGACAGAGTTAGAGGGAGGGAGAAAGAGAGAGAGAGATCTTCCCATCTGCCAGTTCACTCCCCAAGTGGCCACATCGGCCAGGGCTGGGCAAGGCAGAAGCCAAGAGCCTGGAATTTCACCTGGGTCTCCCACATGGGTGCAGGGGCCCAAACATTTGGGCCATCTTCTGCTGCTTTCCAAGGTGCATTAGCAGGGAGCTGGCTATGAAGTGGAGTGGCCTGGACTTGAACCGGTGCTCATGGGACGCTGGTGTCACAGGCAGCAGCTTACCTGCTGTTCCACAACACCGGCCCCTCTCAGAATATCTTCCTGTGCTGACCAAGGGTAACTGAAACGGAGGCGTGTAAACATGGATAAGGGAGGGCACTGTAGGTTCCTGCAGAATGAATTTACAGTAGTCATTCAGCAGTCTGCGTGTTGAGAAGACCAGCTGTGTAATAATGAAACTTTTGTTGTACTTCATAAACTATAAACCATGGCCAGGTCAGTTGTTCTCTTACTGAACAGTGTAAATTTAGGTGGAATCGTTTCTTTGATTATTTTCCTCTATGTGGTATGCATAGTAGGGAGAAGCAGAGGCTTTGGAGCAGGTGGACCTGGTTTGCTTTGTTACTGCACCATTTATTAGCAACTTTAAATAAGCACCAATTTCCCAGTCCGTCAATAAATCCCACTTTTTCTTATTGTAAAGATTAAAGGAAATTTTTTTAAAAAAACACAATGAGTAGTGCAAAGTCAGAAATGATTATTAATGCTCTTTCTCTTTTGTACCACCATCCACCATCCGTAGTATGTTCTCTCTTCACCAAACCAAATAAAACCATAATGTAAGAGAGACCCAGCAGAAGTGAATGCTTGTATGGGCCAGAAGACACCTAAGGAATGTTCCTAGTGGCATTATTCGTGGTAGCTCAAAACTGCAAACAGCTGAATACCTACCAGTAGACTAGATTAATAAATTCTAAGATGCTCATAAAATGGAATCCCATACAGCAAGAGGTACACATAGTCCTGCCACATACAGCAGTCAGGGCTAGCCATGACCGTCCAGCTGCCCTATTTGTGCATAGAGCTCTACTGGAACCCAGCCCACACCATTGGTTTATGTATGGTCATGGTTATTTCCATCGCTGGACAGTGAGGAGCACTTGCAACAGAGACCCTCCGACCACAAGCCTTAAATGTTTGTAACCTGGCCCTTTACAAATAGTGTGTTGGCCACTGGCCTAAATGAGCCTCACACACAAGTTGGAGAGAGTGATGATTGCCAGGGGGTGGGATGGAGGAGTGGGACTACTGCTGATGGGTGTGGCGTTCCTTTTTGGGATGATGAAAATGTTCTGGAGTTGGGTAATGGTGACGGTTGGATAGTTGTGAATAACCCAGAAGAAAAATTACTTGAGTTGTACATACTAAGATGGTGACTTTGACATGATGTGGATTATATTACAGTGAAAATAAGTTGAATGCAAGAAAGCAGACACACAACAGTACACATTAAATGACTTTATCTGTGTAGCTCAGATACAGGTGAAGGTAATCAAAGGAGTTAGAAGTCCGCATGGTGGTTCCAGGAGGCCGGGCCCTGCTTGCCCTCTTTAATCGGAGCATTTCTTCCTTCATCTCCTCATATACCAGGTCCCACGGTCTGTCTTGGTGCTTAGAAGTATTTGGAGGTCAGTGAGCTTGGTGATCCAGAGAACTGTCTTGGAGGATTTGCCCAAAGACCGTACTAATTTAGGGGAGAAGAGGAAGATTGGGTCAACTCGTTCATTGCCTCGGTCAGGGTGGCTTCCGATCTTTGTGTCTTGAGGCCAGTGCAGCATGGGCTGAAGACCAGGCCCTTGTCTCCCGACAAGTGGGTTAGCGTGTCTCCTTTGCCCGCCAGGTGTACGTGACTGCGGAGAGCCGCTTCAGCACGCTGGCAGAGCTCGTCCACCACCACTCCACAGTGGCCGACGGGCTGGTGACCACCCTGCACTACCCAGCACCCAAGTGTAATAAGCCTACGGTCTACGGCGTGTCCCCCATCCACGACAAGTGGGAGATGGAAAGAACAGACATCACCATGAAGCACAAACTTGGGGGTGGGCAGTACGGAGAGGTTTACGTTGGCGTCTGGAAGAAATACAGCCTGACGGTTGCCGTGAAGACGTTGAAGGTGGGTTGCGCAGGATTACAGTGCTCAGCGGCCTTCTCCTGTGTGCCCAGTCACTTGAATATCAGCGTGCCCTTCTTGAGCTCGGGAACACTTTCCACCCGCTGGTGCCAAGCACTTTAGCAAATTGCAGTGATTAACCCTGGTGCCATTGCTGACAGTGCAAGGGAGATTATTCACTGCAAGGCTGGGAAACCCACGGGTGGGGAAGATTGCTCCCTGGAGGCTGTTAACGCAGACCTTCCTTGTAGGAGGTTAGAAGCAAATTAGAGCTTAGGAAAGCTAAACAAGCTGTTTGCCTCCGAGAGCAACCCCTGCGGGACAGAATTCTCCATCCGTGCTCCTAGAATCCTGGGGCTCGCTCTCGCTCTGTCCTTGGTGTTCTTGCTTCTCCCCTCTCCACTTGTTCTTCCTCTGCTCCCGCTCTCTTCTCTCGGCCTGCTGGAGTAAACAGAGGGTTGCCAGCCACCCTCAGTTCTCGGCAGTCTCCCAGAGCCCAGGAGCTCTGCTACATCAGTCCTGAACGTCCGTCCTGCCTAGTTACCAAGTGTATTGTGAGGGTGGAACGGGACAGCGCCGCTCCAGCAGCTCGTCATCTCCTCGGGCAGATGGACATGTAGCAGGGAACTGTGCTGTCTCCTGTCTGAAGGCTGACGGAGCCAGAGGAGAGACCACCAGAGGACCCAGCCGTCCAGCCTGAGTCCCAGGCATGTTTCAGTCGGTTACAGGACACGACTGCTGGGTGTACTGCGGTTTCCAGCAGATGAGTGAGTTCAAGGACAGTTTCTTTGACTTCTGTAGAGCACATTAGGTTGTGATAAAATTCCTCAGAGTAACGAACTGCGGTGCTCCACGGACTTGGAGAGTTGATGTTTCAGGCGTGTGATGACGGTGGCGTCGGCCCCTCTGCTTTTCTTCCCCTCACCCACCTTTCCCGTCCTTTTTCCAGGAGGACACCATGGAGGTGGAGGAGTTCCTGAAAGAAGCTGCAGTCATGAAGGAAATCAAGCACCCTAATCTGGTACAGCTGTTAGGTGAGGAGGTCAGGCACCCTAATCTGGGACAGCTGTTAGGTGAGGAGGTCAGGCACCCTAATCTGGGACAGCTGTTAGGTGAGGAGGTCAGGCACCCTAATCTGGGACAGCTGTTAGGTGAGGAGGTCAGGCACCCTAATCTGGTACAGCTGTTAGGTGAGGAGGTCAGGCACCCTAATCTGGGACAGCTGTTAGGTGAGGAGGTCAGGCACCCTAATCTGGGACAGCTGTTAGGTGAGGAGGTCAGGCACCCTAATCTGGGACAGCTGTTAGGTGAGGAGGTCAGGCACCCTAATCTGGGACAGCTGTTAGGTGAGGAGGTCAGGCACCCTAATCTGGGACAGCTGTTAGGTGAGGAGGTCAGGCACCCTAATCTGGGATAGCTGTTAGGTGAGGAGGTCAGACACCCTAATCTGGGACAGCTGTTAGGTGAGGCAGTCAGGCACCCTAATCTGGGACAGCTGTTAGGTGAGGAGGTCAGGCACCCTAATCTGGGACTGCCCCAGCGGTGCTTGCCACCCACCGCCTTGCTATCACCGGATCTTTCTTTAGAATCACCATGGCGGAACCTCCAAGTGCGCATCCACTTCAATAAATGGTGCTTTTAATGAGCAAGATCTTTTAATGAGCAAGATCTGTATTTAAGGATTACTCAGGATACAGCGGCCTGATTTGATTTCATTACATAAAATTGTTCAGCTTGCGGTAGTTTCTCCAGATTCGAAGTTCAGAACCTTCAGAGTGGTACCGGGCCCAAGGCTGTCTTGAAAAACTGTCGCAAGATAAAGAAATACTGAGTAGTCTGTGACTAAGCCCTTCAGTGGCAAACCTGTACAAGCAGGAAGTGCCCGGCTGTGCTACATTGGTTTTTCACCTGTTCGGACTGCAAAGAAACTTTGGATTAAGTTCTTTTCCCCTTTTAAAAATGGGGCGATTTCTTTGGATGCACAAATGGAACCAACTACCCCAAAGGAAATAGCTTCTTACTGACCCTCCATGGGAATTTGCTGTCTGTCAGTGAAATCCTTGAGTCTGGAGGCTGCTGAAGTCTTCACAAAGCATTGTTGCAGGTGGAGCTCACGTAGTCTTCAACATTGCACAAATGCTTTTACTTCCAGATGGGCGCTTTAGCATGGGATTGAGGAGAACCTCCGCATGGACAGAATTTGCTTTCTGGGGCAGGCGTTTGGTAGGCTGGTTAAGATGCCACTCGCGATGTCCATATCCCATGTCGGAGTGCCTGGGTTTGAGTCCTGTCTCCACTGCAGGTTCCATCTTCCTGCTAATGGGCGTGCTGGGAGGCGTAGTCGATGGCCCAAGTACTGTGTGTGCCACCACATGGGAGGAGCTGCTGGAGTTCCCAGGTCCTGGCTTCAGCCTTGCCCAGTGGGCATTTTGGGGGCAGAGGAGGGTGAGCCAACAGAGGGAAGATCTCCCTGTCTATATATCTCTGTCTTTCTGCCTTTGATGTAGAAGTTAATTAATTATTTATGGTCGTCTTAGCCCCTTATGGAGTTAATACAAGTAAATCCACTTCTGCCCAAACAGGCAAATACTCAAAGGCATACGAATTTCCAGAGAACAGCGTAGCGAAGCAGAGACTCCCTTCTCAGTTTTCTTTATTTCTTCCTCTCTCCCCCCGTCCTTCTCCTCTCCTCTGTTTTTCCTTTTCTTTTCAAGAAAGGCTGGGAGCCAGAGATCTTCCATCCATTGGTTCACTCCTCAGATGTCTGCAACCGCTGGGGCTGAGTCAGGAATCTGCCTCCCAGGGTACATCTTAGCAGGAAACTGGAATCAAGAGCAGAGCTGGGACTTGCACCCAGGCTCTCCAGTGTGGAATGCAGACACCCCAAGAGGTGTCTCCACCACAGGTCAGGTGCCTGCCCTGAGCCAACGTCCTGAATTTTGCTGTATTAATTGCAGAAAATGAGGTGCTAAGAAGGGGAAAGATTTCACCAAGCTGGTGAGCAAACAACAGAACTATGAAATGGATTGTTCTGCGTACGCGCTAGTAAGACGAGCTCTGTTCTCCAATGCCAGGCGTGTGCACCCTGGAGCCGCCCTTTTACATTGTGACCGAGTACATGCCGTACGGGAACTTGCTCGATTACCTCCGGGAGTGCAGCCGTGAGGAGGTGACGGCCGTGGTGCTGCTCTACATGGCCACGCAGATCTCTTCTGCCATGGAGTATTTAGAGAAGAAGAATTTCATCCATCGGTGCGTACAGCCTGCGTGCTGCCCGTGATGAGGAGATGAAGGAGCAGAGACCCTTCCGGGAGTTCTCAGATGAATCCAGGCAGTAATTACGTCTTTGAGGAGGCCCGTGATGTCCTTTCCAACCTGCAGTCCCACTGCTCTCTGATCAAAGTGCCGTGCTGAGCCTTTGTCAAAACAAAGGGTTTCTATTGCGCAGCACCAAGGCCCTTTTGCTCCCTCTAGTGGCTGAATTGTAAGGTAGCTTTCTGTTTCGATGAAGGACCTAAAACCTTAAAGAAAAGCAGCTGTCGCTCACCTCTGACACCTGTCCCAGCTTCTTGTCACCTGGAACCCATTTCACAAAGTCCCTTTACTTCAGAACCTGCTTAACTGCCTGTCACTGAGTACTCTGAGATGTGTAGTCAGTGACTTTGTGCCATGTTAGTGATTGTCAGCACTTAGCAGCTCTTGTAGCACAAGAGAATAAAGCGTTTGTGACCACTTTGCTCACCATTTGAATGGAATCACATCAGGGTTCTCTATCCCACAGAGATCTTGCAGCTCGGAACTGCCTAGTGGGAGAAAACCACGTGGTAAAAGTGGCCGACTTTGGCTTGAGTAGACTGATGACTGGAGACACCTATACTGCTCATGCCGGAGCCAAGTTCCCTATCAAGTGGACAGCACCAGAGAGTCTTGCCTACAACACCTTCTCAATTAAGTCTGACGTGTGGGGTAAGCTTGCAACACCCACTTTCCTGCTTGTGCCGCTTTTCTTCATTATAAATGCTCTCGATCCCTTAGAGTCTTTTTTATGTGATACTCAGAATTCTCCGCCTGGTCTCCCCCTTCTTGCATCCCTCCTGTCTGCCAAGCACTGTGTGAGGAACTTAGTGCAGGAAGAAGCATAAAGAAAAGGTTTACAGGGGAAGTCCCTGCCTTCAGAGAGGTCACAGCCGTCCAGGTGTTCCCTGTCGTGAAGCTGTGACCCCCTCTCTCTCTGCCTTCCACCTTGGGCTTCGTCACGCTCCCGCAGCTCGGGGATACAGGGCCCCCTCTCCACCTGCATTTTTCCTTGTAGCAGAGCTGCTTTCTGGCAGCCTGAAGGGCAGCGAGACTTTGTAGGGAGGTCTGCACTGTGAGCCGACCGAAGTGGCTGTAGCATTCCGAGTCATTTTATCCAGCAGACTCTTAGAGTGTGACAACATTGAGCAAATTCTTTTTTCTGTTGTAGATTTTATCAGATTTTATGTATTTATTTATTTCAGAGGCAGAGAGAGAAAGCTCCCATGTGCTGGTTCAGCAAGGGCTAAGACAAGGTTGGGCCAAAACTGGGAGCTGGGAATTCAACCCAGGCCGCCTATGTGGTGGCGGAACCCAAGCTCTTGAGCTATCAGTGTGGCTCTCCAGTGTCTGCAGTAGCAGGAAACTGTAGTTAGGAACTAGAACTAGATACCAAACCCAGGCATTCGTGTAAGGCAGTGGGCATCTCAACCTGTGTCGTAACTACTGGGTTAAATGCCTGCCCCTTAGGAGCGTTCAGATGGATCTTTTAATTTCAGTCCTCTGATATTAGCCGACTGGAAAATTGTGAAACAAAGTAGGCATGTCAGACACAGTTCTGAGAATAGCTGGATTCTGCCCCCTCACTTCTTACATGGTTATAATTTGTTGTCCCTCATTGGAATTTTAAAGGGTATGGAAATAAAAATTGTTAGCTTGATATATTTTTAAAAGATTAATTTCTTTATTTGGAAGGCAAAGAGAGAGAGGGAGAGAGAGGGAGAGAGATCCTCTCTCTGCTGGTTTACTCCTCAGTGTCTGGGTCTGGGTCTGGACCAGGCTGAAGCCAGGGGCCTGGAGCTATCCTGGTTTCCCACAGGGGTGGCAGGAACCAAGTATTTGGGCCATCTGCTGCTGCTTTCCCAGGTGCACTTCTAGGGAGCTGGATCAGAAACGAACAGCCGGGGCTCAAAGCAGCACTGTCACAGGCGGCAGCTCCACCTGATGCACCACAACTCCGGCCCAGGAATGGGAATTTCAAAGAAAACTGTTCTGAGAATTATCTGCAGTATTCTGGGAGCAGATACCTTCTAGGACAAGTGAGACTGTAAGAACTGGGAAAAGGATATATTAGTGTTGTAATAGTGGATAAACATTACAAGTTAAGAGAGAGATTAGCTCATAACAGAAGTAGTAAATCAGAAGTAATATTACAGGGTTGGCACTGTGGTATAGCCGGTAAAGCCCCAGCCTGTAGAGCCAGCATCCTTTGTGGACACCAGTTCAAGTCCCGGCTGCTCCACTTCCGATCCAGCTCTCTGCTATGGCCTGAGAAAGCAGTAGAAGATGGCTCAAGTCCTTGGGCCTCTGCACCCACGTGGGAGATCCGGAGGAGGCTCCTGGCTCCTGGCTCCTGGCTTCAGATCAGCCGTTCTGGCCGTAGTGGCCAACTGAGGAGTGAACCAGCTGATGGAAGATCTCCCAACTGAGGAGTGAACCAGCTGATGGAAGATCTCTCTCTCTCTCTCTCTCTCTGCCTCTCCTTTTCTCTCTTTGTAACTCTGCCTTTCAAATAAAATAAATAAATCTTTTTAAAAAAAATTGTAATTCTATAAAAAAGAAGAAGTAATACTACTTTTTTAAATCCCCTTTGCAGCTTTTGGGGTACTGTTATGGGAAATTGCTACATATGGAATGTCACCATATCCAGGTATTGACCTGTCCCAGGTCTATGATCTGCTGGAAAAAGGATATCGAATGGAGCAACCTGAGGGGTGCCCCCCGAAGGTTTACGAGCTGATGAGAGCATGTGAGTATGTTGAGGGGTTTTAGTTTTGAAAGTTAGCCCATGGCCCAGTAGTGACCCAGTGGTTCAGAAACACTTGAGTATTTGATAGGATAGGAAGGAATTGGGTGTGGAGGTCAGATGGGCTGGGGGTGGGGTGGGGGGTTGCTTCCAAGTGGACGGGGAGGTGATCACTAGACTGGCGAGTGCGTGACAGCAACCTTGTGGCGAGGAGACACGCGTGTCTGCTTGAAGGTGGAGGCGGGTGATGAGTTGCAGGTGTGTTTGTCACGCCTAATGTTATTTTCTCTCTTGCCTTCGTCAAATATGGACTTTGGCCTCCTCTTCTATGATACGCTGATGTGTTTTTAACTGAGTTTAAGGTTTGGCTGCTTTAGTTTTTCCAGTGGCAGAAAACTTGACGTTTTTCTAAGCCATTGTCCCACCTCTCATCATCCTCACAGTAGGGAAGCGGCGCTGAGGCTAAATAGAAATGGGTTCATTGCAGAGTCTGGAGCTGGGAAGCAGCTGTGTTCCCGCCCCCATGAACACGCTGCGGCTCGAATAAGCACACGGCGCATGGGGCTCAGCGATGGGGCGACACGGGGTCGTAGTTCCTGCCAGGGCTCCTCACGGCTGCTTCTGTTCCTCAGGCTGGAAGTGGAGCCCTGCCGACAGGCCCTCTTTTGCGGAAACACATCAAGCTTTTGAAACCATGTTCCATGACTCGAGCATTTCCGAAGGTGAGAGCCGGTGGATTTGCTGTTCGTCGGTGACAGGTTCCATGTCGGTGACGGTGATGAATCTCACTCCTATTACAGAAGTCAGCAGCTCCTGTAGCTTGTGACTGTTTCGGTGACTCTGTTTCGTTGACTTTGGGCTTTGATTATTCTTGTATTGCTTTCTTTCAGTGTGTTTAGCTCTCATATGTTTACTATCAAAATTACATTTTTACTAGAAATTGATTTCGTCTTCTTATAAAGTTAATAAGTCTGTAGTTACTGAAGCCTGAACACTTATTCTGTAGGAAAGAAAAGGAAATATTCTAACTCCACATCTACAAAGACAGAACTGAGTCATAAAAGTAATGTCCAGAAATTCCATTTCTAAAAATAGAGCCTAAGGAAACAAGTAAAAAAAATAAAGACTTAGCTGCAAGAATGGGAGAGGGAGGAGGAGGAGGAGGGATTGGAGGTGTCACTGTGTTCAGATCTGTATATATGAAATACATGAAACTTACATAACTTAAATAAAATTGAAAAAGAACGATACAATACAATGGGGCAGGCATTTGGTGCAGCAGCTCCCGTGCCACTCGGAATGCTTGCATCCCCTATCAGAATGCCTGAGTTCCAGTCCCACTTCCTCCACTTCTGATCCAGCTTCATGCTCATTCACACCCAAGTACTGGGCCCTGCTTTTGTGCAGGAGACCTGGATTGAGCCCCAGCCTGCTGGCACTGGCTGGGCCCTGCCCTGGCTATTGCAGGCATTTGTGGAAATAGTGAATGACAGATCTGCGTCTCTCCCTGTCACTCTGCTTTTCAAATAAATCTTAAAAAAAAAAAATACATGGGCGAATAGATTGTAATACTGAAAAATTAAGAACAACTTAAATATCTAGAAGACTATTAATTGTTAGGTCCATGTAATTGAATATTTAAAATGATATTCTGGGGCAGGTGTTTGGCACAGTAGCTAAGGCCCTGCTTGGGATCCCTGCTTCCCACATTGATATGCCTGGGTTTTAGTCCCAGCTCTGCTTCCAATCCAGCTTCCTACTAATGCATCCTGGGAGGCAGAAGGTGATGACTTGAGTACTTGGGACTCTGCCATGCACATGGGAGACCTGGATGGAGTTCCCAGCTCCTGGGTCTGGGCTGGCCCTGGCCCAGCCCCAGCCGTTATGGATATATGGGGAATGGACCAGCAGAGGGAAGATCTCTGTCTCTCTCTCTGACTTTCAAAAAAAAATGAATAATAAAAAAATTTAAAAAGAAGCAACTCAGTTGAACCACAAACTCCAAACTAGACCTCTGACCCAGCCAACCAGGCATGCATGGATCCCTTGAGTTCATGGTGCCGTCTGTCACTTCTTCCAGACTCTGATGCTAGCAAAGGATTCACACTTCTTTTTCCTCCTCCCCTCCCCTTCATTGTCCAGTACAGAACACCCTGGCTCTTAGTTGCTATTACGTTCTAAGTACATCTTCAGCCCTGCTGTTGCAAGTATATGTGGAGTGAGCCATTTCATCCGAGATCTCCGTGTCCCTCTGCCTTTCAGATAATCATGAGATACTGTGACATGTCTACCAGAATGGTTAAATTTAAAATCAGATGGAAAAAGGTGGTTTTCTAAACACTGCTAGTAGGAGTGTAAATTGGTGCAGTTTGGCAGGACCCAGTAAGGCTGAACAGACACATACCTGACGGTCCCCCAGGCCCACACCAGGCAGACAGGCGAACCACGACAGACGCAGCCAGACGAGAGGGCGTAGCGTGTGATTCTGTGGGTGTGTGTGTGTGTGTGTGTGTGTGATTCTGGGGGGTGGGGGTGGGGTGAATCTGTGTGTGGGTGGGTGTGTGAATCTGTGGGTGTGTGGGTGGGCGGGCCTGTAAGTATGTGGGGGTGGGGGGGTGTGATTGTGTGGGTGTGTGGTTCTGTATGTGTGGGGTGGGTGTGTGATTATGTGGGTGGGTGGGTTTGTGATTGTGTGTGGGGCATGTGATTCTATGGATGAGTGGGTGGGTGAGTGATTGGGTGGGTGTGTGAATCTGTGGGTGTGTGGGTGGATGGGCTTGTAATTCTGGGGGGGGGTGTGGTTGTGTGGGTATGTGAATCTGTGTGTGTGGTGTGTGTGGGTGTGATCCTGGGTGGGTGTGTGTGTGTGCATGCACCTTTTCAGAAATGGAAAACTCCGTTCCTGTCGATGAAGTTGTTCTTAGTGGCCCCTGTCCTTCCTCACAGAGGTGGCCGAGGAGCTGGGGAGAGCCGCCTCCTCGTCGTCTGTTGTTCCCTACCTGCCCCGATTACCCATCCTTCCTTCCAAGACGCGGACGCTGAAGAAGCAGGCGGAGAACAAGGAGAACATCGAAGGGGCCCCAGATGCCACCGAGAGTCCTGCTTCCAATTCAGCACCAGGTAAGGGGCCCTGGGCAGACAGAATCAAAGTGGAAGCTGCCTTGCTTAAAGAACCATGGGGTAGGATGGACCTGTGCCCGTTTTGCTGCCCGCCTTGGTGAGGAAAGGATGGCGTCTGTTTTACCAGCCACCCAAGTCCTTGGTTCTGTGTTGCTAGGTCAGCGGTCCTGATCTCTCTGCCTCCTGCTCCATACCCCTGGTCCCTGGTTCATATTTTCCTGAGCATCCCGCCAACACCTGACATTTCATCACTGCTCACAAAACTCTTAACAGCTCAGCCATGGGAACTCTAATGGCCGCGCTGCTTGTCTTTGACATGACTGATTGGCTGTTTCTCATCAGGGTTCATTAGAAGTGCACAGCCGTCCAGTGGGTCCCCAGCACTGCCTCGAAAGCAAAGAGACAAGTCACCCAGCAGCCTCTTGGAAGACGCCAAAGAGACGTGCTTCACCAGGGACAGGAAGGGCGGCTTCTTCAGCTCCTTCATGAGAAAGAGAAACGCTCCCACACCCCCTAAGCGCAGCAGCTCCTTCCGCGAAATGGAGAATCAGCCCCAAAAGAAATACGAACTTGCGGGTAACTTCTCATCTGTTGCTTCTCTCCAGCATGCTGATGGGTTGTCTCTCACTCCTGCCCAGCAAGAGGCGAACCTGGTGCCACCCAAGTGCTGTGGGGGGAGCTTTGCACAGAGGAACCTCTGTAATGACGACGGTGGGGGTGGTGGGGGCAGTGGCACGGCTGGGGGTGGGTGGTCTGGCATCACAGGCTTCTTTACACCGCGCTTAATCAAAAAGACACTGGGCTTACGAGCAGGGAAACCCGCAGCCAGTGATGACACTCCCAAGCCTTTCCCAAGGTCAAACTCTACGTCTTCCATGTCCTCAGGGCTTCCAGAGCAGGATAGGATGGCAATGACCCTTCCCAGGAACTGCCAGAGGTCCAAACTCCAGCTGGAAAGGACAGTGTCCACCTCTTCTCAGCCTGAGGAGAATGTGGACAGGGCCAGTGACACGCTTCCAAAAAAGCCAGAGGAAGGTGCCGCTCCACCCAGGGAGAGACCCAAAGCCAAGCTCTTGCCCAGAGGAGCCACAGCTCTTCCTCTCAGAACCCCCCCTGGGGATCCAGCCATGACAGAGAAGGACTCTGCAGGGGTGGGGGCAGCTGCCACGCCAGCTGCCCCCAAGGGCAAGGAGAGGAATGGTGGGGCACGACTTGGGATGGCTGGAGTCCCCGAGGACGGAGAGCAGCCAGGCTGGGCCTCCCCAGCCAAGGCAGCGTCTGTCCTCCCAACCACCCACAACCACAAAGTGCCAGTCCTTATCTCACCCACTCTGAAACACACTCCAGCTGACGTGCAGCTCATTGGCACAGACTCTCAGGGGAATAAGTTCAAGCTCTTATCTGAACATCAGGTCACGTCCTCTGGAGACAAGGACCGACCCCGACGGGTAAAACCAAAGTGTGCCCCACCCCCTCCACCAGTGATGAGACTACTGCAACATCCGTCCGCCTGCTCAGACCCTGCAGAAGAGCCGCCTGCCCCCAGTGCAGGACAGCCCACGTCCGAAACACAGGAAGGAGGAAAAAAGGCAGCTCCAGGGGCAGTGCCCATCAGTGGGAAAGCTGGGAGGCCAGCGGTGCCTCCGCCTCAAGTGCCTCCACCCGCATCCTCCATCTCGCCAGCCAAACTGGCCAACGGCACAGCAGGTACGAAAGTGGCTCTGAGGAGAACCAAACAGGCAGCTGAGAAGATCTCGGCCGACAAAATCAGCAAAGAGGCCCTGCTGGAATGTGCTGACCTACTGTCCAGTGCGATCACGGAGCCCGTGCCCAACAGCCAGCTGGTGGACACAGGGCACCAGCTGCTCGACTACTGCTCAGGCTACGTGGACTGCATCCCTCAGACTCGCAACAAGTTTGCCTTCCGAGAGGCCGTGAGCAAGCTGGAGCTGAGCCTGCAGGAGCTGCAGGTGTCGTCAGCAGCGGCCGGCGTGCCCGGGACAAACCCCGTCCTCAATAACTTACTGTCGTGTGTGCAGGAAATCAGTGATGTGGTGCAGAGGTAGCCACTGGCATCCTGGCGGGAAAGTGCACACGTTTCTGAGGGGAGGGAAGGGACTTGTTTTCCTGTGTTCTTGTTTTCAGCATATGAAAGACTGATACTTGAGTGTGATTATGTGAAGTACCTCAGATCCCTGAGCTCTCACGTTTACAGGTTCATCTCAAAACAACACAAAGCAAGCCACGCAAGTGCAGGAGCGGGAGGTTGGACGGGGGCAGGTGGTGGTGGAGACTGCACTGGAACATCTGGGGTGGGTGGGGGTGTGTCCTGAGGGAGGAAAGCAGGGCTGCCTGTCTCGGTCGGGAGCGCCGGGAGGTGCTGGCCGGGGCGGCGTCAGCGTTGGCGTCGGCGTTGGCGTTGGCGTCAGCGTCAGCAGGGCTGCAGGGGCTGTGTGTCCAGGTGGAGGAGTGGCAGGGCGCTTGCTCTGCACCACAGAGAAGGGAATTGACCTGGGGCTGTGGTGGGTGCCAGTGGTGATTCTGTGTGCTTCACCTGGCGAATCTGGGGACAGAAGACAGGAAGGCAGGGCGTGCACCAAGAGCAGTTCTGCTCAAGGCTGCTGGAAGCAAGGCTGCAGCTGCTGTCGTAGGAGCTGCAGATGGCGTTGCTGGAGTACCAAGCTGCAGAGTGTGGCTTGTCTGTGTGCTCTGCCCTCTTCCCCACCGGTGTCTTAATTGGTGCAGGAACCAGGGAGATGGAAACCTCCTCCTAAAATCTTACACTGATTAGCAGGAGTCACTTCTCCCAGTCTAATGTTATTTTCTCAGTGGACCAGGATTGCTTTCTGCTTGTTGGTGGCTATCTGTAAACCATAGGAAGAGGGGCTCCCTTGCTGGGCAGGCTGTCTTTCTTTGTTCCTGGCAGCAGTCAGGGTATTAACATTGATTTTTACAATAATGGTCACTCCAGTTCTCACAAGGCAACTCTTTTCTGATAAGGTGCCCCTGCATGCTGAGCTACTAGCCGAGGACCTGAGCCGCCATTTCCTTGTTGCTTAGATACCGGGGGGTGATCTCTTCTTCAAATCCAGTGGCCAGACTCAGAGGCCTGTGACAGAAGAAGCTGGCTTGGTCGTAGTGGCCGTTCCTCTGTCCTGTACCCCTCCTACGTCGCTTGCCCAGACTCTGCAGAGAGCAGCGTGCATGGCCCCTGGTTTAGTCCCACATGCTTTTCTCCCCTCCCACCTCGCAATCATTGTCCTTGTTTGGGCAGATCTTATTGGGGATATTCTTCCTTTATTTTGTCATTTCACCTCTTTTATGAGTGCATAATTGAAGGAGTAGGTCGAGAAGTACCAGTTAGACCCTGGAGGCCTAATGACTTAACCCTACAGTGTGTTCTGTCCTTGAAAAGTAGCTCTCTTCCTTCCCTGCGCACTTGTAATTATGGAACATCGAACTGAAGCAGATGGACTGGTATTTTCAGTGTTCTTGGTGGAGCTCTAGTCCCAGTGATGGCTTCATCCTCTTTTTGAAGCTTTATGATCACTTTCTGTGCTTCCCCAAGGAGGAGCCCGTGCGTTTTCCATATCTAATCTTTTCTCTCTTAGGAAGATAGGAATTCAGAATTAGGCGCTGAGTTTCCTTCCTGGCTCTGTCCCTCGGCCCCCTGAGCCCCAGTCCCAACTCTGAATCTCTTCAATGAAGGTAACAGCGCGTTCTCGAAGGTGTCTGCAAACAAGTGTATTGCTGGCCCTTTGAGAGCCTCTCTGGAAAGCTCTCTTAGTGCGGTGTTGCTCTGTTGAGTGGGGTATTTTTTTTCATTCTCTTTGCTGAGTAGCAGAGATTAGTGACATGTGTGACTGCCGAGATAATTTATATTAATCGGGCTAGAATACTAAGGGTTGGAAACGCTGTTGCCGATCGAGTGTCATCTTTGACCAAGGAGCAAATACAGTTTTCCTCAGAAAGAGAGGAAACCTTGATTTTTCTCCTAGCTACTCCAGTGGAGGCCCAGGTTAAGAGAAGGATTCCAAGGGCGTTGGTGGCAGTGGTGGGTGTTCCTGTCAGTATGTCACCTACGGCTGCCTGCAGGCACCTGGTGACCAGGTCAATCTCCTTGTCACCTGAAACAGAACTTGGATTTAAGAACCAACAGTCCTCCTCCCACCTTCCCCCCTGCCGCTCCCCCATGCCCTACACATCCATAAACTTGAACTCAGTTTTAGCAGTTAGCCTGTTAAGGGCGGGCAGGGGAAAGCTGAAACTTTAGAATATTATTATGCTGCTTTTTAAGTTTATCCGCATCATTGTGGGATGTAAGTTAAGGGATTATAATTGTTAGGGGATTTTTTTTTTTTTTTTTTTTTTTTTTTTTTTTTTTTTTTTAAGTAAGAGCTCTGCTTTTCCTTGCGAGTTCGGAAAACAAACCTTGGAGAAACACTACTGAGTGTACTTAAGCGCCCTGGTTTTCTCACGAAGAACAGGGGTGGGAGTGGGGGTGGGGGTGGGGCTGGCTCACCTGCCGCAGGTGCTCAGGAAACTCGTAAGCCCAGCTGGTTTTTCTCAGCACTGTCAAGAGTAGCCTGGTGCTGGAGCCATGCGACTTCAGGGGTTAGGGTAAAGAGGCACCGTCAACTTGCTACAAAAGTGTGACTTAGGTCTCTCCTTTGCCTACTTGAAAAAGACCAACTGAAAACCTTAGGTGGAGTAAAAGGCTTGAATCCCAAGCAGAGACAACTGCTTCTAGAAACTGAAGATGCAGTTTGACGTTCTCAGCTCACAAGCGAGAAGTGCTCTGTGCAGGTGATTGTCCGCGGACACGCACGCTGGGGGCTGCCGCAGCTCAATGGCTTTCGTGTACAGGTAAAATGATTTCACCTTGGGTTTCCTGCCTTACACTGTAGCGCTTGGTGTTGAGTATGTCTTCATTATGCTTTTGAAGTTTTTTCATAAAAGGCTTTGTGTGAAATTGAAATGTCATGTATTTTCCTGTAGATTTCCGGCATGATTTTCAGAGTTGTAGCCATAAAAAAAATTTGGCCCTAAGAATTCCACTCACTGTTTTTCCAGGCGATCTTTACGTAGCGAGGTCGTCAGAGTAGAGAGCCTTTCCCAGGGTTACATTGGGGATTGTCTCACAGCTCAGTTGCAGATTGGCTAGTCAAGAGTCAGGTGTGAAACATGCACTCTGCAAAGGCCCAGCCCGTATGTCGCCTCGGAAGCTGGTGGAGCTGTGAGAGTGAAGGCTGCAGGGCAGGTAGTGGAGTAGAGTTTAGGCCCCGTCTGGAAGGCGAGTTCTTATCCTTGCTGCGTGTCCATTTCCTCCTCAGGAAACAGGGACAGCGACAGTGGCTACCTCAGGGTTGTTGTCAGGGTTCAGACACTGCGCGGAGCGCCCGGCACTCCGCGACGGTTGACTGCTGCTACTAGACCCGGACCAGGGGCGCACAGCCCAGTCCCCTAGGGCCTTTTCTGAACTGCTGAGTTAGAGGCGGCGCCTGCTGTGGTCAGCTCCTGTCTGTACCGACAGGCCTCATTGTGCCGTGCAGAAGCAGAGCCCGGGCACAGTCTGCCGGTCAGAGTCCGGGCTCTCTTGTGGTTTTCCGAGGATCCGTCCCGGTGCAGCAGACACCCGGTGCTGTCTGCCGGCGCTCACTGGAGAGGAGCACATGTCTTGCCCATCATCTCCGAGCCACACTAGTGCTGAGGGCTCCCGACTCCCTGTGTGTGGGCCCTTCCCACCGTCCCTACTGCCTCGTGAGAAAGCGCCCCACACAGCGGCTCAGCCTGACAATCAGCCCGCAGGGCACATGCTGGGTGCCCTCTGACCCTCAGGCTTCCCTGTTGAGTACCAGTGACCCTAGCAGAGCGAGCACCCGGAGCTCAGCAGTTGAGAAAAGCACACGCAACGCGGCAGCCTGCACTTTGTGTAAAACAGGTAATAGTAACCAGCCTAAGCTTTTACAGAACTAGTCCTACATTCCTTATTCCTACAAGAAATTTATTGTTCAGTCGTATCATTTTAATGACTATGAGGTAATGTATATGAAAGCACTTTGAGAAAGTGTCCAGTGTAATGTAACTATATGGTTGTTCACCGGTGTCTCTTTAAAAGATAAGACAGGTCATTAGCTGCTCATTGACCTAAAGGCTTTTACCTGTGGGGGAGACCCGAAAAACTCAGATACATGAACAGTCACCTCTGAAATCCATCCCATTTATAAATACAGAACTGCCAAGAGGCCGTGTGCAGGTAGAGCAGGTGCTCTGCTGAAGTTGTAGTTCAGAGCCAAGTAACTTCAGAATACTAGGGACCAACTTTTCGGCTTAATTCTGATCTTTAAAAAGTAGCAGTGGCTGCTCACCCCAGAATACAGAAGCCCTTCCAGGGACCCTGTCTCGAGGAGTGAGGCCCTCTTCCTCTGGAACAATTGTCTACTATTTGCTCAGCTCTTGGTACCCTGAACGCGAGGGAGAGCAGACTCAGGACCTGTTGATGCTGACAGTGTCTTTTTAAACCGATGTCCTGCATGGTTATTTTGGGGGGTGGGAGAGAGTAGAGCTGGCTGACTGCAGAGCTGGTGCATTTTAGGAATTACTTCTCTAGGATTTCCTACCAGTTCCAAGTAACATGGACATTTTTCATCTCTATTTTTTTTTCTAAGAGTGGTAGCTGACTTTGATTATAAAACATTCAAGAGTAAATTACATCAGGGGCCAATCTTGAATTCCAGCTGCGCTTCCTACTGATCTCTCCCACTGCCTCCGTTTCTGCTGCTGAACTCACTGCTGACTTCAGGCTGTGCCCCGTGGTTCATGGAGCTGACGGGGCTGTCTACTTCTGTTCTTGATGATCTCGGGGTCTCGTCGTCTTTGTCGCATTCATCTCCCGCTGGACGTGGGACCACGTGTGTGTCCTGAGCATCTGTCAGGAGCAGGCCTTTTTCTGTGGTTGTCTCTGCACTTGTTTCCTCTCCGCATTAGCAAACCCCAGCTGCATCTCTGTCCTAGTGTCCGTCCAGCCAGTGGCCCAGTTCCTTTCCCAACGCCTGCTTTGGTCTGGGCTGTGTGGGAGCCATTGCCGGGTGACCCCAGCTGACAAAGGCTGTCCTAGTGCTCCTGTACCTTCTATGGGACAACCGGGAGAAACTGCAACTAACTGTGGCCTCCCACGTCAGAGAGGCAGGGCCTTGGCCTGGTTCTGAGACTTCTCCCACTCTTACCAGAAAGGGGACCGGTCCTGTTTGGATAGAGTTCCAGGTTCCCAAGGACTGGCAGGCTGGCTTTGTGTGGAGAGCCGGGGTGCCTGGAGTAACCGTGGCCGTCACCTGCCCCTTCCAGCATGGCCCCAGCTCCCCTGCATGCCACTGCCTGTGGAAGGGGCCGCACCCTGCTCCAGGGCCTCCGGTCAGGTGACTGCCAGCCGCAGCACGTGTGCCCTGGGCCAGCTGCCTTTCCTGCCACCCGCCCGGGGGGGGGGGGGTCTGCACTCCCTCTGGAACATGAGCAGGATGAGAGCCTCCTGGAACCAGAGGAGGAAGTGAGCTTCCACCTGGCGTTGCCCGGGTCGGAGCGGCCGTGCTTCTGGGTGAGGGTGAAGGGGCGGGCCTTCTTGCCTCTGAGCCCACTTGGAGTGGCAGAACTCAGCCCGGAGATGTGCCTTCAAAGATGGGTTCTGGGGTCCTGCAGGGTTGATTGGCGTGATTGAACTGGAGCTGGTAGAAGTGAGCTTCACTGAGGCCCGCGGCCCCAGTCGGCAAGAATCCCGCCTCGAGGCTCCTCCCCTGCCCCAGGCTGGTTGGGCGGATGGCTGCGTGCTTTTCAGTCCGGCTCGGTGAGCTCGCACAGCTGTTTCTCTGTCCTGGGAAAAGTACGTCGTTTAAGCTCTGCATTGCTAAGCAGCGTGAACGGAGAGGCCAGCGCTGCAGACTCAGCCCGAGGTTACAGGTGGCCAGTCCAGGGGGTCTTCATGCCTGCAGGCCACCCGCGGGCAGTGCACAGCCACTACAGATCAAGAGGCTGGGCTCAGCGCTGGCCTCAGGTCACACCTTGCCCGGAACAGAATTGGGGTGCCCATGCTCTGTTCTGTGAGATTCTGCTGTTGGTTGTTGTTTGCGACCGTTGAGTCTCAGGGCCCCACATGTCACACAGAGCTACTGAGCTGCACACACAGACCCTGAGGTCTTGGAACATGCTGCTTAACCTTGGGGGCACTACAAGCGAACTGTCACGGGCAGCAGGCTCTGCGGAAGGAAACACGGGGACTTTGTATGGCCAGAAAAGGGGCTTTAACTTGTGTAACCAGGCCGTATAAACCTGACTAGGAGAAGGGCTTTGTGACTAAAAACATGTTCACACATACGGAAAGCCAATTTTAGCAGTTACAGCACAATAAAAAGAATAGGAAAGATAGATGCCAAATAAATTCTTGAATCCGAAATTATTGCAAGGCCCTGTAGAGCTTTAGGTTCATGGGTAGACAATCCCAAGTAGTGTGCACAAGTCAGAAGTGTGAGCGGTGAGAATGCGGGGGGAGGGGAGGGAAGGCGGCAGGTGGGTCCGGTGCTGCGGGCACACGAGGACCGGTAAACCAGCTTTCTGCCTGTGGTCACTGGGACCCCACTGTGAGGGATTTTCTGAGTCCTTGGACATGGCCTTGAGCGGGCTGACTGTGGTGCAGGGAAGTCTGTGTTCAGAAACCAGGCATGACGCTGATGTACTCACCACACAGCTCTCGAGGGTGTGTGTTTGCAAACCTTCACATCTTGGGTCTGTATAGGGGTGCACGCACTTGTGCCCACCAAGGGGGCAGGGAAGGAGTGAGGGGGCTACACCCACTCTTCGCCCACGCTGAAGAGAGTGGAGGCACACAGAACGAGCCACGATGCCTATCAGAACCCCGTCTGACTTGCACACCTGCACTTTGCCTTCTTTGCAATCCGGTTCTATAGTGACTATCAGAAGAGAAGCCCCTGTTGTATGCTTGCTCAGTAAAAAGCCAGTTTGAACATTTCGTGGTGGTTGACAGAATTTGCCCTAAAACACACTAATTCAGATTCTTTGACACTCGTGTGTGGTGCACAGGGGGTGAGGGCTGCGGCACCGGGCACCGTGAGACAGCACGGGATTGAAGCGAGAACATATCCGTCGTGGTCACTGCCGGTGTTGTCAGGTGTTTGTTCTTAATCGTTATTGTAATATATTTTCAGTCGTTTTGTTTTTCTAATTTAATTCCTTCACTCTGTTGTCTGACTGTGAACTGCTAACAGTGTTAAACTTGATGTAAATAAACGATGCCCTTGAAAGGGACTGCTAGCGCCGCCTGTCTCACAAGGTTTGCCAAGTGGTGTTTTGTTTTAAATAAAGGTTGCAATATTTTATTGGCACCACAGGCTCTTGAGATTGGAGTGTTTCTCTCCCCTGACTTCCAGTGACGAGTTGATTCCTCCTCTGTGTACAGTAGGTGTGTGTGAGGGCAGGAAGCTGACTCAGCAAGCAGCCCTCCTGCGTCTTTAGGACACCCTCTGAGGGGCGTGTTCTTCCTTTGATGGGTGGCATCTTTGGAAATGGGCAGAAAGGCATCGCCTGGATCCCGGACTGGTGTGCGTCAGGTGGGTAACGTGTGTGAGTATAGACCCTCCTGAGGGAACAGTCTATTCCACCCCCCCCCAAAATATTTAAATATCGTCGAGCTCTTTCATCTGCTGGCTCACTGGAATGCCTGCAGAAGCTGGGGCTGGGCTGGGCCAAAGCCAGGAGCCCTGAACTCAATCCAGTTCTTTCATGTGAGTGGCGGAACCCAACCGCTGGAGCCATCACCGGCACTCCCATACAGGATGTGGGAATCGCAAATGTAGTCTTAACCGCTGAACCAAACACCCTCCCCAGCTTTGCTAATTGACGCGTAGTAATCACACATATTTACAGAGTACAGGGTAATGTTTGAATGCATGCATGCCTTGTGGAATCAAGTCAAGATCATTAGTCTGTCACTTCATGCACTGGTCATTTCTCTGTGGTCAGAAGATTGAAAGTCCTCTCATAACTATTTCAAAAATCAGTAGTGTTAATCACACTCTACTGTGCAATGAACTACCAGAACTTGGTGTGACTTTGTGCCCACTGATCAGTCCTCTGTGTTCTGCCCCCACCCTCCTCTTCTACGCGCTACTTCTTCAGAGTCTACATGAGAGAGGTACTGTGGTATTTTTCTTTCTGTGACTTGCCTATCTAATATGTTGTTGTCACAGGTCAGGGTTTTATTTTTATGGCTGAACAGTATTCCGTGATGTGTGTGTATGTATAATATCTTCACCCACCCATTGATGGACACAAGTTGATTCTGTACTCTGGCCGCTTTGAGGAGTGCTATCAGAAGTATGGGACTATGAATGTTTCTTCATTCTGATTTTTTAAAAAATTTTCAGTGAAATTGCTTTATTTATTAGACTTACTGATTTATTTCAAAGGTAGAATTACGGAGAAAATCGGGTTCATTCCCCAAAGGGTCACAATGGCTGGGGCTGGGCAGTCCCCCACGAGGGTGCAAGGGCCCAAGGACATGGGTCATCTGCTGCTTTCCCAGCATCAGCAGGGAGCTGGATTGGAAGTAGAGCAGCCAGGACTCGAACCAGTGCCCATATGGAATGCTGGCACTGAACGCCATGGTTTAACCTAAAGAAGATTTATTTGAAAGGAGAGTGGAGTTGGCGTTGAGGCACAGCCAGTTAAAGCCGCCGCCTGCAGCGCCGGCATCCCACGTGGGCGTTGGTTCGGATCCCAGTTGCTCCACTTCCGATCTAGCTCTCTGCTGTGGCCTGGGAAAGCAGTGGAAGATGGCCCAAGTGCTTGGGTCCCTGCACCTGCACGGGAGACCCGGAGGAAGCTCCTGGCCCTTGGCTTCGGATCCGCTCGGCTCTGGCTGTTGTGGTCATTTGGGGAGTGAATCAACGGAATGGAGGACCTCTCTTTCTCTGGCTCTACCTCTCTCCCTGGGACTGTGTCTTTTATATAAATAAAGTAAATCTTTAAAAAAAAATAAAGGCAGAATGACAGAAACAGAGGAGGAGATGGAGAGAGGGCTTCCATCTGCTGGTTCACTCCCCAAGTGGCTGCAGCTGGTGAGGCTGGGCCTGGCTGAAACCAGGAGCCAGAAAATCCATCCTGGTTTCCCACACGGGTGGCAGGGACCCAAGTACTTGGGCCATTTTCCGCTGCTTTCCCAAGCATGTTAGCAGGAAGCTGGATTGGAAGCCAGGACTTGAACCAGCACTGCAATATGGGATGCTGGATCACAAGCTGTGGCTTTACCTGCTGCACAACACTGGCCTAACACAGTGGTTTCATTCCCTTTGGGTATGTACCCCATATTGGGATTGCTAGCTCAGATGGTGGGTCAGTTTGCAGTTTGCTTAAGGAAACTCCATACTGTTTTTCCATACACGAATTTACCTTCCCAGATATGCCTAAGAGCATATTTTTGTTCTTTTTTAAAAAACTACTTGTTTGCAAGGCAGAGTGACAGAGGGGGATGGGGATGGAGATAAAGAGGGGACAAACAGCTTCCGTCTACCATCAACCAGTGCTAGAGCAGGCCAAGCCGGGAGCCAGGACTGCATCCAGGTCTCCCGCATGGGCCGTCGCCTGCTGCTTCCCAGGCACGTTAGCAGGAAGCTGGATGGGAAGTGGAGCAGTCAGGACTTGAACCAGGCACAGATGTGGGTACCCTGAGCAGCAGCTTAACCCACTGTGCCACGATGCCTGCCCCAAGCTCCTCCTCTTCCCACATTCACATCAGCTCTTGTTACTTTTTGTCTTTTTGATAGCCATTTTAATTAGAAGAAAATACCTCATCGTGGTTTTGATTTGCATTTCCTTGATGACCAGTGACATTAAACATTTTTTTCCCTAGACCTGTTGGCCATCTGTGTATTCTTTTAGAAATTTCTGTTCATGGGGACAGCGCTGTGGCATAGTGGGTAAAGCCACCACCTGCAGTGCCAGCATCCCATGTGGGCACCGGTTCAAGTCCCGACTGCTCCACTTCCCATCCAGCTCTCTGCTATGGCCTGGGAAAGCAGTGGAAGAAGGCCCAAGTCATTGGGCCCCTGCACACAGGTAGGAGACCCAGAAGAAGCTCCTGGCTTAAGACCAGTGCAGCTCTGGCCATTGCGGTCATCTGGGGCATGAACCAGTGGATGGTAGACCTTTCCCTCCCTCTCTGCCTCTCTCTGACTTTCAAATAAATAAATCTTTAAGAAAAAAAAAAAAAGTTCAGATCTTTTGAATTTTTCAGCTATTGAGTTCCTTCTAAATTTTGAATATTGATCCTGGTGTCGACAGGTCTGAGTCTTCGCCTTTCCGGTTTGATTCTTGTGCGTGTCTGGCTGCGGGAGCTCAGAGTTCTTCACTGGAGCTCACTCGTCAGCATCCTCCTCCTCACCTTCCTCTTCGTCATCTTCACCTGCAGCAGGCTTTGTTTTTTTCTCCTCTTCTCTTGCGCCTCTGCGTCTCCCCCACAGCCGCTGAGCGCCGTCCACTCCTGTGCCGCCCCCAGGGGGCCCGCGGGCCAGGACTCTGCCTCCCCTGTACTGCTCTCCCCGGGCCCGCACCTGCGCTCCGTGTGTCCTCTCCCAGGACCCACTGGACCCACTGAGAGCGATCCCCTGTGTCGGCCTCGGGTTCACAACCGAGAGGACGGTGCTAGAGCCCGGGGGCCAGGGGCGCGTGTCCATGGGCTCCAAGCCTTCCATGGGATGCACATGGGCACAGCGGGCACCATGGAGCGCGGGTTCCTAGGTTTGCACTTGTGTTACATGTGCGCCCTGCGCTCCTGTCCAGTCTGGCCCCATCCAGCGAGTTCAGGCGTGGTATTTGCTCTAAGGTTCAGAATGGTTTGCGTAGAACTGGCGTTGGTTTCTCTTGTGGCGTGTGTTGGACATTAGCAGCAAAGCCAGAGGTCCTGGACTTTTTTTTTTTTTTTTTTTTGACAGAGTGGACAGTGAGAGAGAGAGAGAGAGAGAAAGGTCTTCCTTTTTTTTCCATTGGTTCACTCCCCAATGGCCGCTGCAGCCGGCGCACCGCGCTGATCTGAAGGCAGGAGCCAGGTGCTTCTGGTCTCCCATGCCGGTGCAGGGCCCAAGCACTTGGGCCATCCTCCACTGCACTCCCAGGCCATAGCAGAGAGCTGGCCTGGAAGAGGGGCAACCGGGACAGAATCCGGCGCCCCGACCGGGACTAGAACCCCGGGTGCTGGTGCCGCAGGCGGAGGATTAGCCTAGTGAGCTGCGGTGCCGGCGCTGGACTTATATTTTGAGGGGAGACATTTCTGACTCATTGGCTCAGCTTTTCTACTCCTGATCTAATCTTGCTGTGGCCAGGGCTCACCCACACCTCTTAGGTTGCTCACAGTGCCCTGTGGGAGTCTTCGGATTTCTGTGGCAGCCATTGTAGCATCTCCTTTCTTTCTTTCTTTCTTTCACTTCTGCAAAAGGTTTGATTATCTTAAAAAAAAAAAAAACAACGCAGTTCTTTGTTCTTGTTTCTCTTTCTGCTCTCTGGTCTCTTAAGAGTTACAGAGAGAAAGGTCCTTCCATCTGCTGGTTCACTCCCCAAATGGCTGCAACAGCCAGAGCTGGGCCAGGCTGAAGCCAGGAGCTTCTTCCAGGTCTCCCACACCGATGCATGGGGTTCAAGCACTAGGGCCATCTTCCACTGCTTTCCCAGACCATTAGCAAGGAGCTGGATTGGAAGAGCAGCAGCTGGGACATGAACTGGCACTCATGGGACGCTGACACTGCAAGCAGAGGCTTACCCACTACGCCACAGCGCCAGCCCTGGCTTACATGGTTTAGATCTAATTCACATGATTTTTGTCTTACCCACATGATTAACCAATTGACAAGAATTTAAGTGACATTAATGGTTTCTGAACAAGAGTGTTTGTTAGAGAAATAGTAATATGCTTTGGATTTTGGTTGGGTCTAATCTATAAATAATCAGTAGTGTTTTCTAATGACGGTATATTTTTAAGTTCTTATTTTATGTTTTTATTTAAAATATCAGTCCTTTTTGTTTAATTTGAAAGGCAGAGTTAGAGAGGGAGAGACATAGAGAAAGGTCTTCCATTCACTGCTCCACCCTCCTAAATGGGCCACAATAGCCAGAGCTGGGAGCTTCTTCCAGGTCTCCCATGTGGGTACAGGGGCCCAAGGACTTGAGCCATCTTCCACTGCTTTCCTGGGCCTCGCAGAGAGCTGGATTGGAAGAGGAGCAGCTGGGACATGAACCAGCGCCCATATGGGATGCAAGAGCCGGTTTTTTTTGGGTTTTTTTGGTTTTTGTTTGTTTGTTTGTTTGTTTGTTTTTGACAGGCAGAGTTAGAGACAGAGAGAAAGGTCTTCCTTTTCCATTGGTTCACCCCCTAAATGGCCGCTTCAGCTGATGCACTGTGCAGATCCAAAGCCAGGAGCCAGGCGCTTCCTCCCGGTCTCCCAAGCGGGTTTATGCTCTGCTGGCTTCCGTTTGCATGGGCATCACTTTCCATCCCCTCACCTTCAGTCCTGTGTGCCCTCGCCTTGTAGGTGGCATATCCAAAGTGGGTCTTGTTTTTTTAAGATTTGAGAGAGGTCTTCCATCCACTGGTTCACTCCCCAAATGACCGTAACGGTTAGAGCTGAGCTGATCTGAAGCCAGGAGCTTCTTCTGGGTCTCCCATGTGGATGCAGGGGCCCAAGCACTTGGGTCATCTTCTGCTGCTTTCCCAGGCCACAGCAGAGAGCTGGACTGGAAGAGGAGCAGCCGGGACTCGAACCAGTGCCCTTATGGGGTGCTGGCACTGCAGGCAGCGTTTTAACCCAGTGCACCACAGTGCCAGCCCTATGGGTCTTATTTTTGAACACATTCAGTCATTCCGTCTTTTAATTGCAGAGCTTAATCCACTTACATGCAACGTGGTTATCCATATGTAGGCACTTCCCCCACTGCTGCTGTTGGTTTTATTCACTGTTTTCTGGTTTCACAGGTGTGCATGTGAGAGGCCTGTGCGTGCAATGCCCAGTGAGTTCCAAACAGGTTCTGAGTAAATGTAGCGCTAACAGAGAACGCGCGGGCCCTCTCGAGGGCACATGCTGTTTCCTCGATATTTTTTTAAAAGTGGGTGCTTTATGCATAACCTTCATTAGGAAGGAGCAGGTCACACACAGGTGCACACCCGGCCCGTCCGCCGCCTGCAGCCCGCTGCTGTCAGCTCAGAGTCTTCGAGGAGACTACCCCCTGTGACCTTCCCACTCCACGCTCTCCTTGTACTGCTGTCCACGCCCAGGACTGGGGTCAGACACGGGAGCTGGGGCCTGGCGTTCAGCTGCAGTTGTGTTAGGTTGGTACCTTACTGCGCTGCGCCACCGCCCACCTGGTGTAGGGTGGAAACTCCTCCAGTGTGGACAGGAACCAACTTCCTTTTTATGTCTGCAGCTCTGTGTTCTGAGCACTGGTAGGTACAGCTGGGCTCAAGTGGAAACGAGGATGAAAGTGAGGTTAGCTCCGGGTGGAAGGTGACCGAGGCGACTCCTGCCCAGGCAGCCTGGCTCCAGGGAACTGGCCCGCAAGTGCTGTGGTGTGCCTGCGGCTTGCAGGTGGACAGCACACCATGGGGGGGGTGGGGGCACGTGCTAGGATCAGGTGGCCTGCATACCGTCTCCAGACGCGCTGAGTGGACGGACTAAAGGATGGTGAGTGGCAGCCATGCCCACCTGGGCCGCATGAGTGGTGTGAAACTGGGCTGCTTTATTTACTGGCCATTTGTATGGAGGACCCGCGATGGCTGTGCTCGGTACTCCCTAACCCTAGGGCAGCACTTGAGTAATGGAGTGCAACAATGTGTGTGCCGGGGTTGGAGGGACAGAGGGGTTCCATTTCCCGGGGGCTCAAGACGAGAGCTTTGGGAAGAGACAGAGGAAAGACCTGGGCTGTGCCTGTCACTGTCTTCCGCATGCTGCCACGCCCTCCTCCATCCTGTGTTTGTTTTTAACCTGGGTGCTGAGAGGTAGCACTGTGCAATGGCAGCCCATCTCCGCCACGGCCCGCAGGAGTCCCCGAGCCTGGCTCTCAGGCAGAAGGCTGGCCGAGGTGGTAGAAAGCCACATTTTAATCTTGGCCAAGGCAAGGCTCCTTCTTGCATTGTTGTGTTTGTCGTACAAGCCACCACCCCCATGCTTTACAAACACACACAGGCTGTCCGCCCCCTCGGCCACAGAGCGGCAGTCTCTGCTTTGGCACCTGACGCCCACCGCGCCCCCCACCCCACCCGCTGAGGTCTGCACACAGGAGCTGCGAGCCCAGGGAGGCCCGTGCAGAGTCCTGGCAGCAGGCGCCTCTCACTGGCGCACCTTGTGGAGTGGGAGTTGCTAAGGCACCTGGTGTCGTTCCCACGAGAGCGGCGGCTGGGAGCCACGGTGCCCCTCCCGTAGCGTGCTCCCTTGGCCCAGTCTTGGTCTGAGTGCTCACGGCAGGAAGTAGTGAATTCTCTGGGAAACAGACTTGCAGCCCTGGGCTGAGAAGCGCTGCCCCTCCTTGGGGACGTAGACCATGAGCCGGGCGATGCTGTCCAGGGCCTCCTCTGTGTACGCGAGCCCTTGGCTCAGGAAAGCGTCCCGTGCGCACAGCCGCACGTGGCCGAACTCCAGGGGCAGGAAGGGGACGAAGGCGTCGATCAGGTTTTCCTTCACCAGGCGGCTGGCGCCGAAGCCGCTGTCTGAAACCAAGACGCAGAGTTACATTCAGGGCTGGGGCTGGCGGCTGCGAGGGCCGGAACCGTGCAGCTGTGTGCATCCCCTGCAGGCAGGGTGGAGCACGCCAGGGGCCGGGCCCGGGGCCTCAGTAGCCACCGCTCGTATTCCCTGGGCTGACCGGGTGGGCTCCTCGTGTCTGCACCCGCCCTGGCTCCCTCCAGCCCTGGGTCACTCACCCGTGGACGCCGCGACCTCAGCCCGGAGCTGGGGCTCCAGCTGCTCCGCGGTGATTTCCTCCCGGGCCCTGCCAGCCTGCAGCCACTCCAGGACCAGCTCGTTGATGACATTGCCCCCAAGGTTACTAAGAGAGAGAGAAGCACCCGTTAACTCGGCTTTAAATTGAGCTTCCCCAAGCCTTACCGAAAGGACGGGGACGAGGCCCGCTCTTCCCTCCCAGGAGCTGCTGTCGCAGCCCAGAGGCCACGGCCACGCAGTAAGTCACGGCTGTGCTTTGCCGGCCATGGTCCCGTCCTTACTGAGTGCTGCCGCTAGGGGGCGCGGGGCAGTGTGGCCCCAGCCGCACTCCAGTAAGGATCTCCCTGCTGAGACACCCCCCCGGCGGAACAGCTGTTCCCACCCCAGCCACCTTCCTGGGAGCCAGGGGAGAGACCACAGTGTCTGCCTTTAGTCAGAGAAGACAAGACACATGCAGAAGGGGGAAGGAGAGAGAGGCCCCCTACCCCGCTTCCTCCCGGCCCGAAGCAGCTGGATACGGGGAGAGGTGTCTCACGGCCCGCCCGAGCGTACAGCGAGGGAACCAGCACGTGGGCTTCAAACAGAGACCACCCCACCACCCTCCCCCCAACCCCTGGAGATAGCAGGTGCATAAGCTCTGGGAGTGCCAGGCCCTCCGCGACGAGCCCCAGCACCAGATAAAGCCCAGAGAGTCCCCCTCCCCAGGCAGGGACGGGTCCACTTGGGGATTGCTTCGGCCATGCTGGGACTCAATCCAGCACCAGGCAGACCCTAACGGTGCTCTCGGCTCAGGCCACCACCTGCAGCACCCACGGCCCCAGTTGATAGATTCCTGACCGCACAGTGGCTGCTCACGGCGGCCCCGGGCCTGAGTCCACCCCAGTAGCCCCTGGTGTCCCTGTACGGAGACGCCCAGCCTTCCGACCCTGGTCGTAGGAAGAAGCTCCCAAGGATGAGCCAAGCCCTTCTCCAGTTCATTCTGAAGAACATGCCCACTGCAGATCTGGGCCAAACAGGCACGGGACCCCCGGCAGTAACACACCAAAGCAGGGGCGTGGCACGCACTGACTTAGGGCGCCGTTTAGTGCAGAAACAGCAGAAGTGAGAACCCAAGGCTGCTTAGGACTTCTGCATGGGGGTTAAGACACCCACCTTGCATCCGAGTGTCCGGCTTTGCACCCTGGCTCCACCCCCGATTCTAGCTCACGTGCGCCTGGGAGGCAGCAGGCGATGGCTCAAGTAGCTGGGTCCCTGCCGCCCACACGGGAGGTTTGGATTGAGGCCTGGCTCCTGACTTGGGCCTACCCCAACTATTGCAGGCATCTGGAGAGTCACCTAGAAGACTGGTTTGTGGCGGAGCAGGGTAAGCTGCCGCCTGCCTCCCCTAGCAGAGCACCGGTTCGAGTCCCAGCTGCTCTGCGTCTGCTCCAGCGCCGTAATGCTCCAGCGAAGGCGGCAGCAGAAGGCCCAAGGTGCTTTGTCCCCTGAAAACCAGATGGGGCTGGGCCGGGCTGAAGCCGGGAACTCCGCTGCTCGTGGCCATTTTGGGAGTGAGGTGAATGGCTGGAGGATCGATCTCTCACATTTTCAAATAAATAAATCTTAAAACTTTTTTAAGCTCTGTTTTTAGGAAATACCTGTCTTAAACTCAGAGAGCAGCAAGTGAACGTAGAGAAATGATTCTATTCACTCACAGAGATGGAGTTAACCTTGAAATCAAACCTTTCAGAAAGGAACAGTAAGCAAAAAACTTCCAAGTGTGGCAGAAGGTAGCAAACCAAAATAGGTCAAAGGGAAGAGAGGAGGAGTGAGTTCCAGGCAGGCTAACCAGACCTACACAGCTGAAGGGGAAGAAATGAACCAAGAATGAAGACGGCTGGAGGGAACTCGGGGAGCGGGTTCAGAGCAAGTATCTTACTGAGGTTCAAGAGGGACTTGAGAGGGCAAGAAAAGCATATTCCAAGAGAATATCGGGGCCGGCGCTGTGGCGTAGCGGGTAAAGCCACCGCCTGCAGCACTGGCATCCCATATGAACTCAGGTTCAAGTCCCGGCTGCTCCACTTCGGATCCAGCTCTCTGCTGTGGCCTGGGAAAGCAGTGGAGGATGGCCCAAGTGCTTGGGCCCCTGCACCCACGTGGGAGACCCAGAGAAGCTCCGGGTCTGCCCAGCTCCATTGCAGCCATTTGGAGAGTGAGCCTGTGGACGGAAGATCTAACTCTGCCTCTCAAATAACTCTTAATAGCAGAAGACACCCCTGCCCAAGATAGAACAGCCCAGGTGCAGGAAGGCTGGTCACACCGTGCAGATTCAGTTCAACCTAGTTGGTCCCAGGTCGGGTTGTAATCATGCTCTCCAAGGTTACAGCTAAAGAGGATTGTCAAAGCATCAGGGTGTCTCCCTCTGCCTGGCTGCAGCCACAGCAAAACGCTAGGCGAGCAGCGGAAGCTTGCCAGCCAGGAATTCTGTGCTCAGCAAAGCTGTCTTCTGGATAGGAGGGAGAAAGGACATCTCCAGTCCAAAGCTGAGAGAGTACATCAGACCATCTAACAAGAGATACAAGAGCGGGGCTGGCACTGTGGCGCAGCAAGTTAAAGTCCCAGCCTGCAGCGCTGGCATCCCACATGGGCACCAGTTCTAGTCCCAGCTGCTCCACTTCCGATCCAGCTCTCTGCTGTGGCCTGGGAAAGCAGTGGAGGATGGCCCAAGTCCTTGGGTCCTTGCACCCATGTGGGAGACACAGAGGAAGTGCCTGGCTCCTGGCTTCGGATTAGCGCAGCTCTGGCCGTTGCAGTCATTTGGGGATTGAACAGGTGGATGGAAGATCCATCTCTATATATATATATAACTCTTTCAAATAATAATAAAAAAAATACCAGAGGAAGTTTTCAAACTGATAGACACAAGAGTCAGAAGACAACAAGAGAGGTAGAAAACTCACTGGTATGAGTAACAATACAAGTTCACAGTGATCTAAAATACAGCAACCATGATGCATAAGCCATTTAGTTAGAATACTCAGTACAGGTGTTCTAGAAAAATATGAAATAGGACATCAAAAATTCCAAATCTGGGGAGTGCAAGTGTATAGTTCATTTATATTTCTCTAGTCTTCATTTCTGTCTTTATATAAATAATAATGGATCTTTAAAATAACGATCCTCTTATTTTTAAGGGGCAGAGTGGGGACCAGTGCTGTGGTGCAGTAGGGTAATCCTCCATCTGCAGTGTCCGCATCCCATATGGGCACTGGTTTGAGTCCTGGCTGCTCCACTTCCCATCCAGCTCCGTGCTATGGCCTGGGAAAGCAGTAGAAAATGGCCCAAGTGCTTGGGCCCCTGTACCCACGTGGGAGACCCGAAGAAGCTCCTGGCTTCAGCCTCACCCAACCCTGGCCATTGTGGCCATGTCGGGAGTGAACTAGCAGATGGAAGACCTCTCACTTTCTGTAACTCTGCCGAATGAATGAATGAATATTGTTTAAGAAAAGAAAAAAAGCCAAAGGTCGGCAGCGTTCAGCATGTGAACCAGAGATTCTTGCAGGGGGAACAGGTCTACAGTCCCCATGGTCTTAGAGCCTGGCTGGGTGGCTACACCCACAGACTCCCAGAGTCAAAACACCAAGGCAGCTCTGCCTCTCTGCTGATGGACAGACTGGCAGGGCGGAGAGACACCTCTGGCCCCTGCGACTGTGCGACTATTGTGTACTTGAGACCTGGGAGACTGGCAGTCACACGAGAAAGGGGAGGGGGTAGCTGGGTAACGAGCTCCACCACGCCCAATTGGGCGTTACCCTGGAAACCTGTCCCACCCTAGAACTCCCAGGCCACACCCACCACCACCTCCTGGTACTCACTGAAAAAGCAGACATGGACTGTGCCACAGAGGCTGAGCCCCAGGAAAAAGGCATCAGAAGAAAAATCAAAACAACTCCACAGACACCTAAAAATAGAGCCAGAAATTCAGGAAACAAGAGTAAAGAACACAAGAACGTTTCAGTATTAGAATGTGAAGATGAAGAGACTGAGGAAATACCAGAAATGGAATTCAAAAAATTATTCATATGATTACTCAAAAGCAAAGAGAACCACATTTACAAACTAGATAACCACACATGACATGAATGAAATTTTTCCACATGAAATTTTTGAAGAGAAATCAAAACGAAATATTACAACTGAAGAATTCAATAGACCACATAAAAAATGTGGTGGAAAGTCTTAACAGCAGAGTTCGCAAGGCAGAGAAAGAATATCTAAACTAGAAGACAAATCATTGGAAATCTTATAATCAGAAAAAGAAGAAAAAAAAACAAGAAGAAAATAGAAAACTTAAAAACAGTTTTGGAGACCTATGGGATACTATTAAATGACTCAACATATGAGTCTTAGGGGTTTGAGGGTGCAGAGAGAGTGAACTAGAAAACCTAGTTAGTGAAATAATAACAGAAAACTTCCCCTATTTGGAGGAAGAAAGGGATATCCAAGTAGAGGAAGCACATAGAACCCCTAACAGACAAGACAAGATCTTCACCACGCCACACTGCAGTCAAACTCTCCATAGTAAAACATAAAGATTCTAAAATGTTTACGAGAGAAATGCCACATTACTTTCAGAGGATCTCTAATTAGACTCACAGCTGACTTCTCATCAGAAACTACAGGTTATAAAGGAATGGCAAGATATAGACCAAGTCATAAAAGAAAAAACTGTCAACCCAGAATACTAGACCCTGCAAAGCTCACATTCATGAACAGAAACTGAAAGAATTTGTCACCACTTGTCCAGCCTTACAAAAGATGCTTAGGGGGTGCTACACACAGAAACACAGGAAGATAGCCATCATTACAAAAGAATGAGATGGCAGAAAACCCCCCAGTACAAGTACAAAAGAAATCCAAAGTAAACAATAGGAATAACTAGGGAAAAATGGCAGGGCCAAGTCATTACTTATCAACAGTCACCTTGAATGTAAGTGGCCTCAACTCTCCAGCTGAAAGATGCAGTGGCAGAATGGATTTAAAAACAAGACCCATCGATTTCCTGCCTACAAGAAACACGTCTCCCCAACAAAGATACACGCAGCCTGAAAGTGGAAGGACGGAAAAAGATAGTCCATGCTAACAGAAACCAAAAAAGAGCTGGTGTTGCCATCCTAATACCAGATAAAATAGACTTTAACATAAAATATATTTAAAGAGACAAAGAAGGGCACTATGTAATGATTAAGGGATCAATTCAATAATAGGATGGGACTATAATAATGTATACACACACAACCACAGGATGCCTAGCTATTTAAAAGAAGCACTAAGAGACCTAAAGGAAGACAGAGACTCCAATACAATACTAACGGGGGTCTTCAATATCCCACTCTCAACAATGACAGATAAACCACACAGCAAATCACCAAGGAAACAAAAGAGTTAACTGACACTATAGACCAAATGAGGCTAACAAATATCTACAGAACGTGTCACCCCACAGCGGCACAGTACACACTCTTCTCGTCAGTGCATGGAACTTTCTCTAGGATACAGCACAGCTAGGCCACAAAGCAAGTCTCAGCAAATTCAAAAAAAATTTAAATCATTTGCTACATCTTCTCTGACCACGATGGAATGAAGCTGGAAATCAACAACTCAAGAACCGCTGGATCATACAGAAACACATGGAGACTGAACAACTCAAGAACCGCTGGATCATACAGAAACACATGGAGACTGAACAACATGCTCTTGGGGCCCAGCGCCGTGGCTCACTTGGCTAACCCTCCGCCTGCAGCGCCGGCATCCCATGTGGGCGCCAGGTTCTAGTCCCGGTTGCTCCTCTTCCAGTCCAGCTCTCTGCTGTGGCCCAGGAAGGCAGTGGAGGATGGCCCAAGTGCTTGGGCCCTGCACCCGCATGGGAGACCAGAAGGAAACACCTGGTTCCTGGCTTCAGATCGGCACAGCACACCAGCCATAGCAGCCATTTGGGGGGTGAACCAATGGAAGGAAGACCTTTCTGTCTCTCTCTCTGTAACTCTACCTGTCAAATAAATAAATAAATAAATCTCTTAAAAAAATGAAAAACATGCTCTTGAACAAACAATAGGTCAGAGAAGAAATAAAATTTCTAGAAACAAATGAAGATGACAACACATCATATGAAAATTTAAGGGATACAGCAAAAGCAGTGCTAGGAGGGAATTTTATAGCAATTGGTGCCTACACGAAGAAACTGGAAAGGCACCAAATAAATGAACTGTGACTGCATCTCAAGGACCTAGAAAAACAACAGCAAGCCAAACCCAAAACTAGTAGGAGGAAATAAATAATTAGAAGTAGAGAATAAACAAATTTGAAACAAAAAAAAATACAAGTGAAATGAAAAGCTGATTTTTTGAAAAAATAAAATTGATAAATTAACCAAAAAAATGGGAAAAGACCCAAATCATTAAAATGAGATGAAAAAGGAAATGTAACAACAAACACCAAAGAAATAAAATGAATCATCATTACTACAAAGAGCTGTTCGCCAACAAATTAGGAAACCTATAAGAAATGATAGATTCCTAGAAAAATACAACCTACCAAAACTGAGTCATGAAGGTACAGAGAACCTAAACAGACCAATAACCAAGACGGATATGGAATCAGTACTAAAGGCCCTCCCAACAAAGAAAAGCCCGGGACCGGATGGCTTCACGGCTGAATTCTACCAGACATTTCAAGAACTAACTCCAATTCTTCTCAAGCTACTCAAAACAATTCAAAGGGAAGAAATCCTCTCAAACTCCTTTTATGAAGCCCGCATCACCTTAATATAGATCATACAGAAATGAATTCCTAAACCTGAAAAGGATGCAACAGAGAAAGGAAACTATACCCTAATATCCCTGATGAACAAAGATGTAAAAATTCTCCCCAAAATTCCAACTAATTGAATCCAACAACACATCAGAAAGCTCATTCACCTGGACCAAATGGGATTTATCCCTGGTATGCAGGGATGGATCAACATTCACAAATCAATGTGATACACCACATTAACAAACTGAGGAACAAAAACCATATGGTTACCTCAATAGATGCAGAGAAAGCATTTGATAAAATACAACACCCTTTCATGATGAGAACCTTCAGCAAATTGGGTATAGAAGGAACATTCCTCAACACAATCAAGGCAATGTATGACAAACCCATGGCCAGCATCCTATTGGATGAGGAAAAGCTGGAAGCATTCCCACTGAGATCCGGTACCAGTAAGGGATGCCCACTCTCACCACTGCTATTCAATAGAGTCCTGGAAGTTTTAGCCAGAGCCATTAGGCAAGACAAAGAAATCAAAGAGATACACACTGGAAAAGAGGAAATCAAACAGATGACATGATCCTCTGTGTAGAGGATCCCAAAGGCTCCACTGAGAGACTATTGGAACTCACAGAAGAATTTGGTAAAGTGGCAAGCATACAAAATTAACACAGAAAAATCAACAGCCTTTGTATACACAGACAACATCACAGCTGAGAAAGAGCTTTTAAGATCAGTCCCATTCACAATAGTTCCAAAAAGAATCAAATACCTTGGAATAAATTTAACCAAGGATGTCAAAGATCTCTACGATGAAAATTACAGAGGCCAACGCAGCGGGTTAATGCCCTGGCCTGCAGTGCCAGCAGCCTATATGGGCGCCGGTTCAAGAGCCGGCTGCTCCACTTCCAATCCAGCTCTCTGCTGTGGCCTGAGACAAGTCCTTGGGCCCTTGCACCCACGTGGGAGGCCCAGAGGAGGGTCCTGGCTCCTGGATTCAGATCAGCGCAGCTCCAGCCATTGTGATCAGCTGGGGAGTGAACCTGTGGTTGGAGGACCTCTCTCACTCTCTGCCTCTCCTTCTGTGTAATTCTGATTTTCAAATAAATCTTAAAAAAAATTTCAAAAGACTAAAGAAAGAGAAGACATTAAAAAATGGAAAACTCTACCATGTTCATGCATTGGAAGAATCAACATCATCAAAATGTCTATATTACCAAAAGCAATTTATAGATTCAATGTGATCCCAATCAAAAATACCAATGACATTCTTTGCAGATCTAGGGAAAACTATGCTGAAATTCATATGGAAACAAGAGACCCCGAATAGCTAAAGCAATCTTATACAACAAAAATAAAGCCATAGGCGTCACAATACCCAATTTCAAGACATACTACAGGGCAGTTATAATCAAAACAGCCTGGCACTGGCACAGAAACAGATGGATAGGGGCCGACATTGTGGCACAGTGGGCTAAAGCCTTGGCCTGTGGCGCTGGCATCCCATACAAGCACCGGTTCAAGTCCCAGTTGCTCCTCTTCCTATCCAGCTCTCTACCATGGCCTAGGAAAACAGAGAATGGCCCAAGTTCTTGGGCCCTTGTGCCCACATGGGAGACCTGGAGGAGGCTCCTGGCTCCAGATCAGCTCAGCTCTGGCCATCACAGTCATTTGGGGAGTGAACCAACAGAATGGAAGACTTCTCTTTCTCTCTCTCTCTCTCTCTGGCTGTACCTCTCTCTGTAACTCTGTCTTTCAAATAAATAAAATAAATATTTTTTTAAAATAGATAGACCAATGGAACAGAATAGAAATGCCAGAATCAATCCATGCATATATAGCAAACTTATTTTTGATAAAGGAGCTAAAATCAACCCTTGGACAAGGACAGTGTCTCTAACAAATGGTGGTGGGAAAACTCGATCTCCACATGCAGAAGTATGAAACCAGACCCCTACCCTAACCCTTACACAAAAAGCCACTCAAGATGGATCGAAGACCTAAATCTATGGCCCAGTACCACCAAATCATTAGAGAACATGGGGGAAACTCCACAAGACACTGACATAGACAAAGACCTCTTGGAAAAGACCCCAAAAGTACAGGCAATCAAAGCCAAAATTGATAAATGGGATTATATCAAGCTGAAAAGCTTCTATACGGCAAAAAACAAAAACAACAACAACAAAAAAAGTGGAGAGACAACAAAATGGGAAAAAATATTTGCAAAGTACGCAACTGATAAAGAGTTAACATCCAGAATATATAAAGAGCTCAAGAAATTCAACAACAAAACAAAACAGTCCAGTAAAGAAATGAACGAAGGACTTAAACGGGCATTTTTCATAAGAGGAAATTCAAATGGCCTAGACACTTGTGAAAATGCTCAGCATCACTAACCATCAGAGAAATGCAAATCAAAACCACAACAAGGTGTCACCACACTCCAGTGAGAATGGCTCGCGTACAGAAATCATCAAATGACAAACGCTGGCGAGAACGCGGGGAAAAGGTACCCCGGCCCACTGGTGGTGGGAATGTGAACTGGTCCAACCACTGTGGAAGACCTGAGAAATCTGAATATAGACCTCCAAATGACCCAGCCATCCCACTCCTGGGAATCTACCCAAACCAAAATGAATCAGTATACAAAAGAGTTATCTGTACCCCCAATTTTAACTGCAGCACAAGTCACAATAGCTAAGATATGTAAACAACCCAGATGTCCAACTGTTGACTGGATAAAGAAATTATGGCATATACGCACTATGGAATACTGTTCAGGCGTAAAAACAAATAAAACCCTGTCTTTCGCAACAAGCTCGTAGCAAATGGAAACCATCATACTTAGTGAAATAAGCCATTCCCACAAAGACAGATGTGTTTTCCCAATCCACTGTAACTAACAGAGTACTTGACAAGTAATGTACTGGACTGAAACAGACTTCCCGAGATTCCATGATTGTTCACAGCCTTTGTCTCTTCATAGAGGAACAGTGTTTTGTTCTGTGTTTTTTCTTCCTACTATTTGTTGAGCGCTATTACTTAATGTAGGGTTAACTACATGATCATTAAGTGTACTGAAAACAGAGCGTGCTAAAGGTTAGCAGTGGGAATCCGAGAGGGAGGGGGAGGAGGGGCTGGAGTGGGGAGGAGTCCCACTATGTTCCTAAATCTGTATATATGAAATATGAAACTTGTACAACTTACATAAAATAAAATAAAATGGCCAAAGACAACAAGGGCTGGCAAGGATGAGGAATGATGGGAATGGCCACCTAGGCTGTTGAGAACGGAGCACAGCCATTGTGCAGAACAGTCCAGGGACCAAGCCACAGCCCTGCGCGGGAACCAGGAGACAGCCACATTCCCGCAGCCCATCCATAACACCCAAGACCTGGAAACAACCTGTGTCCACCCACCGAGGCCTGGACAACGCGCCACAAATCACAACAGAGCCTCTTCAGCCACAGAAGGCGATGCTGTCTTGTCATTTGGGCCCACACAGACGGAACTGGAGGTCATTACGTCATGCGAAATATGACAAGTCCCACATGATCTCATTCACCCATGGAATGTAAAACAGCGACCCCATAGAAGTGGACAGCAGAATGGTTCATGCACACCACGTCAGAGTCAGGTTCTACTGACTCTAGATGGTGATAATGCACTGTTTATGTCTCTGAAAAAAACCGAAGGACTTTGAGTGTGCTCACAATGAAGCGAACTTAAATGTGGGAGGAGCCAGGTGCGTTTGCCCCGATTTGGGCAGCACACGGATTGGCACATCACATGGGCCCCACGTGAACAAGGACAATGCTCATGTCACTTCTAAAAAGAAAGAAAGCCTTAGACAAAACATTTCGTTCAGGAGGCTCCCCGGACAGGAGCCTGGGCCGGGCCGGCAGGTGGGGCGCGGGCCGGCAGCACTGTGGGGGTTTGCCTCCGGCTGCTGGCTGCTCCCTCCCCACGGTGACACAGGGGAGCGGAAAGCTTGGTTTCACACTCCGGAGCGATTTGTACTTCCTGTGGGCTCTCCAGGGTTGGTGATGGCTTCAGGCAGCTGGAACAGTGATAGAAGCCCGGGAAAGAGGAAGGAGGATGGGCTAAGGAGAAGAAACCACGGCACCCCTCTGAGATGGCCAGGGGCCGGTGCTGTGGCACAGCAGGTAAAGCCGCCGCCTGCAGTGCTGGCTTCCCATATGGATGCTGGTTCAAGTCCCAACTGCTCCTCTTCCGATCCAGCTCTCTGCTATGGCCTGGGAAAGCAGTATAAGATGGCCCAAGTCCTTGGGTCCCTGCATCCGCGTGGGAGACCCAGAGGAAGCTCCTGGCTCCTGGCTTCAGATCGGCACAGCTCCAGCCATTGTGGCCATCTGGGGAGTGAACCAGCAGATAGAAGACCTCCCTCTCCCTCTCTCTCTCTCTCTCTCTCTCTCTCTCTCTCTCTCTCTCTCTCCCTCCTCTGTGTAACTCTGGCTTTCAAATAAATAATCTAAGAAAGAAAGGAAAAGAAAAGAAAAGAGCCAGGATTGGGGTGGCAGAGACCTGGGGCTGGAGCACCCCCTGCAAGGACCCCTCCCCTCTGCCCCAGCTCCCTGCGCACGGCTCTTCCACCCCACCCACTGCACTCACCCCTCCCCCGCCCCCTTCAACAGCCCCAGCCCTGGCCGTTCCCTAGCTCTGCACATGCCCTTCCCCCTGCTCCTGCCCAGGCCCTGCAGAATGGGGGGTCCATCAGAACCGTGGGGGGAGGCAGGCGGCAAGTAGGGAGTGCGGCCCCCACACCTCCATCTCTGTCCTCACAAAGCCCTGAGTGCCTCTGACACGGCTGTGAGCGCCTGGTGCATCCTGCACCCGGATTCTATGGGGCTCCTGGGACCACAGCAGGCGGGGCGAGGCAGGGGGGGTACATCCTTCCTGGCTGAGCACCTCAGTCGGGACCGCCCAGGCGGCTGCGTGGTCCAGCGCCGCCTTCCCATGGGGCCGGAATCTGCCCCCAGCTGCAGGGCTCCTGCAGGAGCAGGGGGCCAGTGTCGGGGGAGGGGCTGTCGCAGGGCCGCTGGGCTCCCAGTGACCCCAGCTCAGGCAAGACAGGAGATGGTCCCAAGAGGCAGGGCAGGCAGCCGCGTGTACACTGGCACGGGCTGCGGGGCCGGCCATCACGGGGAGGGGAGCCAAGTGGGGCTCAGCCACCCAGGGCCAGGGGCAACCACAGACTAAATGCACGTTTGTTGGTGCCTCCTCCGAGCCCCCTCGGGAGGGGGCCATTTGGGAGTGAACCAGCAGGTAGAAGATCTCTCTCTCTCTAACTCTCTCTCTCTCTAACTCTCTCTCTAACTCTCTCTCTCTCTCTCTCTAACTCTGCCTCTCAAATAAATAAAGCTTAAAAAAAAAAAATCCTCCGGGCTGGTGCTGTGGCATAGTGGGTGAAGCCGCAGCCTGCAGCACTGGCATCCCATATGGGCGCCAGTTCAATTCCTGGCTGCTCCACTTCCGATCCAGCTCCCTGCTAATGTGCGTGAGAAGGCAGCAGCACGTGGCCCAAGTGCTTGGACCCCTGCCACCTCAATGAAGCGCCTGGTTTTGGCCTGGCCCAGCCACAACCGCTGGGGAACCACCTGGGGAGTGAACCAGTGGATGGAAGACCCCTGCCCCCTTCTGTAACTCTTTCAAATAAAATAAATCTATAAAATTTTTTTAACAAAGAAAGCCCACCACAGAGGGGCAGTGAATTGGAGCTCAGCGTAGAAGTCCAGTCCAGAGACTCAGCGGTCTCCCCCAACCCATCAGAATACCTGTGACCCTCAGGGCCTGGGGGCAGTCGCTTTTGGGGCCCCCGGGCCTGGGGAGGGGAGCACTGGTAGCCTTGGATGTCCATGGCCTGGAGTGGACTAGTGGACTATGACAACGCGACCTGGCCCAGGCCCACAGCGGAGTCCCTGGACCCTGAGGCCACAGGTTTGTACATGGTCTTCCACGTCCCTGTCCCAGTCACACGGCTTCCTCCTCGAGGGCTCAGAGGCTCCCGGGGAGCAGACACGGCCTCTGCCCAGCAGACTCAGCCCGGGGAGGGCCGTCCCAGGCCCTGCCTACACATCCTGAGACCTGAGACCGCACATTCCAGCGAGGCTGGGTCACTGGGGGAGGGGCAGGGCTGGCGTGGGGACAGCCCACAAAGCCTGAATACTACCAAGGCAAATATCTGCCCAGAGACGGCAGGGTCACCAGGTCACGCTGGGCAGCTGTGACCCAGACGAGGGTGTGGGCTTCCCAAGCGAAGCAGCAGGTGGGAGAGGCCAGCGGGGTGCAGAGCTGGGAGGAAGGGGCACGAGGGGAAGACGACGGCACAGGTGCAGAAGTAGAAGGGGTCTCTGCAAACGTGGGGGCACCCCGAGCTGCCGTCCCCATGCTGCACCCACTCTGAGCAGTGGTTCAGAGGGGCCCCCAAACTCCCACCCATCAACACCACATGGGAGGGCGGCGGTGGGGGAGCCATGGGGTCACCTCCATTCGGCCACTTCTGCATTTGGGCTCCTCCGCTGAACTGGCTGCCAAGGGGCTCTGCCTTGGACAGTGGCCAGCGGCCCGGGCCCTGGGGACAGGACTGAAGCCCGAGGCTTTGTTGTCCTCACCTACGGAAGGTGAGCACTCCGGTCAGGCCAGGAGGGAGTGCTCTGTTCCCTTGGGACCACTCTGGGACACCCCCGTGCCCCCCCATACAGTGTGGTTCTGGGCGCACCTGCAAACACAGCAGGAAACATTTGCCATCAGCACGCGGGAATCCCAGCCCAGCACCGTTCACACCTGCTCCGTGCACGCCAGGGCCACACCTGCCTTCTGACTGCCCTGAGCAGGGCACTCTACACTTGCAACGTCCACTAGAGATGGCGCTGAACAAGTTCAAGTTCACATGCCCCAAAGCCGTGGCCAGAGCAACAGAAGCCCAGGAAGCCCAGCCAAGTCCCCGGGGGCAGTGTGGCAGACCCAGCGCAGCAGGTGCTCACTCGAGGTCAAGGTCAAGGCCGGCCACTTGCTTCAAGGCCTCCCAAGGCTGCAGGAGGAACCGGCTGCGCTGGCACTCACGGTGGTGCTCCCTCCCCGAGCAGGCTCCGCTGTACCTGGGGGTCTCAGCGACCCTAAGCGAGCCCCTCCACCGCCCGCCCGCAGCCCCTCGGAGCTCACCTGAGAAAAACGAATATGCTCCTCGGTGGCCCGGCGCGGGCGTCCCCGGGCGCGCGGCGCTCCAGGTGCGGCCCCAGGAGCTCCAGCAGCTCGGGGTGCAGCTTCTCGGCCTCGTCGAAGATGAACAGGGTCTGGCGGCAGCGCTGCTGAGTCTCCCGGATCTGGGCCATCAGCTGCTCCTGCACGGGATGCCAGGAGCTCCTGGGGGCCTGGGCGCACCTTCCCGCCCGCCCAGGTTTCCGGGAGCATGCGCAAGAGACTCCGCGGGCCGGCGGGCGTGCGCTCCACGCGGGGGCGGGGCGATAGCAAGCTTCCCAGGCGATTCTCCCG